>NC_061511.1:249579205-249897463 GCF_022539505.1 Lolium rigidum
AGTGGGCATCAAATTGAGTTTTGCGTCTGTTGCGCATCCACAGACCAACGGTCAAGTCGAGAAGGCCAATGGCATCATATGCAATGGTATCAAGAAACGCCTACTAGGACCATTGGAGAAAGCTCGGCATACTTGGCCAGAGGAATTGCCGAGCGTTTTGTGGAGTATTCGAACAACACCAAATACGGCGACACAAGAGACGCCGTTTTTTCTGGTCCATGGCGCCGAGCGAGTCCTGCCGATAGAAATAGAGCACGATTCTCCAAGAGTCACAGAATATGATGAAGAAACCTCGAGAGAAGCCTTGGAGGACGATGTCGATGCACTTGACGAAGCTCGAGACGAAGTCCTGTCACGAGTCGCCAAATATCAACAGGACCTGAAGAATTACCACAGTCGAAGATTGCGGCCAAGATCTTTCCAAGTCGGTGATTTAGTTTTGCGACTCAATCAAAAAAGTCACGAAAAACTCGAGTCACCATGGCTTGGACCCTACATCGTCACGAGGTAATCGAAGGAGGAGCATACAGAATCAAAGACAAGAAGACAGGGATTGCCGAGCCAAATCCCTGGAACGTGGCACAGCTCAGGCGTTTTTACGCTTAGATGCCGAAATATAGTCTCCTCTGTAAACATACAATGTACTGAAACGCCCGCGAGTTTTCAGACACACTCTTTTCCTTTTTCGGGGCACCGAGTGGGGCCGGGAAAGGTTTTAATGAGGCGGGCTCGCGGTGTGATACGTCTCCAACGTATCGATAATTTCTTATGTTCCATGCTACTTTATTGATGATACCTACATGTTTTATGCACACTTTATGTCATATTCGTGCATTTTCTGGAACTAACCTATTAACAAGATGCCGAAGTGCCGGTTCTCGTTTTCTCGCTGTTTTTGGTTTCGAAATCCTAGTAACGAAATATTCTCGGAATTGGACGAAATCAACGCCCGGGTTCCTATTTTGCCCGGAAGCATCCGGAACACCCGAGAGCCGCCGGAGGGGCCCCGTGGGCCCCGAGATGACATGGTGGCGCGGCCAGGGCTGGGCCCGCGCCACCCTATGGTGTGGTCGCCCCTTTGACCCTCCTGCGCCGCCTCTTCGCCTATTTAAAGCCCCTGCATCGAAAACGCTTACGGAGGAAGCCACGGTACGCGAAACCTTCCAGAGCCGCCGCCATCGCGAAGCCAAGATCTGGGGGACAGGAGTCTCTGTTCCGGCACCCGCCGGAGCGGGGAAGTGCCCCGGAAGGCTTCTCCATCGACACCGCTGCCATCTCCACCGCCATCTTCATCACCGCTGCTGCTCCCATGAAGAGGGAGTAGTTCTCCATCGAGGCTCGGGGCTGTACCGGTAGCTATGTGGTTAATCTCTCTCCTATGTACTTCAATACAATGATCTCATGAGCTGCCTTACATGATTGAGATTCATATGAGTTTTGTATCACTATTCATCTATGTGCTACTCTAGTGATGTTATTAAAGTACTCTATTCCTCCTCCACGTGTGTAAAGGTGACAGTGTGTGCACCGTGTGAGTACTTGGCGTAGGCTATGATCATGATCTCTTGTAGATTACGAAGTTAACTATTGCTATGATAATATTGATGTGATCTATTCCTCCTACATATGCATGAAGGTGACAGTGTGCATGCTATGCTAGTACTTGGTTTAGTCTTTTGATCTATCTTACACTAAAGGTTACTAGAATATGAGCATTATTGTGGAGCTTGTTAACTCCGGCATTGAGGGTTCGTGTAATCCTACGCAATGTGCTCATCATCCAACAAAAGTGTAGAGTATGCATTTATCTATTCTGTTATGTGATCAAAGTTGAGAGTGTCCACTAGTGAAAGTCTATTCCCTAGGCCTTGTTCCTAAATACTGCTATCGCTGCTTGTTACTGTTTTACTGCGTTACTACTGCTCTTACTGTTTTCTTTGCAAACATCTTCCACTCGATACGTTTAATCCTTTGTTACAGCAAGCCGGTGAGATTGACAACCTCACTGTTTCGTTGGGGCAAAGTACTTTGGTTTTGTTGTGCGGATTCCACGTTGGCGCCGAATCCCTGGTGTTGCGCCACATCACATTTCGCGACCATCAACCTTCAACGTGCTTCTTGGCTCCTACTCGGTTCGATTAAACCTTGGTTTCATACTGAGGGAAACTTGCTTCTATACGCATCATACCTTCCACTTGGGGTTCCCAACGGACGTGTGCATCTACGCGTATCAAGCTAAATTTCCGGCGCCGTTGTCGGGAGATCAAGACACGCTGCAAGGGGAGTCTCCACTTCTCAATCTCTTTACTTTGTTTTTGTCTTGCTTTATTTTATTTACTACTTTGTTTGCTGCACCTAAACAAAACACAAAAAAATTAGTTGCTAGTTTTACTTTATTTACCGTCTTGCTCTCTATATCAAAAACACAAAAAAATTAGTTACTTGCATTTAATTTATTTTGTTATCATGTCTAGTCATGTACTTGTTTTTATTTTCACTAGTTAGGCATAATGGAAAACAACAAAAATATGAGAGATCTTTATGAACTTTATCTTGAATTAGGACATGATGTGTTTGAAGAAAGAATTAAGAAACCCATGGAACTTTATATGCATGCTAATGGGAATGTTATTACTATGAATGCTTTGAACACCATTGTTGCTAATGCTATGGAAAATTCTAAGCTTGGGGAAGCTGGTTTTGATGAGCATGATATTTTTAGTCCCCCAAGCATTGAGGAGAAAATTTACTTTGATGATACTATGCCTCCTATATTTGATGATGAGAATAATAATGATAGCTACTTTGTTGAATTTGCTCCCACTACAACTAATAAAATTGATTATGCCTATGTGGAGAGTAATAATTTTATGCATGAGACTCATGATAAGAATGCTTTATGTGATAGTTATATTGTTGAGTTTGCTCATGTTGCTACTGAAAGTTATTATGAGAGAGGAAAATATGGTTGTAAAAATTTTCATGTTACTAAAACACCTTTCTATGTGCTGAAATTTTTGAAGCTACACTTGTTTTATCTTCCTATGCTTGTTACTTTGCTCTTCATGAACTTGTTTATTTACAAGATTCCTATGCATAGGAAGCATGTTAGACTTAAATGTGTTTTAAATTTGCCTCTTGATGCTCTCTTTTGCTTCAAATACTATTTCTTGCGAGTGCATCATTAAAACTGCTGAGCCCATCTTAATGGCTATAAAGAAAGAACTTCTTGGGAGATAACCCATGTGTTTTTTTTTACTACAGTACTTTGTTTTATATTTGTGTCTTGGAAGTTGTTTACTACTGTAGCAACCTCTCCTTATCATGTTTTTGTGCCAAGTAAAGTTTCTATGCTAAAGTTGATGTTATATTTGGGATCGCTGCGCAGAAACAGCATTGCTGTCTGTCACGAATCTGGGCACAGGCCTCTGTACAAAATTCCAAAAAATCTGCCAATTTACGAGCGTGATCCTCAGATATGTAGGCAACTTTCATTAGTTTTGAGTTTTTCCATTTGAGCAAGTCTGGTGCCATCTTTAAATTCGTCTTTACGGACTGTTCTGTTTTTGACAGATTCTGCCTTTTATTTCGCATTGCCTCTTTTGCTATGTTGGATACATTTCTTTGATCCATTAATGTCCAGTAGCTTTATGCAATGTCCAGAAGTGAAAAGAATGTTTGTGTCGCCTCTGAACATGTGAATTTTTGATTATGCACTAACCCTCTAATGAGTTTGCTTGAAGTTTGGTGTGAAGGAAGTTTTCAAGGGTCAAGAGAGGTGTATGATATACTATGATCAAGAGGAGTGAAAGCTCTAAGCTTGGGGATGCCCCCGTGGTTCATACCTGCATATTTTAAGAAGACTCAAGCGTCTAAGCTTGGGGATGCCCAAGGCATCCCCTTCTTCATCGACAAAGTATCAGGTTCCTTCTCTTGAAACTATATTTTTATTCGGTCACATCTTATGTATTTTACTTGGAGCGTCCGTGTGCTTTTATTTTTGTTTTTGTTTTGTTATCTTAGTTCTCTGAATAAGTTCATCCTTGTGTGGGAGAGAGACACGCTCCGCTGGTTCGTATGAACACATGTGTTCTTAGCTCATAATATTCATGGCGAAGTTTCCTCTTCGTTAAATTGTTATATGGTTGGAATTGGAAAAATGCTACATGTAGTAATTGGTAAAATGTCTTGGATAATGTGATACTTGGCAATTGTTGTGCTCATGTTTAAGCTCTTGCATCATATGCTTTGCACCTATTAGTGAAGAAATACATAGAGCATGCTAAAATTTGGTTTGCATAATTGGTCTCTCTAAAGTCTAGATAATTTCTAGTAAAGAGTTTGAACAACAAGGAAGACGGTGTAGAGTCTTATAATGTTTACAATATGTCTTTTATGTGAGTTTTGCTGCACCGGTTCATCCTTGTGTTTGTTTCAAATAACCTTGCTAGCCTAAACCTTGTATCGAGAGGAAATACTTCTCATGCGTCCAAAATCCTTGAGCCAATATTCATGCCATTTGTGTCCACCATACCTACCTACTACATGGTATTTCTCCGCCATTCCAAAGTAAATTGCTTGAGTGCTACCTTTAAACCATTCAAAATTTATCACCTCTGATTTGTGTCAATGTTTTATAGCTCATGAGGAAGTATGTGGTGTTTATCTTTCAATCTTGTTGGGCAACTTTCACCAATGGACTAGTGGCTTCATCCGCTTATCCAATAATTTTGCAGAAAGAGTTGGCAATGGGATTCCTGATCCCAAATTAATTAACAAAAATAGACACTCCTCCATGGTATGTGATTGTTGGACGGCACCCGAAGGATTCGGTTAGCCATGGCTTGAGAAAACAAAGGTGGGGAGGAGTGTCATCATAATAAAACTAAAATAAAAAGGCACTCCTTCATGGTATGAGATTGTTGGCAGGCACCCGAGGATTCGGTTAGCCATGGTTTGTGAAAGAAAGGTTGGAAGGAGTGCCACCCAAAAACAAAATAAAATGGGAGCCGCTCTTTGAAGGTTTGCCTGGCAAGGGGGTTAGAGTACCCGCTACCATTCGTTGACAACAACAAACACCTCTCAAAACTTTACTTTTATACTCTCTTGATGTTTTCAAAATAAAAGCTCTAGCACAAATACAGCAATCGATGCTTTCCTCTTTGAAGGACCATTCTTTTACTTTTATTGTTGAGTCAGTTTACCTATCTCCCTCCACCTTAAGAAGCAAACACTTGTTTGAACTGTGCATTGATTCTTACATACTTGCTTATTGCATTTGTTATATTACTCTATGTTGACAATTATCCATAAGATATACATGTTACAAGTTGAAAGCAACCGCTGAAACTTAATCTTCCATTGTGTTGCTTCAATGTCTATACTTTAAATTATTGCTTTATGAGTTAACTCTTATGCAAGACTTATTGATGCCTGTCTTGAAAGTGCTATTAATGAAAAGTCTTTGCTTTATGATTCACTTGTTTACTCATGTCATTACCATTGTTTTGATCGCTGCATTCATTACATATGTTTACAAATAGTATGATCAAGGTTATGATGGCATGTCACTTCAGAAATTATCTTTGTTATCGTTTTACCTGCTCGGGACGAGCAGAACTAAGCTTGGGGATGCCGATACGTCTCCAACGTATCGATAATTTCTTATGTTCCATGCTACTTTATTGATGATACCTACATGTTTTATGCACACTTTATGTCATATTCGTGCATTTTCTGGAACTAACCTATTAACAAGATGCCGAAGTGCCGGTTCTCGTTTTCTCGCTGTTTTTGGTTTCGAAATCCTAGTAACGAAATATTCTCGGAATTGGACGAAATCAACGCCCGGGTTCCTATTTTGCCCGGAAGCATCCGGAACACCCGAGAGCCGCCGGAGGGGGCCCTGTGGGGCCCCAGATGACATGGTGGCGCGGCCAGGGCTGGGCCCGCGCCACCCTATGGTGTGGTCGCCCCTTTGACCCTCCTGCGCCGCCTCTTCGCCTATTTAAAGCCCCTGCATCGAAAACCCTTACGGAGGAAGCCACGGTACGCGAAACCTTCCGGAGCCGCCGCCATCGCGAAGCCAAGATCCGGGGGACAGGAGTCTCTGTTCCGGCACCCTGCCGGAGCGGGGAAGTGCCCCGGAAGGCTTCTCCATCGACACCGCTGCCATCTCCACCGCCATCTTCATCACCGCTGCTGCTCCCATGAAGAGGGAGTAGTTCTCCATCGAGGCTCGGGGCTGTACCGGTAGCTATGTGGTTAATCTCTCTCCTATGTACTTCAATACAATGATCTCATGAGCTGCCTTACATGATTGAGATTCATATGAGTTTTGTATCACTATTCATCTATGTGCTACTCTAGTGATGTTATTAAAGTACTCTATTCCTCCTCCACGTGTGTAAAGGTGACAATGTGTGCACCGTGTGAGTACTTGGCGTAGGCTATGATCATGATCTCTTGTAGATTGTGAAGTTAACTATTGCTATGATAATATTGATGTGATCTATTCCTCCTACATATGCATGAAGGTGACAGTGTGCATGCTATGCTAGTACTTGGTTTAGTCTTTTGATCTATCTTACACTAAAGGTTACTAGAATATGAGCATTATTGTGGAGCTTGTTAACTCCGGCATTGAGGGTTCGTGTAATCCTACGCAATGTGCTCATCATCCAACAAAAGTGTAGAGTATGCATTTATCTATTCTGTTATGTGATCAAAGTTGAGAGTGTCCACTAGTGAAAGTCTATTCCCTAGGCCTTGTTCCTAAATATCGCTATCGCTGCTTGTTCATCGTTTTATCATGCGTTACTACTGCTCTTACTGTTTTCTTTGCAAACATCTTCCACTCGATACGTTTAATCCTTTGTTACAGCAAGCCGGTGAGATTGACAACCTCACTGTTTCGTTGGGGCAAAGTACTTTGGTTTTGTTGTGCGAGATTCCACGTTGGCGCCGGAATCCCTGGTGTTGCGCCGCATCACATTTCGCGACCATCAACCTTCAATGTGCTTCTTGGCTCCTACTGGTTCGATTAAACCTTGGTTTCATACTGAGGGAAACTTGCTTCTATACGCATCATACCTTCCACTTGGGGTTCCCAACGGACGTGTGCATCTACGCGTATCACGGTGCTGCAATATAATAAAGATAGTGGAATTATATATCTTTTTCTCGACAGGATCAGGGGCTTCCCCCCTAAATGATACAATATATATATACACAGTGTCGATGAACGCAAAAGAAGCATCCTGCCTTGGTAAAAAAATACCTCGCCAAAATAAAAAGAGATATCGACAAAATAGTGATCAACAAAAAGCTCGGGGGCTTGCACCCGCAAAAAATAGTACACAGTGTATATTATCTTGCCTTGGGACAACCTCGCATTATAATAAACAAAAAATATTGCAATCAAAACGCCCGGGGGCTTGGCGACAAAAGTAAAAATATAATGACTTTACAATATAGCTCGTATACACAGGATACAAATTTTGGAATAAGTTCGTCTTCAAGGATTTCCCAATATATTGTCTATGGTTAAGCGCTCATTATTTACAGCGCGAGTACTATGCTCAGCGTAGCTACCCTTCACGAAGAATTCGGAATCCATCCGGAGAAGTTCATCCATCATATCTTCGGCAACAGGAGTAACAATGTCATCATATTTGCCGAAGTTTCTTTTCTTCTTCGACATCTTCTCCAAGCACTTTGGGACAACTTGCCCTACGTCTAACTTCGGGTAGCAGATTTTTATCATGATCATCGCAAACCTTGCGCCAGCAGCTAGTTGGGCTCGTACAAAGCCGTGGATGCGAGGAGCATCTCGAAATTTGTCCATCAACGCAGGAAGGGTCTCTGGCATCTTATTGCGAGGAAACATGGTACCATAAACCAGAGCCAAAGTCCTTGTACGTAAGTCAAGATACTCGCGAACCTGAAGCGCGCGATCTTGAAATCTCACGATTTGGCGAGTCCGTTCAGGTGTGCCCCAAAAAGTCGACCCATGTTCACGTGCAAGCCGAAGAAGAACATTGGAACGAGCCTCGACACGTTCATCTTCAGTTGCAGTATCCAAAAAAGCACCTATTGTTTCTTAAAACAAGTCAGTGGGTAATAAGGAGGCAAGCAGCAAAGGAAAAGAAGAAGCAAGACAAAGATAATGAAACTTACCCGCCATATCCAAGCTAGCATCTATTAGCAGCTGGAGCATAGAATTTTCTCGAGACGTAGCTGCAGCAGCCTCAGCAACAACGGCGTCCTTTTCAGTCATGGCATCTTGAGCTTGTTGGAGTGCAATCTTCTCCCTTTGAGAAGATTCTCGAGATTGCTCCATAAGCATAAGCGACTGCTTCTTCACGGACTGGAGTTGTACTCGAAGTTCTTTCAATTCCTCTGTCAGATCCTTACTCGAAGAATCATCAACAAGGTTAACAGGGACAGAAGACTTCTTCGAAAGAGACAAAGGAAAAACTTCGGAAGGACCAGGAATTGACGTATAGTTGTCAAAAATCAACTGAAAAATAGAAAAACGTCGATATCAATCATTGAGACAAAGTTCGACTTCCATTCATTCTCATTATATATACATGTCTATTACAAAATAAGGACCTCTAGAAGACCTAATCATCGCCAGGAGCACTATAGCGACAATACCAAAAGGAGGAGGTAAACTAAAAACAAAGCAAAAGAATATGAAACTAGACCTCCGGCCTTGATGAGCTGGGAGTCGAAGATGGCTTGATCCCGAGATATGCCAAGATTTTCTTCGTGTTGGGTTTGGCTGCCTTAATCAGCGACCTCCACCTCGATTGCTCTATTTGATCGGTGTCGCCAACTTTCATCCAATCAACAGTCTGTTGGCTGTCAGCAACCAGGGCAACAGTGCTTTCGACAAAGAACCTTCATGTTTTCCTCGACGCATCTTCAGTCCAAGGTCTTCTCGATGAATTGAAGCTCTTGGCAAGGGCAAGGAAAGTCGGGGGCTCCTCTTTCTTCGGGAAGAAGTAGGGGAACAGCGTCGACAATCCTGCACTAGCATTTGCCACGCCTTCACGAATTTCGGACCCATGAAGCTCCAGATAACAAAGTGTGTCAAGGAGAGGGTCATTGACGGGATTCTCCAGATTAAAACCTTGGTTTGTTTGGGCTGCCGCAGGAAACAAAACATCAATCAAAAAACAAGAAACAGGAAGCCCACTAAAAAATAGAAGGGATCGATAATATTACTTTCAGTACGTCGAATTTGTGATTTCAGACGCTTGAGGATCACCTCCTCACGAGCAGCTTGTGCAGTTTTATGCTCGTTTAAAGCAGATTCAGCATCCTCAAGTCTTTTCTGCAGTTCCTCGACACTAGCGACTTTTGCTCTGGCTTCATCAGCCTCGGCCTTGGCTTCGCTAGCAACAAGTTCGGCTTTCTCGCGGGCCGCCTCACTTTGCTCCAGTTTTTGAACAAGTGCGTCAGCACGATTATTGGCCTCTGCAAGTTTCTCTGTCGAGATAAAAAAAAGAGAGAGAGGAAAGATCAAAAATTATGACAAACAACAGGAGCAAAAAGTCAGAAAGAATGGCAAGTATAAAGGTTGTTACCTTCAGTTCTGTTGGCATATTCACGGTACCCAATGAATTGGGATCCGATGCGGATAAGATCTTTGATCATAGGCTGTCAAAAAAGAGCAAAGCAAGAGAAACATCGGCATAAAAAAAAGTGAAGGCGTGAAACAGCAAAATAGAGGAAACATAGATATCGACAAACTTACATCATCCAAGAGAGGGTTAGAAGAGCTACTCGATTGAAGAGTAGGCTCCGGAATTGTTTCAACCCTTGCCCTTTTTGGTGAAGGAACAAGGGGGCTCGAAGGAGGAGTAGCAGTGCCGACGTTTTGATGAGGAGGCGAATTTTCTTCTCCTTCAACAGGCGTCTCCGAGGCGACTAATGTATGTGATGTACTCGTCCGAGCAGCCACATCAACATTTGGTACTACTTCTTCATCATCACTACGAGAAAATGTCGACAACATAAAAGGCAAGATAGACAAAAATCTTCAAAGTGCAAATAAACAGGGAGAGGGTACTTACGAACTGATGAGAGTCTCGAGGTATGGATCATAAGCTGCTTTCGGACGAGAAGGAACAGCTTCTTCGGGTTTGGAGGTGCCGGAAGCTTCGGCATCATCCCTTTTCCTTTTGTTCTTTGGGGAAACAGCAGGAGGAAGGGATTGCGTCGACTCGCTGGCTTCAGATTCAACTTCTTTTTCATGGGAAGCCGCAGATTTGTGAGAACCTGCGACTTCACTTTCATGAAGAGAAGAACCTTGGTTGTCTTCGGCAACGATAGCTTGTTCTTCGACTTCTCCATCCTCAGGAAGGGGAGGAAGGGAAGCCATAGTAGGATGGTTCTGCAGAAAAATAGCGACAAGAGAAAAATTAGAGAGATATCAATACATTGAGATGCAGGGAACGTTCGGAACAAGATAAAAATTCGAGAAGACAAAATACCTCGGGGAGAGGATTGGCGGAGCTGTATGGTTCCACGCGACAAGAGGAAGGAACAGGATCCTTCTTGTTCAAACGAGAAATTCTTCGAATCAGCTTCTCCAAGTCCTTTGCAGAAAGATCATTGGAGAGCCTATTGGCGTCATTTCCACCAGCATACGTCCAAAGGGGATTTTTGCGAGCCTGAAGAGGCTGCACTCTAATTCTAAGAAAGTAGGCAGTGATTTGAACACCAGGCAGCTCTTTGCCTCGAGTATTTTGAAGCTGATGAATACGAGACATAAGTGCTTCGTCGCCTTTTTCTCTTCTTCGGAAGCTTCAAGCATCCCGAGAGCGGCGGCGCTGAATTTTGGCATTTCCGTCGAAAGGGATTATGTTGTGTTCTACAGAATTGGCACTTTCTTCGTGTATGTAGAGCCACTTTTTGCGCCACCCTTGGACAGAATCAGGAAATTTGACGTCGAAGTAATCAACGTCAGTTCGGACACAGATAACAACGCCGCCTATGTTATAAGTGGCGTTGCGGGAGGCATTGCGGCGGAGGCAGAAAATGCGTTTCCAAAGAGCCCAGTTAGGAGGGACTCCAAGGAAGCATTCGCACAGCGTGATAAAAATGGAAATATGGAGGATGGAATTGGGGGTCAACTGGTGCAGTTGAATCCCATAAACAAAAAGAAGGCCGCGGAGGAAATCGTGAATTGGGGCAGAAAGGCCGCGGATGAGGTGATCAACGAAACTAACCCGGTACTCCATTGGAGGGTTGGGGTAGCTTTCTTCGCTGGGAAAGCGGATGGCGTCCTCTTTCTTCATCAGGCCAAGCCTCTTCAGCATGTTGAGGTCTTGGTTGGAGATTTTAGATCTCTCCCACTCAAGATCTTCAGCGGCCATCTTGGACTCTGGAGTACTGTGGCGCGTGAGTCGCGTGCGCGGTGGCATCAATGGCACTGGAAAAGCAATGTTCGTGCGTGCGGAAGATCAAAGAGAGTTGGGCGCAGGAGAAGTTTTTGCAAAGAGGAACAGATGTGCGGCGCAAGCGAAGGAGTGAACCGAGGTTGAAGAAAGGTTTATATAGGAATCAGGCGAAGCATTGCACCGTTGGATAGAAAAAGTGTGAAGGAGATGATAACCACGTGGAGACGAGGGTAAAAAAGTATTTTTACATCGACGAGGTTACAGAACGTGCCAGAAAAAGGGGAGAACATGTGTCCCCCACTTGCACGACGTGTCCCTCAGATCAGGAATTGGGACCCACAAGGCAGCGAAACAAGCGGTAATGGTCAGTTTCCAAAACAGAAATCGTGGCTATCATCAGCAATGACGTCGTCAAGATAAAAGAAAAATTCGACTATGAGGTTTGAAAAGTTTATCGACAACACAAGATTATCTCGGGAGCCTTTGATCAAATACAAGTTTTTGCCCAAACGCTCGGGGGCTACTTTGGAAAAATAGAAAATTTCGAGTATGACAAGATAGAAATGGCGAGAGCCTATTTAGAGTATGACAAGATAGAAATGGCGAGAGCCTATGATCAAATGCAAACATTTGTTCATAGCCTCGGGGGCTACTCCCATCGGGAGCGCTGCTCGCGCACCCGATAAATATAAACTGTCGAGAAAGATTATAAATATAGCGGCAACGGATACTAATCTGTGGAGCCTACACCCAAGCACAAGTCCTTGGATGTAGCCTCGGGTTACTCCCATCGGGAACGCTGTTCGCGTGCCCGATGAATTTTTATCAAAATATAGAAATGTAAGTGAGTATATTTCGAGTTACACGTATAACTCTACATATACTCCCATCGGGAAGACAAAATAAGTCATCAAAAATGACTCGATAAAATGTGCTATTCCAAAGGCGAAAAGCACTCGACAATATATTCTCGTAACGCCAAAGTTGCGATCAATTTCTGAATGCCGCAAATTTGCGAAGGTAAGACCCCAGCATCCGTTCTGCTCGGGCGTGGCATCGCTAAAGACTGCGCTCACTACTTTTATCCGTATCAACGGATACGAAGAAAAATCCTAACGGACGCGTTAGGTACCCGATAAATTTGACCGGGACTCGACGTAATGGTAAGACCTTAAGCGGCACTCGTCGAAGTTTGCACCAGTATCCCGAGATCATGTCCAGGGACGTGATCTTGAAGTAGGTTTTTGCGGATTGTCACTAGAGCAGTTAACTAGTACCTGATCCGTCAGATGAACTAGCCCCAACTACCATTATCCCGGTACAATATAGAATTTTATGTGAAGAAGTATAAATGAAAGCTCTCGAATAAAAATAAACAGTCGAGATTTTCCCTGACTCTACGATTCAAGCAAAATCTCGGGGGCTACTGACATAGGCATCCCAAATGGGCCTGCCGAAGATAGTACCCGGGGTTTACTGAAAGCCCACTACCCGAGGAATAAGAAGATTCAAGAGCCCAAGATATATTAAGGAAAGTTAGAGTTGTAATAGGAAGTGTTATTTGTAATCTGGCGGGATGAGTTAGAAACCGTCCCGGACTCTGTAACTTGTACAAAACGAAACCCTCGGCTCCACCTCCTATATAAGGGGGAGTCGAGGGACAAAGAAAGGATCGAATCTACTGTCAATATAACCCTAGTTTTCGTAATCGTCGAGTACTTTTCGCCTGAACCTTCGAGATCTACTTGCCCTCTACTTCTAGCAAAACCCTAGTCTACAATCTGTAGGCATTGACAAGTTAATCCTTTGTCAATTAGTGCTAGTCAAAACCAGCAAACCATCAAAACTAAACAAAAATGAGTAGAAAGCCCTTTAAAAATGTGATAAAAATAGGATCTATCAATGGTACTCTAGACTTGGAAAATATAAGAATTGCTTTTATTGCTCTCATCCCGAAGTGCCAAATCTTGAAAGCCCTTAAGATTTTAGGTCCATATATCTTGGCAGTATGGCAGTATGGCATGAAACGTAAGTACTAAATTGTTGGCAAAAAGAGTTCAGAGAGAGATTATTCCTATGTTCTACAAAAATCAGTATGGTTTGATTAAACACATAACCATACAGTTGTGTTGTGCATTGCCTGAGCTTTTGAATATTTTCACATTTGAACAAATCAAAGTAAGAGATTTTCATTATGAAAATAGATTTTTAAAAGGCATTTGACAATGTATAGTATAGTACTATTCTTCCTATGTTAAAGCATTTTAGATTTGGGGATAAATTTGTCTCTTGAATTGGATGGCATCTTAAATAGTGCCACCACTTCTATTATATTGAATGGAGTACCTCGAAAAAACATTATGTACAAAAGTGGTGTTAGACAAGGTTATCCTCTATCGCCTATTCTATTTGTAGCCACTGTAGAGTTCTTGGATATTGTAATCAATAATGCCTCGGAAAATGGATTTATTAGTGTTCCGGTGGATCATTCTTATCGACAAAGTTTTCATATACGGCACTATGTTGATGACACACTTCTCATTATGTATGCATACCAGACTTAAGTTGATAGATTGAAAGTGATTTTGCAGAATTTCACTACATCTACAAGCCTTGAAATCAACCACCACAAATCATTTATGGTGCCAATCAACTTATCATAGAAAAGGTCAATGAACCGGCCAATAATTCTGGTTGTAAGGTTTAAGATATGCCATTTATATGCCTTCGTTTCCTAGTGGGAATTACAAGAACAAAAATATATGATTTGATGCCCATGATATGTAAGATTGATAGAAGGCTTGCTAGTATTACTAATTTTGTCTCACACAGTTCGAGACTGTAGGTTATCAACCCATGATATGATTTGATGCCCATGATATTTAAGATTTTATACCCACTTTTTGCCAGCCCATATTTCATTATGTATGCCTTGAAAGTCCATTATACTCATATTGACCATGTTAAGAAGTCTATGAGGATATTTCTCCATCATGTTACAGAAATTGAAAAACATGGTAAATTGCTGCTGCAACAGGAAAAAGTTTATACTCCTAAGTCTGTTAGTGGACTATGAGTACTGTATTGGAGAGAGTATAAAAAACCTCGGCCTATCAAAAAATCTTTTAAGTTCTAGAACTCTCATGATATATGTACCTTGGGTAAGCATATTATCAAAATGGTGTTATCCCAATCATGTAGAATTGTAAGGGCTCCGTTTGGTGGAGGAACCATGTATCATCTCTTGATGAATTCAGTTCATTCCCCACCTATAAAGCATGACAAGGAAACAATATTCTGCTGTGGCAAGACAAATGGCAAGGAAATATTGTTATGAACCAATTTCATGAGTTGCACTCGTGTGCCAGAAATAAGAGCATAACCGTCAATAGAGCTAATGCCTGAGAGATGGTCAAATTTATGACATGTTGTAGCTACCCTCATCAAAGATTTCTGATGATCAATGTAACTAGCTCAAACCCATGTTGAAAGAGATTGCTGATGCAACTTAAGCAGATGGATGGGTATTTTCTTGGAATAATGCAATATATTCTACTAAACAAATTACCTGGTTGTTACTAATTCACCCCCTGCTATTTACCCATTTAAGTGGATTTGGAAATCACCTTGTTTACGTAAGCATAAATTATTTTTTTGGCTCATGATTCAGGACATACTGAATACAAGTGATATGATGGGAAGAAAGAATTTGTATGTGGAATCCACAAGATGTGTTTTACGTGATGATACCAGCGATGGGACCATGCTCCAACTCTTCTTCTCATGTGATTTAGACGGAACTTTTTGGTGAAAAATTGGAGAGGAATGGAATACTGATCTACAGTTCCAAATATGCTTATTGAGTCTAAGAACAGATCTTACAATCTTTTCTTCAAGGTGGCGATAACAGCTGGATGTTGAGTATATGGAATCATAAGAGCAAAATCATTTTTGACAATGAGCATAGGGTTCTAGACACGCGTTACAATATTTTAAATGCTCCGTTTACATTAATAGGCATATAGAAACCTAGCCTAGATGAGGATATGCAAGACTGGTTGGATCTTTGTAAATTCTCTTAGAACTTTTATCATGTACTCTGTCAACAGTTTATAAATGACACAGTGAGGAATTCTCTCGCTGTATTTTGTGTAAAAACAAAACAAACGTCACCCGTATTTGATTTGCAAATCAAGTTGGGCTTTTTTAATGTGCCCAGCGACACCCTCCTTGAAACATTCTCCAGTTGCATGTTTGGAAAACTGAAAATTAAAGAAGACGCAACATTTTACACCTAAAAAAATAGAACGTTTCAGGTAATTACACAAATGATGGTGAAGTCGCCGTAAAAAAATTCAAACTTATGTTTCCTCAACGCGGTTAGGACGTAACCAAGCACATCTGATCAAGCTCAACTTGTGCCGTTTTGAGAAGGCCGGGTTCACTTGCATGTAAATAAAGAGATGCTTACGAGCAACTATATTAACTGACCATATCAAATGTGTTCAACCGCATAAGTAAACGGCTTTGGTAATTCACAATTGAATACGAATAAAATTAGAGCTCATTAAATTACAGGGCATTATAATTGTATACTTAGTCAAATATATAAGCTAATCAACGCTCAGCATCAATATGTTTAAATCAGAATAGAGGAGCAGCAACCAATTGACTTATTAAATCTCAAACAAAAATTCTCACCATGGTATGAATGCAAGATAAATATCATCCCTACTTATTAAAAATACACAATGACACAAATTACAAGCTTGAAGATTGAAAGAGTTTGTTATGAGCTGTTAATAATTTTTACTTAATTAAGTTGGGTCTTGTTTTTTCCTAGGAGGAGCATCACCCTTTTGAAATCTTCGTATCCACTTGCACGTCTGGAAATTTTAAAACTAAAGAAGACGTAACATTTTACTGGAAAAAAATTCAAACTTATTTTTTCTCAACCGGTTAGGCTACAGTAATGCATCGACATCGTGACCACACACGCATTTGATCCAGCTCAGCATGTGCTGTTTTAAGAACAGTCCCGGTCAAGTTCCACGTAAAAAAAAGGAGATGCTTACGAGCAGCTATGCTAACTGATCATGTTAAATTAATAAAGCCCTGAGGCGCAAACGGATACAAGAGTTTAGGACACACCCCACGAACACACAAGACGAAAAATAAAGGCCACACTGGCCACGAAAGTAGCATATTACAACCCAGGACGATAAACGAAAACTAGTTTATGTGCTTTTTTTAATACTCCCTCCGTCCCACACAATTTGCCTTTCATTTATTAAAATCTAAATGTATCTAGATATTACTAGATAATACATCTAAATATATATAAATCTAAAACTAGTTTCCTAGAATGGAGGGAGTATATGTGCTTAGCCGCATAAACAAGAATCTTTTTTTTTTTGAAGCTGTACAGTGAGTTTGCTCACTGTGTTTTTTTTAATATATTTTCAACATAAACAAGAATCTTAGTCGCCTGAGGCATGATCATGTCAACACAGTTGCCTGCATCTCATACCACACCTAAGAGCTATTAGAAATCGTCTACTTAAACACATGATGGTCTCTTGCTAGTTCGTTCGACATACGATCGAAAACATTTAGTCTCTTTTGAGGCAAAGGAGCCAAGCAGTAGCATGGTTACATTCTCTGGGGATGTTCCGCCACTGGTTTCGCACTCGGCCCATCCGAAGCACGCGCTGAAGCTGGTAGCCACCGGCGGCGCGCTGTTCCAGTGCGACGGCTGCACGCAGATCGGGGGCGACGAGCGCAGGTACCGGTGCGACCAGTGCGACTTCGACCTCCACATATGCTGCGCCAGAGCGCCGGCGGTGTTCCGGCACGCCATGTTTCAGGGCAGCACGCTGACCTTCTTCCACAGCCCTCCAGCGATGCCGCCGGGCTATTTCGTGTACTGCGACGTCTGCGGCGACCAGGTGCTCGGCTTCCTGTACAACTGCAACGAGCACGACCTCTACATCCACCCTTTCTGCGCCAACCTGCCGGAGCGCGTCGTCGAGGAAGAGGGCCGCATGCTCGACCTTCACAGGGCTACCGGCCATAGCTGCCGGCTGTGTGGGCAGGTTGGGCACCGCGGCCAGTTCTTGTCCTACCGCCTCCACGGCGACAACGGTGAGTTCGACTTCTTCCACGTCGCGTGCATGATGGAGGCCAACTACTGTGGCGACGGTGGGGTCGCGAGCTCCCCAACCACAGGCGGCGTGGGCGGTGGCAGGCCGCAGAACGCGCTGGCGACAGGACAGATGGCCACGCCGCAGAACGCGCCCAAGAGGAGGACCAGCAGCTTTGGGCGCTTCTGCCAAGCCGCCGTCCTTGTCGCCAGGGTCAGCCACGCCGTCACTACTCTGGACCCGGTGGGGATTGTCACAGCGGTTGCATCACTACAGGAAGACGACCAACTTCTCGGTTAGCTTATCGGATTGTTGTTACTACATGTGCTTGTATTATTGTATGTCATGAAACCCCAGCAGGTTCTGTCCGTCTGCCTTCTGCCTTGCATGGTACAGCCTGCACATCTACTGCGAGGTGTCTCAAGTGTTCGACTCTTTAATCGCAAAACAAATACATATGTATATATAATTATGCGAGTATATGTTACACCAAGCGATCCACAGATAAGTTTTCTCACATTAGCAAGTAATGAAGTGCAATATTTGGTTTCATCTTTGTGCCAACTTGTGAGCTTTCCCTAAAAAACACTTACGAGCTTTTTTCTTTTGAAAATGGAGTACCACCGGCCTCTGCATTGCAATAGTACCAAAATAGTTAATTAGTGGGGTGCCAAAATCACCATTAATAGCGTGAAAGTGGCACGCGGCCTGGTAAATGTTATGGGGGCGGTGTGGTGTGGACATGCTACCGATAATGGAACAATAGTAGATATTAGGGGGCGTGTCACCGAATTGACATGCCCACTTGTTTTTTCAAAAAAAAATGTTATTATAGAATTTATTATCACTATTACAAATATTGTAGAAGAAATGTCACGTCGTAGTAAATAAAATAAAGATTTGTGTGCAAGCCACCATTATTGAATGTAAAATTTGAAGTCGCCTTTGTCTAGAAGACACCACCCACTAGAACCTAGAGGCTTCAAGCCACCATATGGAGGAGGAAGAGAGGGGGGCGGCTAGGGTTTGGGGATTGGTGTGGTGGCCGGCCTCCCTCCCCTCTTTATATAGGGGGAGGGGTCGGCCTAGGGTTCCCCCTGGGCCCACCACTTCCCTTGGCCGGCGCATGAGGGGGGGAATTTTTCTTCCCCCTCAAGCCTTCCCCTTATCTCTTCATTTAAACAATATATTTAGAGATAGATCTTATCTCTAGATTTAAACCATTTAAATTTAGAGATATATCTTATCTCTAATGGGTAGGCCGGCCTGGGCCCACATGTCATAGTGGGCAGGCCCCACCATGCCATGTGGTGCCTATGTGGCCTCTCCCGGGGTGGTGGGCCCACTGGTGGCCCTCTAGAACCTTCTAGAAGCTCCGGTCAAAACACCGGACTTTTTCCCGAACCCCGGAAAATGACTTCCCTTATATGAATCTTATTCTCCGGACCTCCTCGTGATGTCCTGGATCCCATCCGAGACTCCGAACAAAAATTTCGGACTCCATCTCATATTCCGAATCTACTTATGTGACATCTTACCTTAAGTGCGTCACCCTACGGTTCGCGAACTATGCAGACATGGTCAAGACTCCTCTCCGAGCAATAACCAATAGCGGGATCTGGAGATCCATAATGGCTCCCACATATTCAACGATGACTTAGCGATCGATTGAACCATTTACATACGATGCCGATTCCCTTTGTCACGCGATATTTTACTTGTCCGAGGTTCGATCATCAGTATCTCCATACCTTGTTCAACCTTGTTACCGACAAGTACTCTTTACTCGTACCGTGGTATGGCATCTCTTATGATCCAATCATATGATTCAAGCTAATCAGACGACATTCCACCGAGAGGGCCCAGAGTATATTTATCCGTCATCAGGATGGACAAATCTCACTATTGATCCATATGCCTCAACTCACACTTTCCAAATACTTAATCCCATCTTTATAACCACCCATTTACGCAATAGCGTTTGATGTAATCAAAGTACCCTTCCGGTGTAAGTGATTTACGTGATCTCATGGTCGAAGGACTTAGACAACTATGTATCGAAAGCTTATAGCAAATTAAACTTAATGACTTGATCTTATGCTACGCTCATTTGGGTGTGTGTCCATTATATCATTCAACTAATGACATAACCTTGTTATTAATAACATCCAATGTTCATGATCACGAAACCATGATCATCTATTAATCAACAAGCTAGTTATACAAGAGGCTTACTAGGACTCCTTATTGTTTACATAACACACATGTATCAATGTTTCGGTTAATACAATTATAGCATGGTATGAAAACGTTTGTCATAAACACAAAGATATTATAATAACCACTTTATTATTGCCTCTTGGGCATATCTCCAACAGTATGAACATGCCGCCTCCTCTAGGTCGAGAGCGCTGGTCGTGCACCCGACGAAAATGATCACACAACTTGTATGATGAGTCGAGTCCGTCTGCAATGTCGACTTTGTCCGCAGCGTGGACTCCTGGCTCCTTACGGCAGTATACCACACTGCTATTCTTGCCGCATCAACTCTATCCACTGCAACTGATTTGAGGTCCAGTACAAGAGCCAACATCTACTCAACTGCCGAGATCGCATCCGCTACGAAAACATGTCTAGGCGCCACGTCCACGACGTGAAGATAAGACCCGTAGATCAAATCTACCGGCCTGGAAACCACATCCGTTGTGCTCTACCAGATGATTTCCATGCCTACAACGTGACAAAAAATATGGACAGACGCGTTGGGTACCCATGAAGTTCGACCCGATAAGGCCTCCGCAACATGAGTTGAGCTACCCAACATATACAAGGTTCGAGTCCAGGGAATCGAGCTTTGTAGGTTAGCGTTGTTTTTGCCCAAGAGCAATTAACTGGTCCCGGTTTGTTGAGAGCATCAGACGCGTGAAGCCATCATCCCTATGACTTCTGAACATCTAAAAACGTGCAAGATGCTGACCTGATGCACTTTCGGCTAAGTGGTTTCTCCTTGCATGATTATCTACTACAACTGCACAGACTGCATGATACATGGCCTGCTCTCCGATTCAACTAGACAATCGGGGAATACTGACGAGCGGGTATAGCTAATTGGGTACTCACCTTTAGTGTACTTGTTTCAGCTCAACTGAAGCCCAGATGATGGTTTGCTGGAGACCACAAAGTCCAAGAGAAGTTGGCAGCTACGTAGATTCCTAGCGTGTGGAACAAGGACAAGCCCAATATTAATTAGAAAACCTAGGGTTCGCCTCTAACTTGTAACTCACTCGGACATGGTACTTGAGACCTAACCTCCTATAAAAAGGCTAGGAGGGGCCGCCGGGATACTCTCCAACTCACGCATAATCTGCCCTAGGCAAGATCCGATCTACACCACCATAGTTATTATAGCGACGTTGTAATCTCCATCGATAATCAAGATGCGACAAGCATAAGTAGCGTATTACCCTTCGGGGGCCTGAACCTGGGTAAACCTTCTATTCTCGCTTGTTTGTTAGCCGACGAATCTAGCAAATCTACCAGCACGCCTCTTTCTCTAAATCCAAGTCCATCATCAATGGGCATTGCCGTGGATACCCCACGTCAGGAGCGATGTGTTGTAGTGTGAGAGCTAGTCGATGTGGTTCGGTTGGGTTGCGTGGGCTCTGCCACACATGTTACTGGTGGTCCGGTCGCCACCAATACCAGCGATACTAGTGGCATAGCCCATTATCTTCACCACCCTCGGGGGAGGGGGTTCAGGGTTACTAGGGCCCACCTAGTTGTGGCGTAACTACATCAGGGCACGGGTAAGGATATACTCCCTCCGTCCTCAAATAAGTGGACATCTAGCTCTAAACTTTGTCCACAAAAGAGTGTATTCCTATCTTTCCAATGCACTTTAATTGCTTCTCTCTCATCGCACGAAAATCAAACCCAATAATATTAAGCACATATTCTTCTTGTTTTCTACATGCACTTGGCTTATTGGAGGTGAAATAATTAAAAAGGAGAGATGCATGTTTCCAATGTATTTTTTACTCCACTTCATAATTTATCTTGAAAACCCCGCGTGTACACTTATTTGTGGACGGAGGGAGTATTGATGGTGTGCCATTATTGTAGCGTGTCATAAATACTGGTATTGTGTTACTTTAGAGACCCTCCGGTAATCCAACTGCGTCTATGACTAATAATCAACCTTCCGGTTATCGTCTGAACCCCTCCAGTATTAAGTTGCAAGCAACATATTATCGCATTAAGAAATGTGTGTAAAGTAAACAATAGAATTACTATTGGATAAAACATTATTGTTTTCTCCCTAGTAGCAACAACACATCTACAATCTTAGAAGTTATTGTCACTCTTCCATAAAACTAGAGGCATGAACCTATTATCGAGCATAAATACCCCCTCTTGGAGTCACAAGCATCTACTTGGCCAGAGTATCTACTAGCAACGGAGAGCATGAGAGATCACAAATAACATATGACAAGAATATATAATCGATCTCAACATAGTATACAATATTCATCGGATCCCAGCAAACACAACATGTAGCATTACATAAGGATGATCTTGATTATGTAGGGCAGCTCACAAGATCTAACATGAGGCACAAATTGGAGAAGAAAACCATCTAGCTACTGCTATGGACCCATGTCCAGGGATGAACTACTCACGCATCACTTCGCAGGCGGGCATGGCGATGTAGATGCCTCCAGTGATGATTTCCCCCTCCGACAGGGTGCCGGGAAGAGCTTCAGAGCCCTCTCGAGCTATGGTCTGCAATGGCGGCCACGACGGAACTTTTCGTGGACGGAGGCACGGGTGTTCAGGGTTTTCCCGATATCGTGATTAAATAGGCGAAGGGGTGATGTCGGTGGAGGCCAGGGTGGCCCACACCACCCCTATGCGTGGGCCAGGGCTAGGCCGCGCCTAGGGTTGGCGTGGCCACCCTGTTGCCTCCCTTCGACCCCCCCTCTGTACACTGTCTTCATTATGGAAAAATATTGACTTCGGCTTTTGTTTCGTCCGATTTCGAGAATATTTCATGTAAAACTTTTCTGAAATACAAAAAACAGCAGAAAACAGGGAACGATCACTGTGTCATCTTGTTAATAGGTTAGTGCCAGAAAATATATAAAAGTGCAACGAAGCATGAAAAAAACATATATAAATTGGTGTAAAACAATCATGGAGCATCAAAAATTATAGATACGTTCGAGATGTATCAGAAACTCTGCTGGTGCCGCCGTCAGAGGGATCTCCACCTTCTGCAACATCTTCCTCATAAACGCCATGATCAAGTGGAGTAGTCCACCTTTGGACTATAGGTTTGTGGCAGTATCTTGATCTATTTCTCTCTTGTTTTTCATAGATCTTAGTACCATATGAGCTACCCAACATGATTATGGTCATATATGTAATTTCTATGTGGTGGATCTTTATTCTATGATATTTTGATATCAGATTAGAATCTATTTTGTGTAAGATGTATTGATAGATGTATATTATGTACCCCGTTTTTAAGTTGGTTCTGATCCAACTTGTATGCAAGAACATGTGTGAGGAGATGTGTGTGTTAGATGGAGTAACATGGTTTTAGTGGTTGGATGGTGACAAAAAATTAATGATCTATTATGGCTTTGCCTTTTAGTATAATAAAGATTTTAGTACAATAAACTACAAATTTTATGCATGTATTTTACATGCATTAGTCGCACAACCGAAAAAAATGATCGCACGGCTTGTCCGATGTGTCAACTCTGTCGCAGAGTCGACTCCTGGCTCGTTACGGCCGTATACCGCACAACTCCACTTGCCTCTTCAACTCTATCTACTGAAGCTGATATGAGGTCGAGTATGAGAGACAATATCTTCTAAACTGTCGAGATTGTATACGGTGCCACGACGTGAAGATACGACTCGTAGATCGAATCTACCGGCGTGGAAGCCAAATCTGATGCATTCTACCAAATGATTTCCATGCCACAGTGTGATGAAAAATCCCAACGGACGACATAACCATTCAAAGGCTGGAGTTCGACTCGATAAGGCCTCCGCAGCACGAGTTGAGCTACGCTATCCAAGTCCGGGGAATCGAGCTGTTTTTTCCCAAGAGCAATTAACTGGTCCCGGTCCGTCGAGAGCACCAGACGCGTTAAGCCATCGCCCCTATGACTTCTGAACATCTAAAAATGCCCAAGACGCTGACCTGATGCACTTCTGGCTCAGTGGTTTCTCCTTGCATGATTGTCTACTACGACTTCATGATACATGACCTGCGACTTTGAGTCTCTACTCGAATCTATGACTCAATTAGCCACCCGGGGGGCTACTGACGTGGGTATAGTCCATCAGGTACCCACCTTTCATGTACCTAGATCAGCCCAACTGGAGGCCCATATGTTGGTTTGCTGGAGACCATGAAGCCCAAGAGATGCTGGCAGCTACAGAGCATGAGAAGCCCATATTCCTAGTGTGTAGAACAAGGACAAGACAAAGATTAAGAAACCCTAGGGTTCGCCTACAACCTGTAACCAACTCGGTCATGGTACCTGAGACCTAGCCTTCTATATAAAGACTAGGAGGGGTCGTTGGGGATACTCTCCAACTCATGCATAATCTGCCCTAGGCACGGTCCGATCTACACCACCATAGTCATTACGGTGACATTGCAATCTCCATCGATAATCAAGATCAGACAAGCATAAGTAGGGTATTACCCTCCGGGGGCCTGAACCTAGGAAACCTCGCATTCTTCATTGTTTGTTTGCTGACGAATCTACCACTCTTTCCCTAAACCCAAGTCCATAATCAATGGGCATTGCTATGGATATCCCATGTCAGGTGTGATGCATTGCAGTGTGAGAGATAGTCGATCTGGTTCAGTTGGTTCTTGTGGGCTCTGCCGCACAGGTTACTAGCGGTGTGGTCCTCTGGACCACGCCACCAATACGGACGATACTGGTGGCATAGCCCATTATGTTTCTCACCCTCAGGGGAGGCGGTTGGGGGGTCAATAGGGCCCACCTAGTTGTGGTGTAACTATATCGGGACACGAGTAAGGACATATTGATGGTGTGAAATTATTGTAGCGTGGCAAAAATATTGCTGACGTGTTGCTTTTTAGAGACCCTTCAATAATTTAATGTGTTTATAAGGGTTTTCCTACTAGTTGTGAAATGATGTACTGTAAATTAACTCTTGACTATTGTATCTTGTTAGTTATTACGGATAGACTTAGCTCGAAGCGAATTTTCACTACATTATTGCAATTGCGTTGGATTTTATAACCATGTATATTTAACATCATATTCATCAAAGTTTGTTTCAGACCATGTCAGTGTTCAAACGTTTGTACACCAGAAAGAGTGTGGTATTAGATTTTTAAAAAGATGGATGAAAAAACTCTCGCCAAGAAATTAAAGCATCCGATCCAATCTTTGATGAAAATATTTTAAAGTTAAACTAGACGACGGATCAGACCATTATTAAAATATATAAACATTACCATCCGTTGAGTTGGCAGAACCTTTTTTAAGTTGTTCGTGGCTTATAAATTATCATCAGATTACCTTAAACACCGTCAGCAATTGACTTCTTCTAATGTTACTACTACATGTAATGAAATACAGCCAACAAATATTATCTAATGCACATTGGTCTATCAAAATAAATTGGCACTATCTAATCCATGAAGAAAGTCACCGGTGGAAATCACATTATGATGAAAGCTCCATGTTAAGGCGTTCCCAAAAAGAGCAAGAACACCTCCGTGCCACCTACCATCTCTAATATCAAGTCATCACACAACTCTGCCTACATCGCCCACATCGTTGTGTACTCTGATGTGTTTCTAATTAATTTTCTGGGTCATCTGTAACATATGTTTTATTTAATTTCAAAATTATAATTTTACATATGTATTCCTTCTTTAGCATATGCCCTTCAGTCACAAAAAATGTCACTTTTAGGAAATTGACGGTCGTAGTTGCACATCCATACCTTCGACTACTGTATATTAGTGGCCTAGCCCATTATCTTCTCCTCCCTCGCGGGAGAGGGTTGGAGGGGTCACTAGAGCCCACCTATTGGTGGCGTAATTATATCGCGATAGGAGTAAGACTAGTCATAACGGGAGTATCATAAGTAGTATCATGTATGTCATGTCGGTAAAAATATAATGTGGCACACCAATTAATGAAGACAGAGATAATTAGGTTATTTTAGGTATATACCGTACCATAGCACGAAAAACTAGAAATTTTCATGTCAAATAAATCTTGTACATAAGTTTACATCAAAATCCTACAAATCAATAAATATAAATCACATTATGATACTATTATATGATACAATGCATTGTAGACATAGTCTCATACGCTAGTATCATATGCATGATACTAGTCTATGATACTACTTTTTATTGTGACTAGTCTAAGGATAGATTGATGGCGTGCCATTCTTGTAGTGTATCACAAATACTACTATCGATATATATGTTGCTCTAGAGACCCTCCAATAATTTAATCTGCCTATAAGGATTTTTCTACTAGTTTTGAAATGATGTACTGTAAACTCTTGACTGTTGTATCATCTTAGGTATTACGGAAAGACTTAGCTCGACGCAAATTTTCAGTACATTGCAATTGCGTTGGATTTTATAACCATGTGTATTTAACATCGTATTGCTCGAAGTTCGTTTCAGACCATGTCAATGTTCAAAATATTACGTTGTACACCATTAGATTAAAAAGATGGACGAAAAACTCTCGCGAAAAGGTAAAGCATCCGATCCAATCTTCTCGATGGATGAAAATATTTTAAAGTTGAACTAGACGATAGATCAGACCATTATTAAAATATATAAACATTACCATCCGTTGATATGGCAGAACCTTATTTAATTTGGTCGTGGCCTATAAATTATCATAATATTACCTTAAACATCGTCAGCCATTGATTTCTTCTAATGTTACTACTACATGTAATGAATTACAGCCGACAAATATTATCTAATGCACATTGGTCTATCAAAATAAATTGGCACTATCTAATCTATGAAGAAAGTCACCAGTGGAAATCACATTATCTCCGTGAAAACCGTGTCAAGGAGTTCCCAACAAGAGCAAGAACTCCTCCGTGCCACCTCGCATCTGCAATATCAAGTCATCACACAACTCTGCCTACATCGTTGTGTACTCTGATTTGCTTCTATACTCTGGGTCATCTGTAACATTTTTTTATTTAATATCAAATTATAAATTTATATATGCATTCCTTCTTTAGCATATGTTCTTTGTCGTAAAAAATGTCACTTTTAGGAAAAGACCGTAATCGCCCATCCGTACCTTCGACTACTGTATATTCTAATATTATGGATAGCCTTAGCTCAAAAAGAATTTTCATTATACTCTGTATTACAATTATATTGGATTTTGTACCCATATATATTTAACATCCTATTTGTTAAAGTTTGTTTTAAAGACCATGTCACTGATCGTGTGAAACAGCAAAACATCCAACCCTCTACTTTCTGTGAAGAACGTACAACAACTAACACACATTTTAACTAGAGTTGAATTAGACAATGGACCCCAATTGTAAATATTTAAACATTATTAGACCCCTGTTGTAAGTATTTAAACATTATCAGACGTTGATTTGGCATTACCTTGTTAAGTTGACCGCGGCCTAAGAATCCTCATAAGATCAACTGAACATCATCAACCATTATTGATTTTGTTCTACCATTACTACAACATTTACTGAACTACATCAAATTAATATTATTTATCCACGAAGAAACTAACAGGTTGAAATTAAATTATTTTGATGAAAAATCCGTGGAAACCATGCTAAGGTGTTCCCAACAAGAGCAAGAAATTCCTCCAAAAAAACACAAGAGCAAGAAATCCTCCATCTCCCCATCTATCTCCAATATCAAGTTGTCATACAACTCTGCCTCCATATATCACCGTATAGTTTGGTGTTTTCTAAATATTTTCTCAGATCTTCCATAACATACATTTTCTTTTTATGTAAAGTTATAAATTTATATATAACATTGTCTATTTTCGGGTGTAGGATTCGCTGACTCCTTTCAGCTTCATGTTATTAGTTACCATCACTTTTCTGCTATAATTTGTCAGCAACTACTGTATATCCAGTTATCCACACACATTGGTCAACTAATGGAAAGTTCAACCTATGATTAACAAACTAATTCGCACGAATTATTTAGTGTGGTGATAGAGGTGGGCATGAGATGCAACGAGCTGAGGCGACACTGTATTTTGGAGCTATTCAACTTAGAGCCACCATCCCACATCGTGCATATGCATTCTTTTTTTATTTTGTTTTTGAGAGAGCGTTCTTCTTCTATTGGTGTTGTAGTGAATATGTCATTATATGTTTTTTGCGAGTAATAGGTCATTATATTTATGTACATTGGTGCCAGCAATAGACTTCATCCCATGTGCCGCGGAGGATATTTGTGGAGGATATGTGTGTGTGTGTGTGTCGTTTTTTTCTTGGTTTTTATACTACAGTAGCTAGCCTATATCATAATAATTAAGCCAGCGCACAATCATGATATTTGTGAGTTTAACGAGTCTTATCTCTTATGTTTGCATTAGCTCAGCTATCTAGGGGCTATGTTTGCTTGTTCAACACGCATATTCTTTGGTCATCATTTGGCCGTGTAACTAAATCTGATCTTTGTATTGGATTCACAAGTGGTCTTTTCTTCTTCATGCGGAGCAGAGGGAACATATGAGCTTTGGTTGCACTCGGCTGATGGCGATCGTATTGGCTATCTTCAACCAGAGTAGTTGGTGCCAATCACTTAGAAGATAATTATATACTCTTTAGCTTCTTTATTTCATTGGTTAATTCATGTTGCAACTTTATATGACATTTAACTTGTAATATACTTGACACTATTACTAATTTATACTATCACTTTGATGCAGAGGCCGGGGCTACGAAATAAGAAAAAGGAAATTGGTAGCCTATCCAGATGGGCTAGCTCTCTATATAAACTTCCGTACACACCTTCGTGCTTCAAGGAGATCGAAAGAGATCGGGAAAATGGACCAGAAGAGGATGATTGTGCTCGCGGTCGTGGTTTCTCTCTGGGTGCTGAGTGCCATCCTGGGGTTCTCCGCCGAAGGCACAAAGCTCACCGTAAGCTAGCACACGCTGCACACTCACTACCTATTGATGCATCATGTACACGTGTGTGTATTTTGTTAAACTGTATTATAGACATCTTGGATTCTTCATTCTTGTGGGTTCTCGCAGTCTTCGGACGTTCTGTGGTACTACGGGCAGTGCTACTATCCGGCTAAGCCGGCGCGGGGGCTAGGGGTCTGCGCGACCATCTTCCTGATAATTGCTCAGATCATCTTCGCGGTCGTCGGCGGCTGCTGCGGATTCTGCCACTCCCGCGCCATCCCCGCCGAGAAGAACCGGATCATCGGCGTCGTCTGCGCCGTCGCCTCATGGTGAGTGTTCCACCTTCTAATCTAATCAATAAGCGCTAGGTAGCTGGAGCAAGCAGGCGTGTCCCGGCGCGCGTGACGAACCGCCGCTACTGACCAAAACGTGCGTGCAGGATCGCGGCCGTCATCGCGTTCGCGCTGCTCGCCGCGGGCGCGGCGGCGAACGCCCAGGGTTGGCGGGATGGCCACTCGTACGGGCTGTGCGACGTCCCCAGGGGCGGCATCTTCGCCAGTGGGGCCGTGCTCACGCTCGCCGCCATGGCCCTAGGGATCACCTCCTACCTCATGCTCGGTACCCAGACGGTCGCAGCGGCCGCGCCAAATACGGGAGCCGGCGAGCAGGTGCCGGCGGCCGCCGCGCCAAATAAGGTAGGAGACGAGCCGCGGCCGGCGGCCGCCGCCGGGATCGCCATGGGGAAGCCACAAGTCCCGCAACAGCCTCGTCCTCCCCAGGATTACGGGCAGGCGCCGCCGCCCAAGTTCACGCAGCAGCCTCGTCCCCAGGGATTAGGACAGGCGCCGCCGCCAAAGTTCCTGCAGAAGCCTCGTCCTCCAAAGTACCAGCAGTCCTCAGCTCCTCCCCAGGGTATGTGCGGGAAAGCGCCCAACGGGCAGCTCCCTCCTCCTCCCACACAACACAACTACACAAGGTTATATAATAACCCTGAAATCTTTATTTTAAAATATTTCTTTAAAAATACACCATCAAAAGATTTATCAATCTGATACAAGAAAACCAAAGAAAGGCCAGTGCCAACAGATGGTGGCAACAGCCCACCAAAAGGCTGCTCTCCGTATTGGGGGTGTGACGTGGGGCATGGGTAAGACGTCCACCAATATAGGAGGTCTGCATCTCCTCCTGGTAGCCACTCCAACCTTCCCCAACATCGAAACGTACAAGACCAAACCTTCCTAGCAACAACAGAACCTAAGAGCAGATGTTGCATGCCGCGGGTGAGGAGGCCCCGACGTTGAAGATTGTCCGTCATGCAACAGCAGTTCCTCGAGACGAGCCACACGAACAACTTGCCACTATAAGGGGCCCTAGAGCGCAAAATATCATCCCTAATGGTGTCCTTCACTGAACTAGCAAAGAAGGCCTCATATGCTGACTTAGATGAGTAACATCTATTTCCAAACCACCTATCCTCCCGATCCTGAACAAGAGCAACGTTAGCTAGCCTATGTCACGGTAAGAACTACTCCATGAAGGCGTCCTCCCCCATATCAGGCCCGCAATATCGAAACCATTGTCCGGCTAGGCCCCCTTGAGTCCTTGACCGAGCAAGCGTTAGCCCTCCTCTTGGAGACCAACTTGGCCACATTTGGCGTGATGTCCACAACCCTGTCCCCATTTAGTCATCGATCCTTCTAGAAACGAGCTCGCTCACCATTTCCAAGCACATAACATGTGGCCGAGTCAAATATGGCAGTGCATAAGCTCGGCATCTGAATGTTAAAATCTGACCACGCCTTAGTTGGGTCCACCTTTTGGAGCTAGGCCCAACGATAGTGAATGGCAAGATTTAGAATATGAAGATTAGGGATGCTCAGTCCGCCAAAGCACTTTGGGGAGGCGACCTTATCCCACGCCACTAGGCAATGTCCGCCATGGAACTCCTACCAGCCTTTCCACAGGAAGGCCCTACAGAGCTTCATAAGATCACGTTCGGGGGAAGTCAAGAGACATCATGGCGTGAAAAGGAATCGCACAGAAAGTGGTATGGACCAGCATAGTCCTACCTCCACGGGTGAGGAGCTTCGCGCACCACAGGTGTACCCGACTGACCACGCTATACACTAACGGCTGCAGCTGAGCAGCCGACACCTTTCTCGGACCAAGAGGCAACCCTAAGTACTTGATACGGAAGGAGGCCACCTCACAGCCGAGGATCATGCGGGCTAACTCCACTTGCGCTGGCCAATATCGAATAGAATGAAGGGAACATTGGCCATATTGGTGCGGAGGCCAGAAGCCACGCCAAAGTCTTCCACAATGGAGGCACACGCTAGTAGGTCCACTTTCATTGGGCGGATGAAGGTTACCACATCGTATGCATACATCAAGGTTAGATGCCAGAATCCACTCGAAGCAAGCTGAGTCAGCAGGTCGTCTGCCTCCACTCACTCGAACATCAGGTGAAGGACATCCATAACCGTGTCGAAAAGAAGGGGCCAGAGCGGAACCCCCTAGCGCACCGCACGCCGGTCAAAGATTAGACCTCCGGCAATGCCGTTAACCACGACGTGTGTAGATGTGGTCCCAAGAAGCCCACATATCATGGTGATCCACATGTGGCCAAATCCCAGCATGGCCAACACTTCTAGGAGAAAGGCCCAATTCCATTATGTCAAAAGCTTTCGTGATATCAAGGTTGAGTAGGATGGCATCCCTCTTCAGCATGTGAAGCTTCCGCGCCGTAAGTTGCAGCAGCTGGAAGTTGTCATGGAGACATCGTCTATGTACGAACATGCTCTGCTGGGGACCCACGATCTCCACCATATGAGGGTGTGAGGTGAGATGAGAGTACTTTAGCCACGAGCTTCGCCACACTATGAATGAGACTTATGGGACGGAAATCCTTGACCTCTTCTGCCTCTGCATGCTTGGGCAGGAGGGAAACTAGGGACTGGTTAGCAGCATGCAACCCTCTACAATGACCACCCCACAGAGACTGAAAGGACTCCATAACGTCATGCTTGATCATGTGCCAACAAGCCACGTAGAACCTGCCGGAGAAGCCATCTGACCCTGGCATTTTGTCAAGCTCCCGAGAGCGGATAACGCCGAGACCTCTTTCCTCGGAGAAAGGCACCTCAAGGTATGAGAGGTCATGCGTTGGAACCTCCAGGTAGTCCAGATCGAGAGAGAACCCACAGTCTAGTTACGTGCCCAAAAGCTCACCTTAAAAGGCGCCCACTACTCCGGCCTTCTCATTTTGGTCAGTGACAAGCATGCCATTCACTTTGAGGTTCGCAATGAAGTTCTTCCAGTACATGTGATCAGCATGAAGCTGGAAGAAATTGCTTCAACCATCCTCCTCCGCCAGCCACATGATCCTCGACCGCTGCTTAAATGAGGCAAGGCCCAGGAGCTTCTGTTTGAAGAGCTTTCGGAATCTCCTTTCTTCCGGCGAGAGCGCCCTCGACTCGGTAGCCACATCTAGGCGAAGGATGAGCTCATTGGCCAACATGATATGCTTCTTGTTAATGTTGATGAAGCGATCATTCCGCCGTGTTAGGGCCTTGGAGGTGGCGACCAGCTTATCGGACATGCACTTTAAATAGTTAGCAATGGTTGGCCCTGCCACCCAAGCGCTTTCCACAACCTCCAAGAAACCCTCCACCTTGGGCTAGAAAGCCTCAAAGAGCAAGCGTCGCCCCAACTTCAGCTTTGTCTCCAAGCTGAGAAGCAATGTGCTATGATCTGATGTGGAGGATACCATAGCCGTTAAGAAATAGAAAAAGACCTCCACCTCACAGTCCACCGATGAAAATACTCGACCGAGCTTCTCGAACATCACCCGCTCCCGCTCATTGGATGATGTGTATCGGCTCCCATTCAAGTAGAGCTCCTTGAGGTCCAACTCCGAGACAATACAACAAAACTTTCCATCATGTGCATGTTGAGCTTGGCGTTGTTCTTATACGGGGGATCGAAAAAAGGTTAAAATCTCTAGCCATGGCCATAGGTCATGAGTGCAAGTCCCTGATATCCTTGAGCTCTTGAAGAAAGAGGCATTTTGTCTGCTTTAATCTGTGGGTCATAAATGCCAGTGAGCCACCACCTAGTGGACCCTACTTCGCCAACCCTCGTCGTGATAGCGTTGCTAGAATAGTGCGGTTTGGAGAGGGACCACATTAGATTTCCACGTAGGAATAATACCCCTCGAGTGACATTGGCAGGGAGGAAGAAGAAACTTTCGAACTCCCTACGAAGGCATCGGTCCAATGGCACGGGAAAGCACATGCAACTTTGTTTCCTGCAAGCAAACCACACTCGCACCCGGGAGACAAACCACTTAGTATCACACCGTGCCCAAAAGTTTAGGCCACGGATATTCCACACTAAAATCGATAAAAACATGTATGACATGGCTAGCAAGTACAAATAAAACTGGAGTGAACAAACTCCTCAAACCACAAGGTCCACCTCCCCCTTGTCATCCATCGGGAGAATGTCAGGTTGCCAGCCGAAGAGGGCAAGGAAAGCCGACAGGTGATCTGACTTCATCAGCGTCTCCTCGAAGTAGTGCAAGTACGCCAATAGTGCCTCCCCACTGACCTCACCCTCTCGAACGATTGCCAACTGAATCATCAAGGTTTTCTGTTGCCGCTTGATTGAGGTTCCTGGCGTGAAGTGACCGACGACACGAGAACTACGTCGAACCACATAAAGGAGGGTTTATTCTTCCTCGGCTTCCTAGGCACGGGCCGAGGGAGTAGGACCTCATTCCTCAGCTTGTATCACTCGTGGAAGGTAATGAGCCTAGAGTCGATGTCTGTCGAGTCCGATATTGATGTTGAGGTGGTGGGCATCGATAAAGGAGTGGCTGCCATCTAGAAATGGTCTTCATGCTCCATGATGTTACCTTCCTCCACTTTAGGAAACGGGGTCTTAGGAGGAGTGTTGGCCACATAAAGGTCCAACGTAAACTAGGACCAGGAGGCTGACATAACCGGATTGCGCCCCTCCTCCGAGTGCCATGAGCCCCGCGGCCCAAGAGAAGCAAAGGGTGACAATGTGCTAGTAAGGGAAGAAGGCTCATCCTCTAAGTCCGAAAGGATAGGGCTGGACTTGCGCCAAAACCTAGGGCCTAGGTCTTGGACCGAAGAAGAGTTTGCACGGCAGGGGTCAAATCGACGAGCCACTGACGAGTCTTTGTCTTGCAGCATGGTCAAGACAGAGCACTGATCAGAACTCCCCATCTCTCCAGCGTGCTCCATCCACCGGCCACCATGCAGTTGTATCCACCAACTTTTCCATGTTTTCGGTACGGGCTTTCAGTCTTTTCACCACCTTCCAGAGCAAGCCCGGAGATGGGACAAGGGCCCACGACCACATCATGCACAAGGGGTCCAGGGCTGCACCCCCCATCCACTGGTGATTTGGTGGCGCCAAGCCGGAGACAGGTGGGCCACGGGAATTGGAGGAATGCATTTTGTGTGTCCCCTTGGCGACTGACCGGTTCCCCTGATCATCGTTGACCGTACCTCCGTTGTTGTTGCAGCCAAAACCATTTGTAGGGACGCTGGCGCAAGACATGTGCTCAACCAAGATGACAGGGCCAAGCGTATCTTCCACCCGCACCAGGTGAACCACCTCCTCGAAATCCAGCAGCGCCACCTTCTTCGGGAGTAGGAGGCCATCATCTTCCTCCTCAAAAAGGAGCATATCGGGATTGGATCATCTTTTAGGCAGTGATTTAAAAGCTACCCATGTTGGCTCTACTAGACGTATGAGTGCCCAGCCGCTCCACCCATGGAGATGCACCAAGAATTGACATGGCTCCGTTGAAGCTCCCCGCCACCAGTGGCACTCCGACCACCTCTAGGTGCACATCGAAGCGAAACATGTGTCTAGTCATCTAGAGATGTTGGTTCCAAATACCAAACCCGAGAAAGAAATCGTGGCCATCGAGCGGCTTGGCTATAAGAAAAGTGTCCTAGTTGGCCCTTGTGTCGAAGACGGGAAGGAAATCTGTCGGCCAGAACAGGTCGACGAAAAAATGCCTCTCCAATGCTAGGAATTGTTCCAGAATGGCAGCTTAGGCCTGAGCGGTGCCCTCCGACCTTCTCGTACTGAAGACGTAAGCCACTAGACTCCAACGAAGGGTTCTTTATATCTCATCCACATGTGTTGTCCGTTAATAATGAATCTTTACCGTGTCATGTATGTCGTGTCGTATGTTGCCGTGACCCCTTCCTCTGTCCTCCTTGCACCCTAGCCGGGTGACCTACCGCCAACAAGAGACCCGCCACACGTAGTTCCTTGTCGCACCGTAGACCATGTTCATACAAGGGGTAACCACGTATCACCTGTTCATGTCGAGTGGCAGTGCTGCGTACAACTTCCGCACCCGACGTAGTCCATGTTGATATGGCATTTCCATGAAAACCTCATCATCAGGATAACATCATGGAGGAGGGGCCACTGACGCATCCACCTCCTTTTGACCCAACAGTTGCCGCGCAGCACCCTGTGAAGCGTGGGCGTGAAAGGACTAGCCCATGGGGTGGAGGGCGCTAATACCGTGAGCGGCAGAGGTGGCGTCGCACAAAACACCACCACTGCATCAACTTGAGGGCCAACCGTCGGACACTGGCGAGTGATATGGTGCTCACTCTTGCAGTTGAGGCGCCTCCTCCCTTCACAGACGCCGACCACATGGTCTGGCTCCACGTAATTAAAACAGAGCACCGCGAGGCCGGTCGGCACACCCACCAAAACCAAGAGAGACAGGATGGGCCTGCGCTGGCGTTGGCGCTTGGGTAGCAGCCCCCGATGACCTATATATCCATGTTGTGCGTCTCCAGCACTGAAACACGCCGAATCCGGCTGCACCACCACCGAGGCCAACTGTCAAGCAAGTGGTCTGCATGCCACCACCGCCTTGTAGAACCTCCAGGGACGTTGCTCACTGTGGGCTTGGTAACATATCCCAGACCACATTGGAGTAGGAGCGACCCAAGGAGCCTCCAGCGAGGCCAGCTCCTCCTCGTCCTCAACAATGTCTGGACAACATCTAGATCTAGGAGCACTGCCCTCCACCAACATGGCGCCATAGAGGGGAAAGAGGGAGGGGAGAGCGTACAAGGTCGCTGAATCTAGAGGGGACGCCAGCGGAGAGGTAGACCATCGCCACCGGGGTGGCGAATAGTGGGAGAGCGGAGGGGCGCCCGGCGCCTCCCACTCACATTGTCTCGCTCCCTTAGTCTTTTATTGCCCCTCATTTTAAAATATAATTTTTGCAATTCAAGGCTTTTTCCTTCTTCTTGCTTATTCTACCTCTCTTCAATCCCAACTCCTCTCTTAGGCCATTTTCAATTCGTTATCATTCCTCTGTCCCAGCAGCCCATGACTCGGCTAAACAATTTCCACCCTCATCCATCTTCGTTTTCATGTGATATAGTTAAACCAATGAGCAGGCCATGACCCCTACCATGGATGATCTTTTCACCTGTAGAATGTACCGCTTGTCTTTCGAATGGCAATTCCTCCTAATCGTGTTGATATGTTGGCGAGCCTCACCGGTGACACAAGTGTTGATTCCATAGCAACACTCCCACGTTCTACCTAAAACCTAGGCAGACTTTGTGTTCCTTCCGAACGTTGGAGGAAAGTCTCTTTTTTGTTAGAAGATGAAACTCTCTGTTGAACCACATCCTGTTAGCCCAATTAACATTCCCTTTTCTAGTGGAGGGTTTTGGATGGCTAGTGTAAAGTGCATTGGATCAGTTAGCAATGGATGTATGCAGGGAAGAGAAACAGAGGCATGGGGTTTAGAGACTATGTTGCCTCTAACCAGGCCGTTTTAGCTAAATATGCATAGAAGATTGTCAAGAACCCAAACTTGCTTTGCTCCCGAGTCCTACGTGCGAAGTACTTCAAGGATGGGAATTTTTTTGGATGCAAAGTGTCCTAAGAGGGCGTCCTACACATTGAGAGCATACTGCACGGGGGAGACTTGCTGAATGAGGGTTTGGTGTGGAGGATAGGTCATGGCCAGAGCCTGAAGGATTGGGAGGATAATTGGATCCCGAGAACTTCTGCAAAAAAAAACCACTTGATCATCGACCTGATAAGAATATGGTGAAGGTTAGTGAGTTGCTCCTGGCGGATGGACACATAGATGGGATGAGGATGAGTTGAGAGAAACTCTGTTTCATGTGGATGCGGAAGACATTCTAAAGATGCTCGTAGGTCCTGCTAGAACTAGTGAATATATTGCATGGAATTACACCAAAAAGAGGCTATTTACTGTCAAAATGGCATACCACCTCAAGCCTCAGTTGAAGCTTTCTCAGGTAGGCAGACCGGGTCCCTCCAATGGGTGTGATGATCATAGAGGTTGGCTAGCCCTTTGGACAGCCGATGTACCTAGCAAGGTGAAAGTGCACTATTTTTGATTGCTAGAAAATGGTGTAGCCGTTGGAGCCGAGATCGGGCGTCAGAAGATAGAGGAGGGGTTTGTTGTGTGGCTTGTAAGCGTGAAGAGTCTCTGAAACACAGGTTTTGGGACTGTCCACGTGCGATAAAAGCACGGGAATTGCTCTCGGATCTCTCTGGTTTGAAGCTGCAATCCGCCTGGCTATAATCCATGGACACCGAGCCCTAAAGGGCTGGTTGTTGGACTTGATGGGTAGTTTGGGTGACCAAGAACTGGTAGTTAGCATGATGGCGGTCTATCTTCTCTGGCTAGCAAGAAATGATGTGCGAGACACACTGAATCCATTGAGGTTTCGCAACGCATGACCCGACGAACAATGTTTCTGTTGGAAGAATGGAGAGCGTCTAGGACTATACCGGCAACTCCCTCGACTAGCAAGCATGGATACTGGTCCATACCTGAGGTGGATTTCCACAAAGCTAATGATGATAGTGATTTTCCCTGAAACTCGACTTTTGGAGGTGGTGGTGTGGTCATAAGGGATCACCCTGGCAGCTTTGCGGCAGGGGCATGTCATTTTTCCCCTCAGTGGTCGATACGGAAAGGGCGGAGCTTTTAGCCTGTCAGCGAGCTATTCAACTTGCAAAGGAGGCAGGTGTTTCAAAACTGGTTCTAGAGACGGATTGCCTTGGAGCTGTGGCAATGCTTCGGGGCATGAATTTGGATCGATCGGTCCATGGGCCGATGATCGAAGACATCAAGAACCTCTTGTAGTGTTTTGTTGATCACCAGGCCAACCACGTACGCTCATATAATAAGGTGGCACATCATTTAGCAAGGTACGGCTTCGGCAATAATATAAGTAAAACCAGGTTTGGCGTCCCCCAGGTTACATTGTAGACTCTCTGGCTTCTGACTTGGCCAATGATTAATAAATTTGCAACATTTTGATCTTAGAGAAAAAAAAAAGAGCATTCCCTTTTCTTCTTGAGCCCAATCTAGTAAAACGACACCTATCAAATCAATGCCTCGCCCACTAAATCTAAAACATTTTGACTAAGTTCAATGCAACACCAGACAATCATGTTTCCACTTCGTACCTAAACCTGAATTCCACTTCTTCTTTTAGTTCAAGTTTCAGAATTAATTACATTTTGTTCCTATCTTGCATTTTGTGAGTTGCACTTTATTTATGTTTGGATCTTTTTGCAAGTAGGACAAGGTAACGTCGAACACGCGTATGAGGTGGACTTGCAAGTTGAGGTCGATCCTCATCTAGAAGAACAGAACGGGTGCGGGACAGCAGGCAAGTCACATTTCATTGTCCCTGCTGATCGTGCATGCCACATGTGATAAATATTTCTACTTTTCTTGCATTTTTGCATGACATGCAATGAAACTTGTTAATGCATACCACCAATAAGCCTGAGTGTTGCTTCTGTTGGCCATGTTTACATTCAAATCCTAGAAATTATCACCGGGAGGAGGCTGCAATAATGAGGATTATATTACAAGGAATGTTGGTAATCCTAGATCAAATCTTGTAGCATAAAGTTCTGAAAAATAATTGTCGTTAGTTGGGTTAGCGTCAGAGATTATGAGGCTTCATGTACTAACCGTGCAGCCATGCATACCCCAATCCGTAGAGTAAGTGAGTAACCGAGTAAGGATAATGTAATGGATTGCCTTACTCGTGGCAACACTGGGGTAAGACTACATGCCAAGTGAAAAACACAGAACCTGTTCGACCATTTGACTCGTCAAAGCTAGCTTATTAGTTACCCGCAAAAAAAAACTAGCTTAGTAGTTCTATGCCTCTATCCAATGGACAACTATAGAGTTGCATGTCTTTTCTTTTCTCTTGGAGGCATGTAGAAACAATTAAGGGAAGGGCCTCGTCTTGAGGAGTCACAACAAGACTACCTCAAATCGCCAAGTTGACACTCTTGGCTCATGGGAGGTCAGTGACTCTGAGTTGTTGGGTAGGCATTTCAAAATATAGAGAAGATGAAATTTAATTGTTGTTCCAACTCTGTCAACACACCAATTGGTGTGTTATAACGCAGTGACAAAAGGAGGCGTGAATATCTTGTGGGTAAAGCTGAGCAAATTTGCAGAGTCATGACAAATATATAGTATTCAAACACGTCATGCTTCCTGCTAATGAAGTTGTGTTTTAAGGGTGATTCCTAATGCAAGGCATGAGTTGATTTTGATAAAGAAAATTATAAAACTTTTTATCCAAAAAAAATCTGAACAAACAATTTTACTAATAAGTTGTAGATTAGGATTTTGCATCCACCATGTATTAGAAAATCCTATAGCCCTTCTTTGATATCAAAACATGTAATTATATAGTCATCTCCCAATTTTGCTTGATGAGTACGCCATGTGTTCTCATTACTGCACCAACCCTTTCAGATTTAGCCGAAGGAGGAGCACAAACCTCTGGCGGGGAGCACTACATCTCAGATTTACCCGAAGGAGAAGCACAATCCTATGGCGGGTACTTCGATGACGTTGACTTCAAGATCTAGGTCCCATTTGCGCTCGAGGATGCATGTGACACATAGTCTCTTTTGGTTGTAATGTCAGTTCTGTTATAAAAGTTTGTAGCTTGTACGCTTTGTTGGCAATGAAATCACTTTCTGTTTGCAATTGAGGAACTTCTGGAATTGCGAGCATTTCATCACAGCTCCAAAAACCGGGGTGTGACAATCACTTTCGTGTAGAAGATGTAACGTGCATCTCTCTACGACTACCTACAGATGTAGTGTATACTTTTCTATTTTTTTGCCAGAAGGATCTTGATCTTCTGTTTTTCAAATAGTGTTTTGTAGTATTGCCCATACCACTTTTAGGTGTGCCACTAGTATATTTTTTGCCTGTAAGCTATTTCTTACTAGTGATGGGGAGGGATGAAATCGGGCGAGGAAGATGATTGCATGGAGGAGGAGGGAGAGGGAGGACGCGGTCCAGGGGAGAGGAGGTTCGTGGAGTGTCGTACCTACACCATCGCAAGTCGATGAGTTCCAACACGCGCACTACAAGAATGTCACCATGTGCCAACAGCCGCGCGCCCTCGGCATGGCCTGGAGAGGCTATCGGTGTACGCTACGCCGAGGGTTGTCGTCGGTGTAGCCCCTCAGGCAAGATCCGCCTCGGCAGAGCCCACATGGCCGTCAGCGTAGTGTTGGCCGCACGGGTATTGTCGGCGTGCTCCCAAGCAAGGAGCTCGCTCGATTCTATTAGCTGGATGTAAAGCGGTACACGAGAAGGCAATTCCAGGAGATACCGAGCCTAGGGGAGCGGGGGCTTCGTATTGCGGGAGGTAGGCGGAAACACGTGGGGGAGTGATGACAACGCTCTAGTGCACTGTTTTCCGTTTTGGAGGCATCGCCATGGTGCGCTACACCTCTCACCATAGACTCCGGGTGAAAATTTTGGTTTTCTTGTCAGATGGAATGGCAGGCGGCACTTTGTGTCGTCTCCTCCTCGGAGGCACCCTTTTCAGAGTATGTAATCCTTTCAGCAGGGCATGGGCCCTCTTTGGTGACAGACAGATGACCACTGGACATTGCTCGGCCTTTGTTGGAGTAGACATGGCCCTTTCTGCCTGTTTTTTTTTTTTTTGAACAATTCTGCCTGTTTGTTACCGCCCATGTTTTGGCTCTCCTTTGCTCCTCACATTTTCAGCGAGCGCTCCGGTGGTCGAATTCTTTGGCCCTCTCAAGTTGCACTTTATTGCCATTTCTCTTCGTTTACTTGTTCTCGTAGATTTTATAAGTTGTTCTGCTGAACGCGTTGTATCGACCGGCCGTTTGTGGATTTATTAATTTAAATAGTATAGCGTAATGGCCTAACTTAAAATTGCTAGCAACGGGAGTCTGAACATGATTTTGCCTTTTTTTTGTTCTGTTTTATGATATGATAAGCTTGTTGCTCTGTGAAAGTTACCCCAGTTGCTTAAAGTAAGCAAAAAACAAAACTACTTCCAAATTTGCAAAAATACAAAAGCTCCTTGCAAAGTACAAAAAATAACAAGTTGCAAATGTGTCGCTACAGACTCAGAGCCAAACAAATCGGAATGCAAGTATCTGCTGACCACTGTCCTGGTATCGTTTCTGCAGAAGAACAGCGGAGTTTGCCAGCGGAACGAGGATATAGCGCGTGAAGTCCGAGCTGTCCATCACGTACTCTATCCTGTCTACTTGCTTGAAAACAAAACAAAAAATCCAACGACATCAACTTATCCATATAATTATGAATTCAATCAATGAACTGCGGAGGAATTACGGCGAATACGCACAAGGCCGGGAGAAAAGTCTTCCCTTTCGTAGTACGTGATGAATTTTGGGGAAAAATGCTAGCAACTGGAGTCTGAACATGATTTTGCTTTTTCTTTATTCTGTTTTATGATAAGCTTGTTGCTCTGTGAAAGTTACTCTTGCGTAAAGCAAGCAAAAAAGAGCTCCTTGCAAATTTGCAAAAATATTAAACCTCCTTGCAAGGAACAAAAAGATAACACGTTGTAAATGTGTCACTACAGACACAGAGCCAAACAAATCAAAATGCAAGTATCTACGGACTACTGCCCTAGTATCTTTTCCGCAGAAGAACCACAGAGTTTGCCGGCGGAACCAGGATATACCGCGTGAAGTCCGAGCTGTCCATCACTCTATCCTGTCAACTTGCTTCAAAACAAAACAAAATACAACGACATCAACTTCCATATAATTATGAATTATTCAATCAATCAACTGCGGAAGAATTACGACGAATACGCACTAGGGAAAAGTCTTCCCTTTCGTAACTGACATATAGCCTTGCACCCTGATAAGCACTGGGTGTTGCGTGATATAGACTCTTAGTTTCATAAATGACTATAAGTATTACGTACTTTTTTGGCACTTATAAGCGCCTAGGGAACATGCTAACGTAGCTTTCTATATAAACAAGCGTGTATGCCAGACTGCTAGCCGGCTAGCAGCTTCAGTCCGGAAGAGGTAAAGATTTGAGAAACAATGGATCAGACGATGATCATCGTGTCCGCAGTTGTGGCTTCTCTCGGCGTTCTGAGTGCCATCCTGGGGTTCTCAGCCGAGGGCACAAAGCTGACTGTAAGCTACTACTGCCTCCTTGCGTCTATAGTTCAGTACAGATGTGTGTGTTTTGTTCAACACTTGAACTGTGGAATTCACTTTCAGTAAGTTTTCTACCAAACTCACAGCAGTGATTTGTGTACACCGAAATAATTACCTTTTGGTCAAAATATTTCAGTTATTTTAGTAATACACATGAATCGAAAAAAACATATTCTGATGAATTTTGAGAGAAAATTTCGCTTCTTTGTCCAAAATGAAAACCTAAATTAGTGAAATTCACGAAATTTCAGCGAGTTCAGTAGGGCTGATTTTTTGCTGAAACGGAAATTCGAAACCATTTGGGATTAATACTGTGTGTGCGCATATGTACATGGGTATGTTCTACTGCTTAGTTCTTACTCGGAGTCGACGTGATGTCTCGCAGCTTCGGGACTTGCTGGAGACTGAAGACGGTGTGTGCATTTACCCAGAGAACTCAGCTCTGGGGCTCGGGATCTGCGCGGCCATCTTCCTGATAATCGCCCAGGCCACCATCGCGACTGTCGGCGGGTGCTGCGGCTGCTGCAAGTCCCGCGCCATCCCCTCGGAGTCCAAGCGGATCATCGGGGTTGTCTGCGCCGTCTTCTCATGGTAACAATCAAACCGAACTTCTATCTTACTACTCGCCTCCTCAAGGGAGCGACTGACGGATGAGTCGATTAACGTGCTGCAGGATCGCGGCGGTTGTCGCGTTCGCGCTGCTGGTGGAGGGCGCGGCCTGGAACGCGAACGTGGAACGGAACTCGTCGGCGTACGGGTTCTGCTACGTGCTCAAGGACGGCATCTTCGCTGGAGCGGCTGTGCTCACGCTCGTTGCCACAGCGCTCGGGCTCACTTCCTACCTCCTGCTCCGCGGACAGCCTGACGCTGCCTCAGCTGCTGCGGCGGCCAAGACGGGCGTTGAGCAGCCGCCGGCCGGGATCTCAATGGGGCAGCCGCAGTTCCCCCACACGGCCACACCTACATCCGTGGAAGCGCCCACACGCATTCCCCCTCCTCCTCCTACAGGCGGCTATGGAGCGGAAGCACCTCACCAGCAGTTCCCCTCTGCTCCTCCAGCTCAGGGCTACGAACCACCACACGTGCCGAACCAGCAGTACTACCCGCCTCCTCAAGGGCATGAGCAGGTGTAGCCTCTGGTATACTGATCTCGTATATCACTCTCAAGTCGAACCAGATTGACCCTATATTCCATGCTTCTGATTTTGTGCATGTCAATGTATGTCGCTACCTGCGGGACTGCGGGTGAGTTATGTTCTTGTGTGTCTATGTGTTCAAAGGATCAGCACTGATTGATTACTGCGTTCAGGTTTCTGAGTCGAGTTGCAATTGCAAAGACCTCTGAACAACCTTCACACGGTGCAGGCGTGCAGCCAATGAGTCAATACAACTGGGTGACACTAACACCTGACACGAAACAGAAGTCATGACTCACACCATCACGGACGCCTAGCATGGACCGCAGCAGAGCCAACCTGCCAACTTTGGTGGCTACAATCTCTCCTAAGTGGCTCTCACCTACTGCTAACGTTGTGTGCATTTGGCGACGCCTGCTATCATGCCGGCCTGCATGGGTCCTCCTCACTACTGCCCAAAATTTAATGTTTATTGAACAAATAATAGCTACAAGTGGCACTCATTTTTTAACTAAGTGCAACAAAATTTAAGTGTTATCGGAAGAAATGCAGGTCATTGGTCGCCCAAAATGACTACTAGTGGAGTACAATTTAGGACTAAGTTAGCACTCATTGAACAATCATACTAACAAAAGGTTTAGACCATACGGTACAAAGTTTAGACTCTACATGAGAACACAACATGATTTCTAGCTTGAACACAATTTGAATCCGGTTTTACAAACATCAATCATATAATGATGCATAAGCAACAATGTGTTAGACTAAATGCAACATAACTTTATACCTCATGAAACAAAACAAAAATAAAGTCCAGCTTGAAAAAGGACAGTCATAAAACAAAATTAAGCAAACAAGAAAATAAAAAGCATAAAAAGAAAAAAGGAAAGAACATATCAAACAATGTGTTCATATGTAGAAAAATGTTCATGTGTGCAAAATAAATAGAATGGTTTATTTAAGGAAAATAAAAATAAAGAGGAATAGAAAATAAATAAAGTATAAAGAAACCAAATAGAAAAGAAAAATGAAGAAAAATAAGAAATAAAAATTATAACTCCTGAAAAAAATAAATCTAATAATAATGTGTTCATATGTAGAAACAATGTTCACGTGTCCAGAAAATAGGGAATGCTATTTTTCTTTTTGCTGAAAATAAACGTGAAGATGAAAAGGAAGTAGAGCATAAACTATACAGAAGACAAAAGTGAAAAAAAAAATATTAAAAGAGGAGGCTCAAGAGTTTAGGAGTGTGACCTGTTGATAGTTGGAGCGCTGACATGGCATCAAGGGTTTAGACGTTTAACGCTGCCTCAGTTACTTGATTTTCTCTTGAGAGATTCCCACGATCATTTGCATTTCGCAAGGCTACCTTTAGTTTTGTTTCCTTTCGTCCTTGTGCCGTTCAAACCACGCGAAAGAGATTAGGCAAAATAAGGTAGAATAATTTGTCAAATGGTGCCAAGAAGAGCTTACTAGCTTAATTACTCCAGTACGGTGGCCAACGGCGACTTGTACATTCCGCAACCTCCAGCTAGCCTTGCCTGCACACTCCATCGAGCATCATTAGCTCAAGGCATCGACCATCCGCCGGCTAAGCATGTAATTCACAACTGTAGAAGCATATCTGTTGCTAAAGCACTCGCTGTCAACATGATTAAACTTGACAAATGCAGGTCATGGGTCGCAGTTGAATTTTCAGCAGTCTGCAGTCAGCTGGAGTTAGGCTTCCTTTGATGAAGCTTTCTGCGTTCGCAGCACTTCGTGCGGGACACGTACTTGTGGACGAAAGTTAATTAGACCGGATTAACACTATGAAATGCGCAGGAACACGGATACCATCAAAGCTAGCGATGCAAATCAAATCATGACCTACTGACGATTTGTTTAAGAGTATCCTCAACATCAATCCAAGTTGTCATAAATAAATATATAGAGAGAGATACCCTCTGTCCTTTTCAGTCCCCATTAACAAGGTTAGCAGGCTTGTCGATCGAGAATCGGTCTTTTCTGTATAGGCATATACGCTTCATCGTCTATATGATAATGATAACACATCTGACCATGGCCTTCATATCCATCTAATCACCGGCTTCTCAATCTCATAATTCTAGTCTCATCTGGGACCAAAAAGAGACCAGCAGAAATGGAGACGAGTACGATTGTGCTGTTCGTCGTGGTAGGATTCCTCGGGTTGGGAAGTACCGTGCTTGGCTTCATCGCAGAGAGCACGAAGTTAACTGTAAGAATCCTTTCAGAATTCCAGTAGCTTCTTCTGTAACTGCTCCTTTCTGATCTGAACCCTGATTTGCGCGCTCGATCGGCATACTTGTGGCAGCGAGGTGACATCAAGGTATCCATGACCAAGTGCATCTACCCTGCTAACCCAGCTTTTGCGCTTGGGTTAGTAGCGGCCATCCTGCTGCTTGTCGCCCAGATCATCGTCTCGGCCGTCACCGGCTGCTGCGGCTGCTGCAAGCCTCGGGGAGGCGGCTTTTCCGGGTCCAAGCGCACCATCAGCATCGTCTTCGCTGTCCTGTCATGGTGAGGCCGTTTGCAGCCCCTGCAAGTCAACGCCTTCAGTTCTTAAACAGGGTGATGGCTGATTGAACCAAGATGTGATGTATGTGTGTGCAGGATAGCGGCGGCGCTCGCGGAGCTCTACTTCCTGCAGGGCGCGGCGTGGAACGCGCCGGTGACGCGCGAGGCCGCCGAGGGCTGCTACTACGCCAGGAACGGCGTGTTCAGGAGGGCGGCCCTCCTGAGCATCGTCGCCACCGTGCTCGGGATCAAATCCTACCTCCTGCTTCGCGCGGCGGCTGCCCAGGGACCGGTAGCCATTCTGGGGACGCCGGCGGCAGGCGAGCCCAAGCACGATGAGATCGCCATGGGACATCCTGTTGCTCCGGTGTACGGGCAGGCGCCGTACGGACACTACCCTCCCCCTCCTACTCAAGGATATGGACACTACCCTCCACCTGCTCAAGGACACGGACACTTCCCTCCTGCCGCTACTCCCGCTCAGCAGCACGCACAAGCAGTGTAGTAGTGCAGAGCTGGAGATCAAGCAGTAAACGATTCTTGTCTCTTTTCCCAAATGTTGGTTGTGCAATCTTGGTGTGTTTTAGATTCAGACATTGTGCAGTGTGTATACCATTACCAACACGATGCTATTGATCTACTCCTGCTTTATTTCGTTTACATCCATCTGATTGCATATTACATCGAGCACATGGCGGACACAGATTCCACACAACCTGTACAATTCTACTGTCTAAATTCTGAAGAGAAGCATCACCTCTGGGAGGCAGATCGCCGGCCACCCAAATCCAGCAGCGCTTCACAGCGCGGAGCCGCAGAAGGGGCAGAACCGGAACTGCGGGTCGACGGCGTGGCTGCAGGCGCCGCACCGGTCCCCACGGGAGAGGAGCGCGCCCGGCTCGCCGCCACCGACGCCGAGGGATCCCGGCGCGAGGAGGCCGCACTGGCGGCAGAGGTAGGCGGGGTCCTTGCCCTTCCACCGCCACGCCGGGACGAAGAAGAGCTTGAGCACCTTCTCGGTCTCCACCAGGTCGGCCGCGCCGCCGCAGCGCAGGCACCGCCCCGCCGCCTCCTTGAGCACCCGCCCCGCCCCCTGCTCCACGCCGCCCGCGAAGAAGAAGAACATCGTCGCGCGCGCCTTTAATTACTGGATGGTCTCGGTTCGAGGATGTCTTCTCGATCGGTTGTCGCGATCTCTGGGTCCTTTTCGCCTCTCGGTTCGATTTCGATCTGATTCGGTTCGAATGGGTGGCAGATCAGTGGGAGGTGTTGGTTTTGATCTGTGCTCGGATTGTTTCGTCCTGGTTCTGGAAAGGGGGAGAACCATGAAAGAGATTTCTCATTTCTGGAGAGGTCGGATTTACCGCTTCAGTTAGAGCAACTCTACGTCTCTACCACACCCAGACCCCGTCCATATAGTAACCTCAGTTTGGAGAAATACAGATGGTCTCTCGAGTCTCGGGTGCCACACATCACTATACTTGAAAAAATAAAATAAAAATAAAAAAGTTTTAAAAAATTAAACTTCTTTGGAAATCAAAGATGATCAGGTATTGTACTTCAAACAAAATATTTTTCTAGAAAATTACTTTTATTGTATCCTGGAAAAAAACAAACTCGAAACGCGTACTATTCACTTTATATTCGTCATAATTTTGTCTTTTTTTGCCCTGAAGACCATGGAAATCATTTCGTTTCCAAACTTTTTTTTACGTACAAACTTGATCATCATTGGTTTCCAGGAAGATTAAAAAAATTAACTTTTTCAGATTACTTTTTTTTTTTTTTGGTCTATGGGGGTGTTAGAGCGAAAAGTCCGCTTCCCCTCAGTTTCCGGGTTTAAAGTTAAAAAACCAATTTAGATACTGCATCGAGTCCTCTTTCAAAAATATTTTCTCAGTCCATCTAGTTTCGCGTCGTGGAAATCCCAACTACCTAGATTGAGCGTGAACCGTATCCGCGAGTCAAATTGACATCCTTATCAGTACTTATACTGCATAGCCAGAACTAAACTACAAAACTACCCTACTAGCGAATAAATAACAAATCAACCGTGCATAGATAGATCTAACAAGTTAATTAAATAACAATTTAACAAATCAGCCGATTCATTCAAAAAAATTAAGAAAGACGAATGCTTGATTTACCAACCTGCTTTGCGAGGGAGCAGCAGCGGCGCCGATACCTACTGGGTCGAAAGGCAATGAATCACCACTCGCATCGATGAACAAGACATGACGACGCAGATGCACCGCGTGCCGACATGGATGTACATCGCACCGGTGATGCAACATCTCGCCGGCATTAGCTATGACCAGATGCGCCTTTTGGTAAGCTAGCAAGCACAAAAGAGGAAGTGATGGCTATTGTGGGGAGTGATGTGTGGTCTGGAGATGGCTAGTCCTCTTTTATAAGGTAGGGTTCCACCAAATGGGTCGTGAACATCGCACACCAGAATTTTGGAGAAACCCGTGTGCAACATTCAAAAAAAGACTAATGCCGGAGAAACAGTTTACACATTTTCACAAATTCTGACTATTGGAAAGAGTGTGCGGTGTGATAATCTTCGCAAGCGGTAAATAACAGGAAAATCGCGTGAGAAAAGTACGCACACAATTCGGATGTTCTTTTAAATATATATAAATTTACGAACTATAAGATACCAAAAGAAAATTTCATATTTAGATCCTAAATCTACTTGTCATCGTCGGGGATGACGATGATATCGGCAACGGCGGCTATCCCTGCGCGCTCTCTGTCGTCCTCGAGTTTGTACGTGAAGGGCACTAGGAGCAACTCCTGCTCCTCCTCGGCCTGCCGCTCTAACACCTCCCACCACTGTAGCTGTCGGGATTCGTCTTCGTCGCTCGCAGTCGCCGCGTCTTCTTCATCCTCCAGATTTCTTTCGCCTTCTTTGTCGGAGGAGGACCGGCCGAAGTGCTCCTCCGCCACCGGAGGCGCTTGCTCCGCCAACGGAGCCTCTTGCTCTGCCTTCGAAGCCTCCTGCTCTACACGGCGGCGCTTCCCCTGCGGGTACTGTGCGGCGCAGGAAAGCCGAGCGATCTTCTTGGTGCGAACCATGACACAATGAAGTGCTTGTCTACTGTAATGCTGGTGTGTGTTGGCACTGTAGCGGCCGGGAGCTTTATGTAGGCCGGTCGAGGAAGCCGACTCGTCGGCAACGCGTGGCACGCAGGAGGAAGGCGAAGAGACTATGTGTCCACGGAATGGGAGGAGGCAACCTCAGAAAATATCTATACACAACTTTATCACGACCAACGGTTTGTGATAGGGAGAAGAAAATAGATGGGCTGGAACAAAAGACTTGTTGCAAAGTAGCGCACACAATTCTCCTTCCGGTACCCGTTTGCGGAAAACTAGTGTAGGCTAACGATTTTTTCGAATCCTTAGAGCATCTCCAGTCGCGTCCCCCAAACGGCGTTTGGGGGACGGCGGACAAGAAATGGGGAAAATCGTGTCCCAGTCGCGTCCCCCAAAGCTAAATAGCGCCTTATTTTGTGTCCGGCGTCCCCGGTAGAGACTCTAGTATGGAGTCTCTACCGGGACGCCGGACACAAATGAGCGCCCACATGCATGCATGCAGCCCCTCGTCCCCACATCGCTAGTCTCTTTCCCCACACTTTCGCCGCCTACTTTTCCCACATGGGGTGGTCCCCTCTATTAAAATGCATGCATCCGGACGTCGTTTGAGGACGCTGGCTCGGAAGGGCCTCTTTTTTGTACAGATTTTTTGTCTCTTTTTCGGCGCGGTCCTAAACGTCCCCCAAATCATTTGTGCCGGACGCTTTTTGAGGGACGCGACTGGAGATGCTCTTATGTGTGCTAACTTTTTATTACGCCGCCCGAATATTTTCGTGTAAGTTGTGTCCGCCCATGGAACTGCTTGAGCCGGCGCACACGATTCGTATTTTGGGAGAAATCGCTTCTTCCTTGTGACACAGGGTCCTTAAAAGACTGGATCTGTACTAATGTATGTACTTTAACAAGACGTTCCTACATCAAGCTGCTGGTGCAACGAGCTGCATTTTCTTAGAGAGCAAAAAGTGCAGTAACCACCTCCCCAAGTGTAGGACAGCTTTGCAACGACGAGCTGATATCAGTATAAGCAACCACCGCCTTTAAGCCACTAATCATTTGACGCTCACGGGTTGTGATCGAATCTAACCTAACAAATGATTGCAGCAAATGGATAAGAAAATTATGCTCCACATTCTCATGTTACCTTGAAAAGAAAATGATACTCCCTCAGATTTATAATACGTGTCGCTGGATCGTATGTATTTATATTTATTTGAGTGTTTTTTTCCTTATTTTGGTCACAAGTATTACTACCCCCTTTCTAAAATAAGTGTCTAACCTTTGTCTAGAAACAGATGCATCTACTTATAGCTATAAATACATCTGTATTTAAAAAATTGAGACAATTAATTTGAAGCGCCAAAATATTTATTATAGATAGAACTGTGTGAACCAATAGAATCATACAGCCTAGAGCTAAGCTACGAGAACAATTGTTCCAGTAACACCTAGTCGAGTGGAACTAGCTGAGTCGAGTGAGGTCGCCTTTTTTTTTAATCAAGCACATCTCTCCTCTTCACCTTTCGACGAGGCACGGCTAGCCAAAGCCGTCCACCCCACCCGAGGCTAGGGCGATGCCGCAACGTCTCACCGCCATGCCCTGTCGGAACTCCCCCTTCGCCAATCTCCTGCCGCCCCCGCCATCCTGTAAAGCCCGCCCTTATTCGGCGAGCTAGGTTGTCCGGCCCTCTCAGTTCCTATCTTTTCTGGTTTCGGTCGTGGGATGCGGTTGAGAAGAAGAGGCGGGAAAAGAGATAGTATTAGGTGGGATCCAGGCGCATGAATCATGTCACAAAGATCTAATGGTGGTTGGCTTGACTAAGCACTAATCTAAATCTTAGCGAGCTAAGAACTAGCAAAACCCTTTTGTATAAATATTTTGTTATCATAGAGCATCTCCAGCTAACCCCGCATATCGGCACACAAAGGAAAGTTTGGGCCGGTATGTGGTTTTGTAGTGTTTTTTGGGCTAGACCAGACACCACATCCCTGGTCTCTAGTCCGTAAAAATTATCGAGGGCCATGTTTTCAACCCACATCGGCCGCTATATACCCCGGTTGGATTGACCAATGCTGGTCAAAACCCTCGGCCCCTCTGCCGCTTCCCCTCCCCCTCTGTCGCACCACAAATCCATGCGTGTCCTCGAAAGAACTGCAACATCACATCGCCATGGTGTCGGGGAGGTCGCAGAACGGATGCGGGGGTGGCCAGGTTGGCCGTGGCCCAAGGTCGAGCGACCGCGTCTTCGCTGCCGACAACGGCAAGAGTAAGAAAATCCACTCCAACGCAACGCGCAGTATGGCCTTACGCCGCCGCCCGCGTTCAACTTCCGGGAGGAGAGCTCCTCCGTGGGCTCGCACCGCACCGCCTCCGCAGGAGCTCACGCATGCTGTGAAAATGGCGCTCGAGGGCGCGGTAGTGCTGGGGTTTGCTCCGGGTGACTACATCGAGGATGCGGACCTCGAGCAGGTCAGCGCGATGTTCCAGGAGAAAGGCGCCCGGTAGGCTCCAGGCGGGTTCGTCGACGACACCCACCTCTCCGGTGTCATTGGCTTGGTGTCAGAGAACAACCATCAAACCGCCAACAAGCAGGAGGAGTGGTGCGAGGAGAAGGATGCACAGAGGAACGTCTTCATCGACCTCGACACCGACGAGGAGGAGTGAGCCGCTACCCGCGTAGCCAGCGCAATCCCCAATCAGCATTTTGGTAGATTAGAATGTCGTGGCGGCGAATTCGGTAGAAAATAGCAGTGCGGTGTTGATGCTTTTGCTGAATGTACAAACTGTGTATGAACTGAATGCAGATTTCTCCCGCGAAGTCTTTTTTTTTAATTTGCAGACTTGTATATGGTATCTGATCTGCACGACGAAATTTCAGACTGCAAACTAGGTTTTCAGTGCATTTCAGAAGTGTATTTGCAGTTTAGATTTAAGGGATGTGCTAGAGATGCTCTAGAACCATGCATGGCGTATTGGCGTGAGGTTAGTTGCTCGATCACAGTCTTCACTTGCTCTGTTCGTCTACCGGCCGTTGCTTGAACGAATTGATGGACGTGTATATACTGTGCGGTATGCCGGTATCAGCCTACAAGTACATACATATCCTATAGCCCCGCCGAGCTCACCGTCGTCGCCACGATCGGGCTCCTCACCGTGTACTTGCCGGCGTCGTCCACCCACGTCAACGACCCATGCATGATCACGTCGGCTTCGGGGGCCTTGTTCTTCAGCTGCCCCCGGATCACCACCGTGTACCTCTGCTTCTCCTGCTTCCCGCCGAACACCAGCCTGCTCGGCACCACGCTCACCGTCAGCCCCCTCAGGCCCTTCACCTTGGCGCTGTAGCTCGCCGGCCCGTCGCCCACGTTGGTAACCTCCCTGGCGAACTTCCTCTCGCCGGCGGCGCCGGCCGGGTCGAAGAACGCGATGAACGACGGGTAGTTGAGGTCCAGCGACGCGCCGGTGCAGTCCACGGCGGCGGCAGGCGAGTGCGCAACGGTCCTGATCTGCGCCTTGGTGTAGTTCATGGCGCACATGAGCCTCACGTAGTCCTCCGGCCCGGCGTCGTACACCAGGCCCGGGTCCACGGCGCGGTTCGGGTCGATGTGGCCGGACCCGATCGCCAGCGGCGTCGCGGCCTCGTTCCCCTGCCCGTTCATGTCCTTGATGGGAGCAAAGGTGTTGTCGGACGCGCTGGCCGTCGTCATCATCGCCGACCGCACCGCCGCGGGGCTCCACTCCGGGTGCACGGCCCGCAGCAGCGCCGCCACCCCTGACGCGTGCGGGCACGACATGGACGTGCCCGAGATGATGTTGAACTTCCCGAACAGCGCCTGCTCCCCGACGTTCTGGATGGTGACGTTCTCCGCCCAGGACGCGAGGATGAGCGAGCCCGGCGCGAGCACGTCAGGCTTCAGCACCGTCGGGCAGCTCGCCGACGGGCCGCGCGACGAGTACGTGGCCACCACCGGCGCGGGCTTCGTGTCCACCACCGTCACCTGGAACTTGATCGACGCCTTGGGCGGGCCTCGGCTACTTCGCTGGATGTAGTGCATCAGCGCGGGCTTGTCCTGCGGGCTCAGGATCACGCCTGGGAACTCGAAGTGCTCCGCCAGCTCCCTGAACGGGTCATTCGTCAGGAAAAGCCCAGCGCGCACCTTCGCCTGCTGCGCCTCGTATATCGCGGAGCTGAGGGAGTCGATGGAGGTGGCGTCGCAGAGCACGACCTTGTCGCGGTTCATGGAGAGCGCGGTGGAGTTGTCGCACGCGTCGAGGAACACCAGCCCGGCGTTCCCTATGCTGGTCGGGGTCCCCGGGTACAACGACTCGCCGATGACGGTCGTGCCGTCTCCGAGCCGGACGATGCCGGAGAACTTCCGGTCCACCGTGCCCGACGCCACGGTGAGCACCCATGGCGTGCCGTTGTGGAGGTACCCGAGGTCCGGGCCGTCGTTGCCGGCCGAGGTCGACACGAACACGCCGCGCTGCATCGCCGCGAACCCGCCGATGGCGATGGGGTCTTCGTAGAAAGGCCTGAAGTTTATGCCAAGGGAGAGGGACAGAACGTCGACGCCGTCGGCGATTGCCTGGTCTATGGCGGCGAGTATGTCGGATGTGTACGTGCCTTCTTCCCACAGGGCCTTGTACACCGCGACCCTGGCGCGGGGCGCCATGCCGCGTGCCGTGCCTCTCGCGTACCCGAAGAAAGACGCGCCGTTCACGGGCGAGCCGGCGGCCGTGGACGACGTGTGCGTGCCGTGGCCGTCGGTGTCCCGCGGGGAGTTGACGGCGATGGTCACGTTAGAGTTGGCGAAGACGCCCTTGTTGAACTTGCGCGCGCCGACGAGCTTCCGGTTGCACGCCTTGGCGGCGTCGAAGAAGGTGCCGGACTCGCAGAAGCCCTTCCACCGCGCCGGCACCGGCGGAAGCCCGTCATCGCGGTAGCTCGCGCTCTCGGGCCAGACGCCCGTGTCTACCACTCCGACGATCACGTCCTCGCCGTACTCAGACGCCTCCCACAGCCCTCCCGCCGCGCTGAGGCCCAGGAACTCGGGCGTGTGCGTGGTGTCGCGCACCACCCTCGCGTCGTCGGGGTAGCACGACACGAACCCGCGGGAGCGGCGGAGAATCTCGAGCTCAGCCGCGAGGAGCCGCGCCGCGAAGCCGTGCATCGCGTGGTCGTAGACGTAGAACATGTCGGCCCCCGGGGCGGCGGCGGCGAGCGTGGACGTGTACCAGCTCTGGTGGCTCGCGAACCCCGTCGGCATGGCCGACTTGTCCATGTGCACAATGTAGGACGCGGCGGCCGGCGTGGTGTCAGCCGAAGAAGCTGGAACGCACAGCGCGAGGAGCACCAACGCCAACCATGGCCTCATTGCGCTACCTACGTATGTTCTACGGTCGGCGTCGTATCGGATACGTTGCTCCGGCAGTGGCGCCGGTCGCTATTTAAACTGCTTGGACATGGCGCGCGATTTGATTTGACCGGTATACCGTATACTCTTGGATTCCGACCCATGCATTCGGTGGTTGACGAGTCCCTGTTGGAACATGGGTATCCTCCTCTCCTCTGCTTCGCCCTCTGCTCGTCGCGTACGAACCATGCGTCGAGGTGCTGGACACTGTGTCGTGTACTGGAGGGGACGCTCATGTTGGCGAGTACTTTACAAGTGTATGATAGGGTATCATGCAGCTACCACTCATTATGTGCACTCTCTTTGTCTGATTAGGCATTACCATGCAACGATTTTGTTATTTTAATGGCATAGATGGTTTTGCTTAACATGGTTAGTACAGTATTATGCATGGCTTGAACTGTTCTGTTGATCATTGGGAAGTGTACGTAGTCTCCGGCGGAAGTGACTGACTACTTCAATAAGAGAACAAATCCAATGAACATGTTATGGATCATGTGTTTCAGTGCATTACTCCATGTTCTTACTTTGAAAAAGGGGCGGCCTGGAATCTGCATATCCGTTGATGTATACACCCTCCTATTTCATGTGTTATGGTTCTTACTTTGAAGATGTTGTATTGTCTCATTTTGATCATGAAAAACAAAACATCCTTGACAATTTCGTTTAACGAGGATATCCTTGGTGAGAATCGCCTTCCTATAAAAGAACCGCATAAATATCCTGTTTTAAGTGGTACATCAATTTTCCATAGTATGTAACTTCAAAGATACATAGTGTGGTCGTTAAGCAAGTCTAGATGACTTGATTTAACGGTGAATATACCGGTTAAAGTTAGGATCCATTTAAAAACGTCATCATGGTCAGATAGCTGACGTAGCATGAGCCTTTGTACCTAGTGCGGCCCTCTATCTCTTTTGTTTCTTGACAAGGTCCGCCGAAAACCTATGTTCAGAGGGACCGATGCCATAACATTTGCAATCATGACATTTTTATGATAAAAATTATTATATAAGGTTGGGTACTGCTCGAATATAGGCGTACCCCCTAACCAAGTATCTTCCCATAAAAACTAAGGCTTGAACTGTTGTATTGATCATTGGAAAGTGTACGTAGTCTCCGGTAGAAGTGAAAGTCTACTTAAATGAGAAAACAAATCCAATGAACATGTTATGGGTGATGTGTTTTAGTGCACCACTCCCCATTACTCCATGTTCCTTTTTTAGTTTATTATACTATTAAAAAGTACAAAGTATTTCAGCTTATTATAAGTCAGTGGTCACATGAAGTCTCGTCATGGATGAACCATCTAAAAATAACTAGCAACATGTATCGTCATTGCATCAAAATGTTAAACGCCGATCAGACCGTCAGCCACATTGCCCCATGCTACCATTGCCATATGATTGCACCCAATATCAATAGTCTAAAGCTCCTCTGACGGCTAAAGAAAGGATCACATATGGACTGAATGCGTAGCAAAAGGGATAACCTTCAGAAATCATGTAAAACTTGATTTGTTAAATATAAAATTATTTCGAACAGTCCAACGGGCCTATAATAAAGCGCACACACTCACTCTAATATGGTCTTTATCCTTTTGCATTTTATTCATTTATTGTTATTTCATTTTACTAATATCCAAGCCTTGTTCTTGACAACCACACAATGAAGTTGGGGACACAAGACAAAAAAATTTGCTTTGCAGGTTACTAGACAAGGCTTGAAGAAGCTTCGCCTTTGTTCCCCGAGAATTTGATATTAAACCCCAAGTCACCCTTGTGGGGAAAATTCTCTTGTTACAACACTCTGCACTTGGAGCCCCAACGAATTGGCACACTTTCTTAGTGTCATGAAGATATTTCTGGCGCTGTTGCTGGGAAACAAGTAAGCAACATCACAACTGCAATTTCCACGGGCGTAGGACATTCTCTCGCGCTGCAAGACTTCTTCTAGCATCTTGCAATTTCCCAAGCTTGGGGAGGTTGCACCACTGTGAGTTCTTCTTGTCCTTTTAGATTTGCAAAGTATTTCTCTTTGTTTTGTTTTTGTATTTCTAGTTCTTTTGTTTTAATTTCTTTACTTTCAGTTTTGTCTTTACTTTTCTTATACACAAAAAATCATAAAAATTAGTGTAGTTTTACTTTTATTGCAATATGGGAGGTCAAACTACCAAGCTATGTGACTTCACCAATGTCCCTAATGCTCAATTCATTGTTAATCCTATCACATCTCCTAAAATAGAAGTTCATTCTTTTGAAGTTAGTCTTGGGCTAATTAATATTATTGCTAAAAAAATATAGTATGGTAGCAGAAGAGACACAATTGGAGGAAGTTAAAATGCTTAGTGATAAAAATATTGAACGTCTACTAGATCTTGATAAGTGTAGTTTGAATGAACTCATGAATCTCTTGCAAAAGTTTGCTAATGATCCATCTTTTAATGTTTATCAAACATGATTTGGTTCATACATAGATAATCATGTTATCAAATAAAAGATAGAAATATATGATAATGAAGCTATGATACCACCAAAGCTTGTGGATGCTTGGATCCCCAAAATACTAGTTACTATTGGAAAACATTTATATCATGATAGATTTAGGGTCAAGTTCTTGCATCCTATATAAAGAATTATATGATTTTCTTGATATTCATAAGAAAATGAAAAAATGTGATATTGATCTCTTACATGCTGATTGAACTACATATGACATTTTTCCTTGTTAATTTTATTGTTATGGACATGGGGAGCAAGACCTCTAGTTCTATAATCCTTGGTAGGCCATTTTTTAGAACAACTGGTGTGGTCGTTGATTCCAAAGAAGGAAATGTCAAGTTTCAATTTTCACACAAGAAGTGTATGAAACATTTTCCAAGGAATAATATAATGGTTCAAAGGCACAAGTGTCCTCATGAAACTTTCCCATCATAAATAAATAAGATATGAATCCTAGCTATATGGCTATAAAGAAAACGCTTTATGGGAGGCAACCCGGTATTTTTCTTTTAATTATGTTTTCTTTGGTCTTGTAAGAGATTATTTCTTTTGAATTTTTTTGTGTACTTTCTGTAGCAAGAGAGTTAGTTTTATTTTCTACTGTATCTAGTAATAAAGAGCGAAGTTTTACCCATCTTGGATGTTTTCAAGTTGCAACGCGTATGGGGAGTTCCTGAAATTTGCACGGTGTTGTTTAGTGCTTGATTTTTCTGATTTTTTTGGAAACTCATAAAATCACAAAAAAACCACTAAAGCTTCATCTTTGCGTCCTCTACAATCAAAAAATAATCAAAAAAATCCTGACATGTTTAAGGGGGTTAAATAAATTTTCTGCGCTGCTGTTATTTTTTGGACAAATTCCGCCTTTTTTTCTTTAAGCATTCTTTTTAGCCTCAATTTGATATATTTTGAATGTTAGCAACTTAATACACTCTCTGTACATCATATACCAAATTTTATTTCAAAGTTTTATGGCATCATGCATATTAACTTTTGTGCCCACTAATGTTATCTCTCAGAAAAGATATGGGAAAGAGTTTTGTGGTGAAGTTTTTTTGCATGGAAGGAAGGATCATCGAACAATGATTCATCTATATAATGGTCAACACCATGAGCTTGGTGATGTCCCATGGCACCCCACTGGACATATCAAACTCTCGGTTTGCACACCTTCCAGCTTTGTTTTTTTAGCACCATTCTACTTTTGCGTAAACTTGGAGTGTCTATGTTTAGTTTTTATGTTTGTTGATTGCATTTTTGTTTGGAATAAAGAGACCACCACCTGTAGGTATACTTAATTAATATGAATGAGATAATGGAAAAAAATAAAGTAAAGTCTAGAGGGAAAGGAAAATAAAAATAACAACACAAGTAGTGCACATGGTTCTATGTTTCATGTGCTTTGATTGAATGGTAATTTGCTAGTGCCATATTTTTGCTATATCTTCTTTGCGCATTGATGGTTAACTATGAGTTAAAGTGTTCATTAATAAACGTGTAGCATTATGGACACTATGCATTATTGTGACTATATACCAACTTTCCAATGGCCAAAGAAAAGAAAAAAGAATGAAGGACACAAGCAAAGGCTTATTGTATCCATAAACATTGAGCCAAATTTCTCCATCAAATATCCACCAAACCTACATATGTAGCAAAATTCTATTCCAAGTATAGTATATATGCCATGCCTTTGCATTCAAAATTATACTTCATTTTAATGTGCAAATTAAAGCTCATGGGAGAGTATCATTAACGACAATTATGATTATCATTATGTAAGTTATATGTTTGACAATTTATGAGTTGGTGTTAATTAAGTTAAACCATGATGTCATGGAACAAGACATTCAACATTGAACCATATTAAGTTGTTGTCACGAACCTTTATTTATGCACGCCTATTGAAGCGAAATAAAGTAGGTTATCATGTAAAAGATTCGAGTGCATATATGTTAGAGAAAAACATTGGGTCACCAACCAAAGCCATGCCTAATTATGTGGAAGTTTCAGCATGGACATCCTCGATCATCTTTTATAAGTTAAAAATACTATTATTTTAGTATTGCAAGAGGAGTCCATTTGTCTGTCGTCCCTGTATATATGGCCTTTGAAAAGATTTCAAAAATCTCCAAGGGCACTTTGTGCAGGAGGCATGGAGCTACCCCTGTGTGAACACTTGGTTAAAACAATATGTATACAATGAAGATCAATGGTAATTCTAAGTTAAGTAACATTAGATGTAGGTACTATTGACTACGAGGCATGAGACATCCAACTTGTAAGAGGTCAAACATATAAAACCATATTTTTTTCAACACCGTTGACATGAGTTGCATAATAAAAAATTTATTTTCTCTATTGGTATCAAAGTATTGGCTTGTATACTCCCTGCTTACTTTCAATTTCCACTTGTTCAAAAGAAAGATAAATAAAAGTTCTTAACTACACAAGCAATTGCATGCTTAATGTCCATAGTACTTTAATTTGTTTTTACACATTGTTGAACATCTTTGTAGTGAAAAAAAAGTATGACTTCATATCTCATTTTCTTATTTATGTTCATTAAAGTTTAAATCATTAATCTTGTGGTCTAATACTTGTTATATCCAATTAGGGAACAAACTTCAATGTCCATGTTCAGTTTTATCACCTTCATATTCGAGGACAAGCATGGGTTAAGCTTGGGGATGTTGATGCATGTAAAATGCATGCATGAACTTTCTAGTTTATTGCCACATATTCCAACATATTTGCATGTTATAAAATGCTATATCCATATTTTACATTGATTTTGGGATTTTTAAATGATCTCCTTTTATTGGTTTATAACTCTACAGATCAGGAAACCCTTGTTTTGAGTATTTTTTAAGTTTTAGGGACCTTACAAACTCAAAGGAGCTAGGATTTTCTGGCGTCAATATTTTCCCGAAGAAATAATATGAGAAGAAGAAGCACACGAGGGGACTCATGAGGCCCAAACGACCCAGGTGGCGCAGACCCTACACAGCCTGTGCCACCCATGCTCGTTTGCCCCTCGAGCATTCGATGTCGTCTGTCTTGATCTCAGATTGACGAGCATGACCTAAAAAACCACTATATAAAGAGCCCCAGAGGCGTTCTCGCAAGGAGGCGGTGGAGAAACTCAGAACCACGAAACAGAGGCTGAACGAAGATTGAAAGGGAAACGTTGCTGGAGCCATCCCCGGTCGCATCTCCACCCTTTCCAACATCACCAACACCGCCACCATGATGAAGAGGGATTAGTACACCTCTAGACTATGGATTTGTCACAGTAGTTTGATCTATCTCGCTCTTGTGCTATGTTGATTAGATGGCATATGAGATGCCTATCATGATTATGGCCATATTATATGATTCCTATGTGGTGGATCATTAGTTTTACTGGATGATTTATGATATCTGAACCTTTATTGTGTTCTTCATGTATTGATAGATGCATATTGTTTCCCCGTTCTTTACTACATGTTATGATCTAACTTGTATACGAGAGCATGTGTGGGGGATGGTGTGTATTAGATGGAGTAACATGGTAGTAGTAGTGAATTGTGACAAAAACTTAATATGGTTTTTACCAATTCCTTTGTTACCTCACTAGGGAGAAAAAGAATGCATGTGCTATATAATTCTTAGTAACGAAAAACTTTGTTTACATTCATGGATACTGTAAATGGTCAGTTGTGATATGTTTTAATGCAACAGTAGCACATTTGTCGTTCAACATCATGTCAAACTACTTAAGGCTATACTCTATTAATTCTTAAATCTAGATTGCATGGAGAATCCCTTTCTAGTGGAGTATAAGTAAGATGTGTAGTATCGTGTTTTTGTTAGGACGTGATGCCCATATGAATGCTTATCAAGACACATAACGAAATCTCATGAATATTAAGTTATCTATCTTGTTCTTAATGCCACCACAACTTATGAGAGAGTAGACAAATGAACCCATGATTCCCGGTCCATATTTAATCATAAGAAACACCTTTTATTTGCTTTTAGTTGCTTTTATATTTTCTGCACTAATTAAATCCAAGAATACCAAACATATATTTACTTCTTGCAACTACAACCAAAACCCAAAAATACTTTACTTACTTGCATTAATTTACATTATATTTTTATTTTACCTTTCTGAATTTTATTTATTTATTTTTCTTTCATTTTACTAATACCAAAGCCATGTGCTTGACAACCACACGATGGAGTTGGTGGCACAAGACAAAGAAACTTGACAAGGCTTGAAGAAGCTTCCCCTTTGTTGCCCGAGAGTTCGATATATATTGAACCCCGAATCATCCTTGTGGGGAAAATTTTCTTGCTACAACACTCTTCATTTGGAGTCCCAACGAATTGGCACAATTGCTTAATTTCACATTAAGATCCATTTGAAGATCATGCTCCATAAATGTATCATCTACGTATTACAAAATAGACACACAACCATCAACTAGATGTGGGATGAGTTCATTTACTTGTCCATCCTTTCTAGCACGAGCAATTATAATTTCTAACATATCTACAAGTATTTTGAAAAGAATAGGAGATAGAGGGTCGCCTTGAAGTAGGATTTTTTTTTTTGGGTTGAACATAGTGACCTATGTCATCATTCACTTTAATCCCCCACACTTCCTCTTTCCACAAACTTCTCAATCCAATCAAACCACTTAGGATCGAATCTTTTCATACGCAATGCTTGTTACAAAAAGGATCATTTCACTTTGTCATACGCTTTCTCAAAGTAAATTTTTAACAACACCCTGTGTCTCCGTCCAATTTCTTTCTACGAAGTTCCTGACAGTTTCATGAAGAATAACAACGCACTCTAATATATACCTACATGCCATGAAAGTTGTTTGCGCAGGCTGAACAACGGTTTCAACAATACTGTTGACGTCACTCATCCTAATTCTTAGTGAATATTTTAAAGCTAACATTAAGTAAACAAATTTGAATCGTATTTTCTTTCTTCGGAAGAATAATAATCATTCCGAACTTTAGATGGAATAATGGTAGATCTCCCTTGAGAAAGCTAACAAACGTATCCATCAAGTCTCCTTTCATGATATCTCAGAACTTCGATAGAACCCGACGTGAAACCCGCGTTAGTCCAGGTGCTTTGGTTTCACCATTTGCATAACGGCGTCATGTACCTTTTTTTTTTGGGTAAAACCAGCCGATTGCTGCATGTTCCTAGTGATGGGGGAAGAGCAGATTCGCACACAATTATCGTTGCCGACTGACTGTCAATGGCTCTATGCCATGATCAGCTCGAGCAGAAGAATCCGTTCTGGAGACAATATAATTGTAACGTGGCCTATCGGTTCAAGTATATGTAGTTGTAGGAGTATTATGGAGCTCGGAATCGACCAGACAGTGATGCCTATCCAACTGAAATGGACCCATCCATAACCCTCAGCTGATTTCGCGCGAGTTTTTCTGATTGGCAGGCATATATGCACATTAGTATTTTGTTGGAGAACCGCTCGTGCAAGCATGCATATACGTTCATTTTGCTGTATCCGTTTATTGACCACGATTACACACAATCATCCACGGAAACGACCCCATGCAATGCAAGGCCGCACGCGCGCGTACGTGTGAAGGCTTTCTTCGAGCTAGCTAGGCGCTTGCGAAATGCTCCGGTAGGGCATCGCCGTCTGGAGGGAGATGCTTGCGGCCGTCGTCTACCCATCGCCGGCCTGCGTAGGGCACCTCTGGTTTCGGGCCTCGACGACGACGGCGTGGCCGCTCTTGGTTCCTTGGCATGTACCGAGATATTTCCTTCTCAGGGCGCACCGGCTGGTGGCTACGTATGTACGGTCGTAATGCTGGACCGTGACCTGCGATCGACCTGTCTGTGACGCTCACCGGCTCACGCGCGCGACAGGAGCGCCCGCATTCACCGGCGGTGCGTGCAGTGCAGAGCGCAATCGGTCATTGATCTCTCGCCGTCGTCGAATCTATCGTGCACGGGTGCGGTATTACGTTGTGGCGCGAGGATGCAAAATTAAGCAATCTAGCACGCGATAGACATGTGCATGCATATGCAATTATGCATGCGTCGTTTGAGATTTTCAGATTTGTTTGGAGATTTAGAATGCCTGGAATCTCTCTACTTCCTTGCGTGCAACTTGACCTACACCGGTACTCTCTTCCATCAATGCATTAATATATGGATTTAATTTGTAATGCTGGATTTGAAAGGGCCATAATTCTCGGAATAAATATGGGACTAACAATCCTTTTGAATGTGTGAATCTCTATCGACGATATGTTTTAATAAACAATCCTAAAAAAATGTTCGATTCAACAAAATTCACAGTTTGAATCCCGAAACACATTCAAACATGATGATAGTGATACACAACAAAACTCGATAAACTAGATTCAAAAAATGTGTCTCTAAATTTAAAAATAAGACAAATGCTAAATATTGTGCTAACTCTAAGGAGCCAAGTTTGAAACAGAGTGAAATTGTGTTTCAAATAAAATTTTACCAAGTTTTATCAAGTTTCAAATGTTGATCTTCAAAAAAATTCAATGTTAGTCTTATTTTGAAGCTCACATCACTAAAAACTCAAATATTCGAACGGTTAACAAATTGATTTTATGGTTCAAACGCTAAGAAAGTTTTAACATTTTAGAACTGGATTTAGTAGTTAGGCATATGAGCTAGCGGATTAACTCACATAGTCGATTTCATTGGCATAGTTTCAAAATATTACTATCTGATAAACATACAATAACACTCGTGTATATTAGTTGATATCATGGATATCCAGTTGTGATGGGACTCGGCCTGAATAAGCGTGGCGGTCCTAGGATCCTTCTCACGCCATGAAGAAGAAATGCTTGTTGCTTGTCTTCACTGGTCTAGCCAAACTGTCGAGTTCCGGAATGCTTCGCCGGCGAACTCCAATGGACGACATACCAGAGATTGTCGAATCGGATGGTATTCGATCACGTGCAACCATGTTTTTCTGACTGTTTGGTTTCAGAGGGAGCAATGCGAACCTCTATAGCATGTTGACATCGAGTGACATGTCTTTATTTCCATGGTGAAGTCAGTCGTGGAGAATAGCATGGAAGCCGAGTTATGAGGAGTCGGAATGATGGTTCGAGTCCTGTTGGCGATGAGGTTTTGGCTTGGTGATTCGTGACATGGAGCAGTGGCATCAATAGGGCGACAACACAAGAAAAATTTAGAGTCTAAACTTGTAGGGTGAAAATACAAGGTATGGTCTTAGTTGGATGTGTCTGACAATGACCTTGTTGAAGACATTGTTTTGTGAGCGCGGGGTTTCTCCTGGGTGAAAACTTATGATCTATGACCAGGACGATGACGACGCGTGTGCATTGTTTCCTTTTGGGAGGCATCACTTTTGAAGAAGATGGCTTTCTAGTGCTGACTTGGTAGTGTTTTGTATGCTGCTAACAGATCATTGTGTAGAGGGATTTTTCTTTTATGTAGTTCTTCTTTGTTTTTTTGGCTGTGTGCATTCCTATTACCATTAGGGCACTGTGTTGTTGTTCAGGCTCGATGTAATTGCTATCTCCGCGATATTAAAATTTCCCTTTATCGACGATTTTTTTGCAATGCGCCGTCTTTATCAAATAATAAAATTGTTAATTGCGAAAGTAGTAGAGTCCATCGAATATAAGGTCCTATACCCTCTAGAAATTTCTTTTGTTTATATGCAATCATGCACTAGAAGCTGATGTAGCTTTTAGAATGAACACTTTGCATATGTTGATTCAAATATTTAAGGATGCTAAAAGATACGTGAGAAACATATGTAAATATGTATGCATTAAAGTTTATTGAGACATTACATTTCGTTCTATTTTAACATCTTACACTTCAAAATATTTGTATAAAAGTATTTTGACGGGACTATGTCTTTATAACCATAATTTTGTTTAGAAAACACGGTTTACATCGAGAAACCCAAAGGTTTATATCTAAAGGATAAACGGGATACCAATATAAGAAATAACAACATAATTAACATTGAGCCGCTAAGGGACTGTATATATACTAGTCACAAATATTGATTTATAAACATAAAAAAGTATACAATTTTAGTACAAATATATATTTTACCCTATAAAACTCGTTTGCTCGGATAGAAGCTAGTTTATAGGGATAACATAAAGAATAGCAGAAGAACCATTCCAAAATAGGTCCATTATAATAAGAAGCATGTTTGCGCAGAATCTAGTGACAAGCAACAACCGAAGCTAAAATACATTTCTATGATATTCCTCTTTGTGTCCGCACCTAAATTGCACGGATACGGATACAGGTATCCGTATCTCGCCGATACGGATACGGAAATACGATATTTTGAAAATGTGCAGATACGAGGATACGTTTTACTATTTTTGTGAAAACTAAAACTAAATCTATGTAGCATATGGGAGCTACAGAATAGCACAATGGCAGTTAAAATATTACATAGATAGCAATGTAGCATAGCATGTAGGTAGCTTGATAGGCTAATAGCAACTTAGCAAGTGGTAGAACAGATTTAGAAAATAGTAAAACATGACACGAAATAAACATTTAGTCGTCTTCCTCATCTTCCATATTGACCACACCAGCATCCACCTCTCCAAACGAGATACCCTCCAACTCTGGCTCATCAATTGACAAGCCTGCAAGGCTGCAATCGAACTACAATCATGAGAGGATCAAGGAGAAACCGAGAAAGGAGACTGCTAATTGCTACTGCTGTGCTGCTGGAGAGGAGGAATCGAGCTGGAGAAGTGGAGAGGAGGAATCGAGTTGTTGCTGCTGCTGGCCTGCTGCTGGAGATGGCCGGATCTCCGCCGGATAGGTCGCCAGCTCGCCGGCGGCGGCTACTTGCCTACTGGTGGAGATGGCCGGATCTCCGCCGACTAGGTTGCCAGCTCGCCGGCGGTGGCGGCTGGATGTAGATCGAGGAGGACCGGAGCAGGCTGCTGTGTCGGGAGAGGAGAGGAGGCGACTGTGTCGGGGGAGAAGGAGGATGGGAACTGGGAAGGGAACGGGGGTCATGGACGGGGTAGAGTTTTTGGTTTTGGACTTTTGGGCTGGGCCTTATCAAAACCGTGTCCAAAACGTATCAGAACATGTATCCGAATTAAAAACAATTGTTTTAATTGACTTAATTTACCGATACGGTCAAAACTGTAGGGATACGGTATCCGGGCCGAATCCGTATCGGATACTGTATCTAACACGGACACGCCACTAGTGCACCGTATTCGTGTTGCGGAGGTCCACATAAGATACTAGAATAGTTGAAGTCTTCTCGCCAATGTTAAATCTTTTTGTTCATGTCTATTTCGTTTGTTGCACATAACTTTTATCCGCGACACAAATGCAACCGATTTGAAGGTAATACATGGTGAAAAAACAAAAGACACTATATCAAAAAATTGAATTGTTATGAGTTAGGCAAATATTCCGCGCCACTGAAACAAAAATTTCAGAATTTTGACAACACATTTATTCAAAACAAACATGTCCTACGTAACGAATGAAATTGTTTTCTTAGGGAAACGTTGGAGAAGCTAAGGTCTTAATAAAATACAGAATGCACAAGTTCGTATGAACATATGGGATGGCCCATGCGACAATTCAATGACCATAAGAAATTCAGAACTGCTGAGGTAGCTTTCACTAGTAATCTGGTCGCATATAAGCAGTAGGCCAGCACTGGCCCTGCATCCGCAGCATGCCATTAGCCCACCGCAGAACACTTCTTCTCTCCTCTAACTAAACTACTAGCCCACGGGCCGCGGCATGACAAACGTAGGGTTTCCTTGCCGGGCTTGACTACATAGTGGTCAGCCACTATTTAAGAAAAAAGGTGGTCAGTTCGGACAGCCTACTTTAGGAAAGACACAGAATCACGTTTCTTTCCAAAAAAGGAACAACTAATTTCGCGAGTGCCAAACGTCAGGACCGCGCGTTTGCTCAAAGCCATGTGCTTTCCAGCCCATGGACCCGGTGGAAAAAATCACATGCATCCTATCTAACCCTGAAACCACGTAAATACAGTCGCAACATCCATCTTTTTTCCTAGATTTCTTCATTGCTGACATAAAAAAAGGGAACCAAAGCCTACATTGATGTCCAAGACCACCATATCCTAATGTACAGAACCAGCGAAATCCATTATAAAAATTAAAAGGAAGGAACTGCTGCGGAAGGCAAATCATCCCTGGAAGTACAAAGCTGATCCCAGGAAGAACATCGACTTCTTTCTTTGCTTCGTCCTTCCTCCATCCTGTAGCATAAAGAAACATCCATTGGCTTCTTACTTCTCCATCATACAACCAAAATGACTCCGAGAAGAAAATTAAGAGGAACTAAAGTACCCAGTTGGTAAAATATCATTTGAATAATGGACTAAGTTACTTCCTAACGTTAGTTAACTAAATTTTTAAATTGAACTAAGTTACTTCCAGATGTTGATAAAAATAACATTTGAATAATGGACTAAGTTACTTTCTAAGATTAGTAACATTTTAAATTGACTAAATTATTTCTAGAAGTTGGTAAAAATAAAGTTTGAACAATGCACTAAGTTACTTCCTGAGGGTAGTAAACTAATATTTTAAATGGAACTAAGTTACTTCCCGAGTTTAGTAAACTAACATTTAGATTGAACTAAGTTACTTCCTAAGGTTAGTAAACTAACATTTTAAACTGAACTAAGTTACTTCGAGAAGTTGGGTAAAGATAAGGTCTGAACAATGGACTAAGTTACTTCCTGAGGTTCATAAAACCAACATTTTAAATTAAACCAGCTTACTTCCACAAGTTGGTAAGAATAACATTTGAATAATGGATTATTTACTTAGAGAAGTTAGTAAAACATAACATTTTCACTTGGACTAGGTTACTTCCAGAAGTTGGTAATGATGATTTGAATGATGGACTAAGTTACTTCCAAAAGTTAGTAAAAATAACATTTAAATTGGATTAAATTACTTCTAGAAGCTGGCCAAAATTGGACTAAATTACTTCCAGAAGTTGGACAAAAACAACGGAAAGTAAGAAACTAGATCACGCCTTGCCAAGAACTAAACTTGATATAATAACACACATACTGCTTTGTTCATAACTTGCATATATAAGACACATGTCACACATGAATTACTTCCCCTCGTATAGTAAAGCTACATCCAGTTACACGCATATTAAAATGATGAAATTACTTTCATGTGCATATGGTCCTTAACTTTGAATCAGTAGTTAACACACTAAAATCAAACTGAGTGTTGACGTCAGAAACCCACCGGCGGGCAGTGACTGGCCAACACCGTAGAGCCGGGAACAACTTAGGGCTGCGGCTGGCCCCAGTCCCTCAGAGCGACGGCCCGCAAAGCCTCCTGGTCGCGCGCCGATGCAAACTGCAAGGGCGTGCCACCTGACCTATACCTGGTCAGGAAGGTGTGGATGATGCCCACGTACACGTTAAATACGAGCCTCGATCGGCTCTCAGGTTGTCCTGTGAATCGGCTCATGGAGCCGATTCACCCATGATTCGTCCAAGGTGGCCGAATATATGGTGGTCCTGCTTGATCAAGATAAAGCGTATGAGATCCACGACGATCCGGGGTTTTCACCGCATAATCGGATCATCCTACTCACGATTGGGCCTCGCGCTCACGCACGGTAATCGTAAGCCAGCCCTAGACAAGGCCTAAAAACCAACACTAGGTTGATCCTCGGAACGTCCCGTCTAGGGGCAGCAAACTACACCCTACATGCCGCCGGATCCTCCAACCCTTTGTAAGGCCTAACTATTGCAGATATTAAACTAATCCTTGATGAATCAAGGAGCGACCGTAACGGATCAGATCTACTAAACGATGATCAAGCGGGTGCCGTCCCTGCACCCATGATGAGGTACAAGGACGGCTAGATGCGCAAGGGTTGCACTACGAAAGCATATGATACTAAGAACAATGCTAACCCTAACACATCTATGATAACTACGTTGCTCGCCATCAAAAAGGCTTCAAAGACGAGCAACGCATGAACAACTAGGCAGGCTCGTGTCTGCCTAGATCGCGAGATGCGATCTAGGCAGCATGGTGCTTACCGGAGGAACCCTCGAGACGAAGGAGTTGGCGATGCGCCGAGATTGGTTTGTGTTGAACGTTGGTTGTTGTTTATTCCATAAACCCTAGATACATATTTATAGTCCAGGGGACTTTCTAATGTGGGCGTGCACCAAACCGTGCACGAGATAAACTCTAACTTCTACACTAAGATGTGATCTAATATGTTACGTATACACGGGCGGTTTAGCCCAACTTGGTATAAAAGGCCGATTCACGTATTTTCTTCCATGTATAATCCGCACGTCCATCTTGATCGCGGCCCACCTCTCGACTTTGTCAAATTCTCGGTGATAACACATGCCCCCTGGTTTTGGAAATGACATTTCCAAAACCATTACGCTTTTCCTTCGTCGGGTCATGTCGTGGCAGAGCGGAACCGTTGCAGTATCCTTCACGATGACGTCTTGCCTCCTCGCCTTCTCTCGCGTGATTTGACGGTTCCGGCACCACGTCCTCGGAAACTGCTTGGGCATTAAACTTCCACTATATCCCCTTTATTTAACCACTCCGCACAGTTTATTCCTGCATCTTCTTCGCATTAGCTTCCCAAAAGCCCTCCTACGCCACCATGTCGTCTTCTTCCTCCGCCTCATCGGGCTTTTCCACCGAGTCCTCTTCTTCTCGCGAGCCGACGCCGGAGTGGAACCCAGCGGAGGTCCACGCGGCCAACACTCGCCGCGCCATCGAGGCCGGGAACGAGCCCAGCCATGATTTCTCCATCTCGGTCGAGGACGACAGGTCCCCGACCGACGGGAGAGCGATCTCCGCTTCCTTGCCGATAAGGAAGCGGTGGAAGACAGCCGAGGATGATCACTTCCCCGGGATGGGGCCACCTCCGAGGAGGTGAAGGAGGAGGAAGGGGAGGACGACGACGACGACAGCCTCCCCGACGAGCCGCCGGCCAAGCGCCATTGCCCCCGGCCGGGAAATCCGAGTGACTTCGACAGCCGACGACGATGACGACGAGGAGGATGAGGACAATGAAGGTCCCGGCCGGCGGCCGCCGGAGCGAGCCGACGACGAGCCGGCCGGGAGCAGCGCCGACAGCGGCGACGACGGCGACGACGAGGGCAGCAATGGCCCGTAGATAGGGCCCTTAGCATAAGATCCGTAGAAGTAGTCGGGGCAATGTATCCCCTTTTGAGGGCAATCAGCTCTACTATGTAAGAAATCTCTCTTATTAATGAAGAACTTTTTTCCCCCAATTTGATTTGCCGATTTCCTTTGAGTTCAATTGAGCCGATTCCCTCTTCTACTGACCTTGCCGATTCGTCCCTTTTGCCAATGCGTAATGAGCCGATAGCACCGCATCGGTTCTTCGAAATTTGCCCTTCCTTTCTCCAACTGATGACTTTCTAAATCCGCGTAAAATGCAGGATCTTCGTGAAAACCTTTGAACTTTTCCAACCAAACCCAATGATCCTCGCCAGTACTCATCATTTGTGAAGAAAGTTGCCATAAAGGATCAGCCGATGGTATCCCAATCGGCTTTTTAAACAGAGAAAAACAGAGTATCCACCAGGCCTGCTGCCCCCGAGCCTTACCCGAGGCGAGACTGTCAGAGAGAATATGCCAAAGCCGATCCCCTTTCTTCCTTTGGCGTATCTAATGCAACCCATCCTTGACCTGATCTGTACGTCCAGGCTGCTCTTGGCATTTTCCTTGAAGAGAGGATCCGAGCCCTTAAACTACTCCATTGAGGAGTTCTTCCATTAAAATCTCCCTTCGTGCTCCATCGACCCTCCGATCGTAACAGCTTATTCCTCTTGAGTCGATGGCCCCGCATCGGCTTTCATATCCTCAAGTCGATGTCCGCCGCATCGGCCGTGCTCAAAAATTTTTGAATTTTTTTAGGCCGATTTGTGTGTCGGCCCCCATATTTGACAATGATTGTCTCATATCCCCGTGTTTTATCCATCTAGGTGCCCCCGAGCCGATTCTTGTCAAGAGAATTGATGGTATCGGCTCTTCAGGTAATCCCTGTTGGGTCAAACGTTGAGCCCAGGCAGAATGGATGGTGAGGATAATTTTGGCCGATTGCTGGAATCGGCCTCCATGTCGCTTGCTCGGTGAAGGTTTTGTAACGCCCCTTCACAAATTTTTGGGGGCCGATCGCGGGGATCAGCCTCGCCATGTTCGCTTATTGACGTGCTCTTGCTACTCGTCCAAGCCGGCAGATAAAACTAGCCCAATCTCTGACTTTATCACGTTGGTATGCTTGCCGCCGTCCACCTTGAGTGCATCGTGTGATCGTGGAGCTCCATACCTCGCCGGTCGAACGAGCACCATGTTTGTGCCAGCCGATGTTTCATCATCGGCTTTCCTTGCTTGGGGCGCCACTCCTTTCTTTGCGGCGGTCCCTCCTCATCCAGGGTCCTCTCGGACTTTCGCAGCCGCATCAGGTCGTGCCTTTCTCGCCGTATGCAAGTATAACCTTTCGGCCTCCTCCGGACCGCGCAATCGCCGAACCCTGCGTTTCGTGAATGGCTGAGACCATCAGTGGCACCATCTTGGACGGTGACACCTATCTTCTTCGTCTTCCCCTCGTCTTCCGAATCCTCGAGATCTTCCAACCGAGGGATCTCAGCACGTCTCGTTTTGTGGTGGGAGAGGGCCTAGGCGCTCGAATACGTACACGTTGGCTGCCTCCTTCTTTTTCCGGTTGCATTCTGGCGCTTGCCGATTGTTGGTAATCGGCTCATTCCCGAATCCCAGCAGTGTCCGAAGAAGGGGCAGTCCCGCGCTCGGCATTGTCATCTTGCTCCCTTGGCTTTTCCGTGGCACGACGCTCGTGCTCCTCCTCATTGTGATCGTGCCGACGATATCTTCTGGCTCCTCTAGCCAGACGGTCTCTCTCATCGTCGTCGCCGTGTTGCCGGCGGTGGTCGTACTGACTCACATACTTGTTGAGGAGGTGATCAGAGAGGGGTCGTTGATATCTTATGTTCTTCACTTCCCCTCCGTGACGTAGCGCTTGCCATCTTGGCGGAGCCGATCGCATGGAGCGGCCCCTCTCGTGTCCTTGCTCGAGAGCAGCTGCTCTCATCCCCGTCCTTCTCGCAGCGGTGTCCAAGCTCTACCATGCCGATGTTGGCTGAGAAATCAGGCCGGCACCCTCCGAGGTGGGCGAACTCCACCATGTTGACGGCGGGGAAGGGGTGTGTGTCGACCTTCATGGCATACCGGTTAAAAATCAGTCGCCCATTTTCTATCGCCCTCTCGGATCTGCCGACGCCACACCCCGCAGCCGTTGGTGGTATGGGAGTACGTGTTATGCCATTTGCAGTATGGCTTTCCGTTCAGCTCCCGCACCGTAGGAATTTTGTGGCCTTCGGGTACCTTTATGTGCTTCTCCGTGAGTAATAGATCGAAAATCTGCTCCGTTTTAGTCACGTCGAAGTCGAACCCTCTTGGAGGCCCTGGTGGCTTCACCCATTTGCAGGTTACTGGGCCTGCCGCTCGACTCCACTCAGCCACTGCAACCTCTTGTTCTCCCGTAGCGCCTTCATCTTCGCCTGCGTCAACCATGGTAACCACGCGTTTGAATTTGTCCTGGTAGACATCCGGGTGGCGCCGTTCATACGCCGACGCCTTCCGTACCATGTGTGCTAATGAAGGGTAGTCTCGCTTGGGAGGCCACGTCCTTGATCGATGATGATAGACCCACCACCGCCAACTCGATCGCTTCTTTTTCGCTTACGTGAACCGAATAGCATCGGTTCCTAACGGTCCCGAAGCGCTGGATGTATTCTCGACACCGTTTCCCCGCGCTTCGTCGTACTTGTGCTAGATCGGCAATGCCAGCCTCGAAGCCTCTCGAGTGATATTGCTCATGGAACCGTTCTTCCAAACTGCTTCCAAGTCCGGACCGAGTTCGGTGGCAGCGAGGTGTACCAACCGAAAGCCGATCCCGTGAGGGACTCGTGAGAAGTACCTCACGCGCAGCTCGTCTCGATGCTGAGATCATGCCCAGCCTGCGCCAAATATCGGCTCACATGTTCGATGGAGCTGGAACCATCCGATCCGCCGAACTTTGTGAAGTCCGGGAGCCGATATTTGGGTGGTAGCGGGATCAATTCGTACTCATTGGGGTACGGCTTGGTATAGCCGATCGCCTTTCTTTTCGGCATCATGCCGAACCGATCTTTCAGGATCGTACAAATCTGATCCGCGGTGATGGCCGCAGGTGCCGAACCCTGAAGGTTCGTCGGAGTGGCGTACTTAACCAGCCATGCTTGTTTTTCTGGTTCTGAGCCAACTGCAGGAGCTGGGCTCGGGAGTTTTGTCGGAGTGGCGTATTTAGCTAGCCACGTTTGCTTCTCAGGGTCTGCCTCCGACGTTCCTCCCGTTGCCCCGTAAGTCCCCGCTACGAAGCAACCTCGGTTCGAGGGTGCCCGTGTGCTGCGGTCCGGCACGTATGCGCATGCGTACCCGTGCGGGATCTCCTTGGGCGCGTCTCCGTAGAAATTGGTAGTCACCGGGGTCACCACCAATCTTGTAGACGACATAGGCCGATGAGTTCGGCGCTTCGGGTGCCGTCAACGCGAACGGCAGCGGTGGACGGGATCGGAGTAGCAACTCCCCTTGGTGAGTCCCTAGGGCTGGTCCCGACGGAGAGTACCGATGGCTCATGATCTCCTGGATCACGCGCAGCGCGACGCGCTCCAACGTATTCACCAGAGCTCTCGAATGGCGGTGCAGTGAATGAGCCACCATGAAGTTGATCTCCCGACGCAGCGACTCGGTGCGTTCTTCTGACGGGGTGGATAGGTCCACTCCATCAAGCGCGCCTTCGGGTGAGAACCCCTTCCATCTGATGCCATGAGAGCGGGTCTGTGGAAAGAGCCGATGAGGTCGGCTTCGAGGAGGACCTTGGCCTCGTCATACTTCTTCTTGAGCTCGCCAGTGAGGTCCTCGTAAGTGACCGGAGTCTCTTCCGCCATCTTGGATGTAGATGGCGATGTGGTGGATGTTGAAGTTTGTTGAAGATGGTCCCACCGGGCGTGCCAGAATGTGTTGACGTCAGAAACCCACCGGCGGGCAGTGACTGGCCAACACCGTAGAGCCGGGAACAACTTAGGGCTGCGGCTGGCCCTGGCCCTCGCAGCGACGGCCCGCAAAGCCTCCTCGGTCGCGCGCCGATGCAAACCGCAAGGGCGTGCCACCCGACCTATACCCGGTCGGAAGGTGTGGATGATGCCTTGCTTAGTTTCCCGCAGGGCACACACGTACACGTTAAATACGAGCCTCGATCGGCTCTCAAGTTGTCTCCGTGAATCGGCTCATGGAGCCGATTCACCCATGATTCGTCCAAGGTGGCCGAATATATGGTGGTCCCGCTTGATCAAGATAAAGCGTATGAGATCCACGACGATCCGGGGTTTTCACCGCATAATCGGATCATCCTACTCACGATTGGGCCTCGCGCTCACGCACGGTGATCGTAAGCCAGCCCCTAGACAAGGCCTAAAAACCAACACTAGGTTGATCCTCGGAACGTCCTCGTCTAGGGGCAGCAAACTACACCCTACATGCCGCTGGATCCTCCAACCCTTTGTAAGGCCTAACTATTGCGGATATTAAACTAATCCTTGATGAATCAAGGAGCGACCGTAACGGATCGGATCTACTAAACGATGATCAAGCGGGGTGCCGTCCCCGCACCCATGATGAGGTACAAGGACGGCTAGATGCGCAAGGGTTGCACTACGAAAGCATATGATACTAAGAACAATGCTAACCCTAACACATCTATGATAACTACGTTGCTCGCCATCAAAAAGGCTTCAAGCACGAGCAACGCATGAACAACTAGGCAGGCTCGTGCTGCCTAGATCGCGAGATGCGATCTAGGAAGCATGGTGCTTACCGGAGGAACCCTCGAGACGAAGGAGTTGGCGATGCGCCGAGATTGGTTTGTGTTGAACGTTGGTTGTTGTTTATTCCATAAACCCTAGATACATATTTATAGTCCAGGGGACTTTCTAATGTGGGCGTGCACCAAACCGTGCACGAGATAAACTCTAACTTCTACACTAAGATGTGATCTAATATGTTACAGATACACGGGCGGTTTAGCCCAACTTGGTATAAAAGGCCGATTCACGTATTTTCTTCCATGTATAATCTGCACGTCCATCTTGATCGCGGCCCACCTCTGACTTGGTCAAATTCTGGTGATAACACTAAGACATATGAATATGCACACATCCTGTCTTTCCTACAATAATTGCAACAACAAAAAATGACAATCAAGCTGAATCAAACAAGAGCATTAGGCGGCTTACATGTTGGGCAGTGAGTCCTCGTTTCCCTAGCCGGTTATGACAGATTGACAGTGACCTCCTCCAAGTGAATAATAGGAAGAACGGGGCACCAGTGACCTCCAGACTACTAGAACTGGGCATCAAGTCTTCTCTACATCAGCAGTAAAGAAAGCAACGCACCAGTATGTCTTGCAGCAATGAGCCATAGAGCGGCGTGAAACAACTACACACTCCCCCTCCAGCCGCCTCCAAATATTCGTTGTGTAGCTGATCCTCATATTAGTCGCCACTTCCTCATCACAATCACTAGATAGCCCACCACCGCCTGACATACCTCTGGCCCTCTGAATATCAGGATTCGCGACTATTCTGCGTCGGCGAGCGTGGCAGCGCCGCCTCCGCGCGCTCGAGCGCTGCCTGGAGGCCCTCGACGGAGTGCAGCCCGTGGAGGCTCGCCCCCACCCTGGAACCCGACGCCCGGTAGCACCCGACGCGACACAGCGGTGGGGGCAGAGGTTGAGACGGCTGCGGCGGCCGCCCGGGAGGAGCGCCCCGACGGATCCCGTGGAGAGGTTCGCCCTCACCCTGCACCCGAAGCGCGACGGCACTCGGTTCGGTGCAGCGGCTGGAGCAGCGAGGGCGAGACGGCGGCGGTGCGTGGGCGTCGCGTGGAGACCCCCGGCGGAGTCCAGCCCGTGGAGGTTCGCCCTCACCCTGTACCTCGACGCGCGGCGGCGCCTGGTGCGGCACAGCGGCGGGCACGAGAGCCAGGGAGAAGCGCGGTCGCGCGGAGGAGAGCAGCAAGCGGTCAGAAGATGGAGGACGCGAAGTCGTGCTAATCGAGGATGGGGAATAGATGGAGAGGCGATGGCCAGCGCGGATGATACGAGTGGATAAGTGAGCACGTTGTAAGAATTATTTGTGGTCAGCCACAAGATAGATATTGGGTTCCTTGCCCCGCCTACAGCGCCGTGTTCTACTCTTCGGCGATCGTGCACTCATAACTTGGTGAGTGACTGAGTGGTGATCTCTCCTGCTAGCCGACTGTTCCGCAGAACGAATTGTCCGACTGTGCGCCGTATTGCTCGAGCCGTGGAACGAGATGTCTTTTTGAGAGAAGTCCACAATACCCCCCTGAATTTGTCACTGAGTTCAGATTCCAACCCTGAATTTTGCTTTGGTCTGAGTTCGCCCCCTCAATTCTCAATACCGTTCGGAAAACACTCCTCTTTCCTCTTCTATCTTGACTGGTTTTGTGCCTGGTTTCGTCTACATGGTACCACGCCAGTTAGTAGTTTCTGCAAATCTCGTCTCTCTCCTATCTCGTGTTCCTTATCCTGCCGACCAGCGCCGACTAGGACCCACGGCCGCACTCCTCTCCTTCTCCAGTTCTCCAGCATCTGTTAAATGTTCTCTTCCTCTCCAATTCTGGCGGGATGCTTCGCGGACGAGTTCGTCGGTGAGTACGGCATCCCACGACCTAGTCTTCGTGCTAGTCAGGGAAGGCAGCAGCTTGTCGCGAGAAAAAGGAAGCACGGATAGGGAAGGCTTCCTCCTCGTGCTTGTTTCTTCTTCTCCATCCGAAGTGCTCATGTGTGTGAGAAGCTAATTCACAGCTAGACCCCATGACGAATGAAGAAGTGGATGGGGATGCCGCACACATCACAGGCAGTATGTAGATGCTCGCTTCGGTATAGGGAGAGAACAGAGAACAGATGGTGATGTGGCGCCATATAGGACGAAACCAGTGTGAAAACCGGTAGAGAGAGGGATTGTTAAGACCCAACTTCTATACGAGTTCCTTGGATTCAAATCAGAGTAGCGATACAAGGGAGGTAGAGGATTTGGGGAGGAAAAGTAGTTGGGAGAAGAGAGTTCAGAGAAACAAGAGAAAGTTCAGAGTACAGGCTTCATTCTCCTTGACCCTGTCTTCCGTGGTCTGCATCTATTTAAGGTCCCAGGTCTTTGGGTCCAGCCTCACGTTCGGTCGGCGCTCGCGTCGTGATCATCTTGGTCCGTCAGGTACCACCTCTGTAAGTGGGTCCCTCCTGGCTGGTGAGGCAGCAGGTGGGGTTGGTGTCACAGGCGTGACATTTGCCCTCCCTTCATGGCCGGCTTGTCCCCAAGCCGGGGCTCGAGGGAAGCGAGCCCGTAGCTGAGCTTCGTCTTCCCAGGTAGCAAGCGACTCAGGCAGTGAGGACCATTGCACCAGGGCCTGAGTTCGTACCGTCGAGCCTCGCAAGTACTGGCGACGCTGAAGGACTTGCGCTGGTTCATCTTGCACCCGAGCCTCCTCGCCAGCAGGTGGAGGTGGTGGCACCCGGATTTCGTCCGCTGAAGCAGGTGCTTGAGCTCGACGGAGCAGGGACACATGCACCACCGGATGAATCAAGGCCTTTTCTGGTAGATCAAGCTTGTAAGACACCTCGCCCACGCGCGCCAGAACCTGAAATGGACCAAAATAGCGGAAAGCGAGCTTGTGACTCGCCCGGTCAGCGACAGAGTTTTGTACATAAGGTTGAACTTTCAGGAACACCCAATCGCCCACTGCAAACTCTCGATCACTGCGCTTCTTGTCTGCTTGGTCCTTCATGATCTGGCGGGCTCTCTCTAGATGTTGTTTCAGCAACCCCTGCATCAGAGATCGTTCCTCTAGCCATGTCGCCAGATCAGCAGATTGGCAGACAGTGGTGTCGATCACACCAAAATGACGAGGCTGGTGTCCATACAGCGCCTCAAAGGGGGATGTCTGAATTGCAGTATGAAATGAGGTGTTGTACCAATATTCGGCCAAGGGTAACCAATGGCGCCACTGTCGCGGGCAAGAGTGAACAAAACAACGCAGGTACGTCTCCAAGCACTGGTTGACGCGCTCAGTTTGCCCGTCAGTCTGCGGATGACGTGATGAGCTCATAGCTAGCTCAGTGCCCACCAACTTAAAGAGCTCGCGCCACAGACGACTGTTAAAGATTGGATCACGATCTGACACCATCACTTCAGGTAGGCTGTGCAACTTGAAAATGTTGTCCACATAGGCTATGGCTACTTGATAAGCTGAGAAAGGGTGAGCCAACGCCACAAAGTGAGCGTACCTGGTGAGTTTGTCCACCACCACCATAATGCAGTTGGCGTTCCTGGAACGGGGTAGGCCTTCGATGAAATCCAGAGTGACAGTATGCCAAGCACTGGGTGGAGTGGCTAGTGGTTGAAGGAGCCCTGGATACCTGACCTTCTCGTGCTTAGCCTGCTTGCATACTGTGCAGTGTTCAACATAGTTCTCTACTGCTTTCTTCATCCCTGTCCAGGCAAAATTGCGATGTAACCTGTGATAAGTTGCACACACCCCAAAATGGCCACCCACCGGACTGTCATGCACAGAGTGAAGAATTTTCTGCTGCAGTTGAGCATTGTTCCCAAGCCAAATACGCCCATCCTTTAAGATCAAGCCATCCTTCACAGAAAACTCTTTAACAGCATCATCACCATCATTTATCTTTTGCAGAAGAACTGGAATGGTAGCATCAGTGTTGTAACTTTGTAGAACTTCAGTCAACCACACCGGCACACTTATTGACATTGCCACCAGTTCATTGTTGTCACCTTTCCTGGACAATGCATCAGCTGCACCATTTTCCTTGCCCGGCCGGTACACGATCTTGTAGCGCAAACCAAGAAGTTTGGTTAGTGCCTTCCGCTGCCACGGAGTGTGTAGGCGCTGCTCATCCAGACTTGCTAAACTTCTGTGATCTGACTGAATAGTAAACTCCTGAACTTGTAGGTAAGATCGCCAATGATCCACCGCTAGGAGAATAGCTAGAAACTCCTTCTCATACGCCGATAAGCCCTGATTCTTAGGCCCCAATGCCCTGCTAAGATAGGATATAGGATGACCTTCCTGTGATAAAATGGCTCCCACTCCACCATCGGAAGCATCAGTCTCCACAACAAATGGTTTTGCAAAGTCTGGGATTGCCAACACTGGTGCAGTGATAAGAGCTTGCTGCAACTGCCGGAAAGCTGCTTCAGTGGTTGCTGTCCAGTGGAACTCTCTATCTTTTTTTAGCAGATCAGTGAGTGGCTTGCTAATTTGACCGAAATTCCTGACAAACTTCCGGTAGTACCCAGCCAAACCCAAGAAACCTCTAACCTCTTTAACTGATTTTGGTGAGTTCCATCGTTGGACAGCTGAGATATTCTTTGGGTCAGTTGCTACTCCAGAAGCACTGATGACATGGCCGAGGTAGACCAGCTGCGGCTGGGCAAAGGTACATTTACTCTTTTTCACCTTCAAGTGATGCTGATCCAACAACATGAACACCTTCTTAAGCAGTTGGGCATGTTCTTCCAAGGTTTTGCTGTAAACTAATATGTCATCAATGAACACTAGTACTCCTTTCCTTAAAACTGGCGCTAGGATTGTGTTCATTGTGTTTTGAAACGTGGCTGGAGCTCCTGTCAGCCCAAACGACATAACACGGAACTCATAGTGGCCGTTATGTGTCTTGAAGGCAGTCTTCTCTTCATCACCAGGCTGCATCCTAATTTGATGGTAACCGGCTCGTAAGTCGAGGCTGGTAAACCACTGTGCACCAGCTAATTCATCGATAAGCTCTTCAATGATCGGCAGTGGGTAATGATTCTTCACAGTGATGGCATTTAGGTGTCGGTAGTCAATACAGAACCGCCAGGTGAGGTCCTTTTTTAACACAAGCAGAACAGGTGAAGCGAAAGGACTGCAACTGGGTCGAATAATTCCCTGTCTGAGCATGGACGCAATTTGCTTCTCGATCTCATCCTTCGGTGCTGGGCTATAGCGGTAAGGCCGAAGATTCACTGGTTTAGCTCCATCGATCAGAGGTATCGAATGATCAAATTGTCTTGCAGGGGGTAGGCCATCAGGTTCAGCAAACACTGCTTCAAACTCGGCCAACACTTGTGCTATTTCTGCTGGTATCAGGAATGCAGCCTCCGTATCTTCTTCTATCATGCGGACCTCCACAATGTCATATCCAGCAACATGCTGCATTAAATTGATCAGCACACGAGGATCCACTTCCTTGCAGCTGCCAACCGATGCTTGTTCCCCCTTCAACAGGACCAACTTGCCCTGGTTCCAGAATGCAAGACGCTTACCTACCCAGTCAATGCCCATAGGATTATGGGACTGGAGCCAATCCATCCCAATAATCATATCATAGCCACCTAGAGGAAGAACCTTCATATTTGTTTTGAAAGTAGTTCCCTGGCTCCACCATTCACAGTCCACTAACTCGGTGTCACATGTCATGATTGCTCCATCGGCAATCTTAACTTGTACTGGTTTGATCTTTGTTTTCGTTCCTTGCAGTTCTGTGGCAATCGCTTCATTGATGAAGCAGTGCGAGCTTCCAGAATCAATGAGCATAAGGACCTTCTTCTTTTGAATTTGGCCAAGCAGCCTGAATGTACTCGGTGCCTCAGTACCAGTCACTGCAGCTTCAGAGATGGCCAACATTTCAGCTGTGTTTGTTGGTTCTGTACTTGATTCTTCCAGTGCATCAAAACCCATGGCGTCCAACATCTCCTGCACAACATGGAGCTGCACAGTTGTTGCGCATTTGTGTCCAGGGTTGTACCTCTCACCACAGATGAAGCAAAGATTTCGCGCCCGGCGGTAAGCCTTGAGAGCCGCCGCGCGCTCAGCTGCATTGGTTGGGGCCGTCTCCCGTGCAGCTTCCTGACCCTGCTTGTCCTCCGTCATCGACACATGTCGAGGAGCAGCATACGGGCTTGGTGCAGCCACTGGAGTACTTGCACCGCGTTCCCCGGTACTCGCCGTGCCCGTTGTGGCACGGTAATTGGCCTTGGGGAAATACGCCGGTTCAGCACGCCGTGCGTCCTTCTTCCTCCAAATTTCCCACGCCTCTTCCTGCAACAATGCGAGAGATACAGCAGCATCTAGATCCTTTGGCTGGTGAACCAACACAACCACACGAATCTCATCTTTCAAACCATCCACAAAACGCGACGGAAATAATTCGGGATCCCACGCACTGGAATGAGCTTTCAGCGCGTGCATCACCTCTGTGAACTCCTGCACATACTCCGGCACTGTCCCAGTTTGTTTCACATGAAACAACTGCCGAAGCAGCTTCTGGAATTCGTCTCTCCCAAATTGATCACACACCAACGCACACAACTCTTCCCAGCTCAAATTATCTATCTCTAACCCACAATTCTCTAACCACAACTGTGCTGCTCCCGTGAAGTGTATAGACGCAGTGTCAACCCAATGTTCAGGCTGCACACTGAACACACGGAAATACGCCTCGCTCTGACGCTTCCATGATTTGGGTCGCTCCCCAGAGAACACCGGAAAATTCATCTTAGGCCTAGGCCCATGATTTCCCGACGAACTCGACCCACTCCGGTACACGCACCCACTCGAATCGCTCCTCTGCACACCCGAGTCAGGATTCGGCAACTTACCCATGGCCGGAGGTGTCACGAGGGAAGGAATTCCCCCATAGGACAACCCCCGTTGTTGCTGGAATCCGCGGTGGCCATCGGGCCCGCGACCGGCGTCGCCCTGCGCCGCTCCAGCGCCGCCGCCCTCCGGGAACGTGGGCGCGGCGCGAGACTGCAGTTCCTCGGGATCGATGCAGAGGATGGGGTTGAGCGCTACCCGTGCGAGTTGCTGGCGCAGCATGTTGATGTCGGCGCGCATCTCCACCATGGCGCCGTCAATCTGTGGCTTCCATGCCACGAGCTCGTTGAGGCAGGCCTGCGACTGGCCGACCGTGGCCTTCACTTCCCCCATGTCGCTCTTGATTCCGTTGACGGAGACCGCCAACTCCCGCATCGCCGCCGCCAAGTCCTCCATCGCCTCCGCTTCTCTTCCCAGATCTGGACCGTGCTCTTGATACCAAATGTTAAGACCCAACTTCTATACGAGTTCCTTGGATTCAAATCAGAGTAGCGATACAAGGGAGGTAGAGGATTTGGGGAGGAAAAGTAGTTGGGAGAAGAGAGTTCAGAGAAACAAGAGAAAGTTCAGAGTACAGGCTTCATTCTCCTTGACCCTGTCTTCCGTGGTCTGCATCTATTTAAGGTCCCAGGTCTTTGGGTCCAGCCTCACGTTCGGTCGGCGCTCGCGTCGTGATCATCTTGGTCCGTCAGGTACCACCTCTGTAAGTGGGTCCCTCCTGGCTGGTGAGGCAGCAGGTGGGGTTGGTGTCACAGGCGTGACAGGGATGTCTTGTGAACGGTATAGAGAATTAAGGGGTGTAATCTAGACCAAAGTGAAGTCTGGGGCCGGGTTGTAATCTGAACTGTATGACAAATTTAGGGGGGGGGGGTAATATATGTGGACTTCACTCGTCAGAGACTCAGAGTTCAACTTGAACATGCTTACACGCGTGGCAAAAGTAACACAGGTCATCTAGGTCGCGTGGCAAGGCTCACGGGTGGGAGCGACAAGACCACGACGAGCCGGCCGGAACACGATCATACTTTTATTCATGGCGATTGTTAATTACGATACAAATATATATTTCATTTACGCATCTAAGTATGTAAGCACGCCACAAGATCGATCGAGTCACATGAGAAATGTTCCGGTGTCAAAACCCAGTGATGGGCACCTTCTTGTAGCAGTTGATGTCGTGATCCCAGATCTTGCGGTGAACAAAGGCGAATCCCTGCTCTGGCTCCTCGACGGCGGGGGCGGCAGGGGCGCCGGCTGCAGCCTCCTTCATGCGAAGCTCTAGAGAGCCGACGCCGTAAGGCCACTTGCCCGCGTTTGATCCCACCAGTACGCTCCCAGCTCCATACTCCGGCCATGTCCCTGCGTCTACGGGGCGGCCAGCGTGCGCCGCCGAGACTGCCATCATGGATGCGAGGATGAAGACGGTTGCGACGCGGAAGCGGCCCATGTCAGGGTTCTTGGACGTCGTATGGGTGTTTCTCTTCGTCCATCGGCAGTTTATATAGGTGCTGCTAGGAGAGGTGTATGCACGGCGTCGAACAGTACACGCAGCTCCCGTAACAGCTAATGGCTTTTAAATGCAAACTGTTCGACAGTAAGAGCTCCATTGAATTAAGCTGGAGTTTGCAACTCGATTTAGATGGTTTATTATGTTTTCGTGGCCAAATATGTAACAGTCCTACGAGGAGAATCAGAATATATGATGTGTGCGAGCACTGCCTAGGTGCATCTAGAAGCCCTGCAAACGCAATAACCCCAATGAGCAACGGCCGAATGTCACAACTCTGGTCACAGCTCAAGGCTTTGGGCGAACTCTCTGCACTGGCTGCAAGCCTGCAACCCGCATGCCTCTTATAAAGTCGCCGAAACAGTGATGGGAGTGCTTCTAATCCTATTTTTCTGTTGTGCTACACAAAGCTTTAGATCGGAAGCCGAGAAGACGCAAAATAAGGTATAGCCTAGTGGTGAGAAGGGGTTGATGTCTTCTCACCCACCTGAGCTTGAGTCCTGGTACCCGTAATTTCAGTGATGTTGCACCATTCTTCTTAATTAAACACCATGGGCTCTCCTCTGTTATATTGTGATCCAAATTTATATTAAAGGAACGCTAACTTCTGACAAGCGGAGTGAGACCCGTCGCCGGGTAGCCTTGGGCCGAAGCGTCAGATCACTGTTGGTGGATTCAGATTTTGGTGCCGACTTGGATAAGAGAAGTTCCCTCACAGGTTATGTGTTCACTATTGGTGGATGTGCTGTGAGTTGGAAGGTAACGTTACAACGTGTTGTAGCTCAATCTACAACCGAAACAGAATATATGGCTATTGCTGAAGCTTGCAAGGAGTCTGTTTGGTTGAAAGGTTTGTATGCTAAGCTTTGTGGATATGATTCTTGCATTAACTTGTTTTGTGACCGTTAAAGTGCAATATACCTTACTAAAGATCAAATGTTTTATGAGAGGACAAAGCACATTGATGTCAAGTACCATTATGTTCGCGACATAGTTGCACAAGGTAAACTGAAAGTATGCAAGATAAGTACTCATGATAATCCTGCTGATATGATAACAAAGCCAGCTCTTGTTGCCAAGTTTAAGCTTTGCTCGAGCTTGGTTGTTATAACTATTTATCCCAAGTGGCTATTGGCGCCAGTAAGTGTTTTCTTTGTTATTCAGGAGATTGTTGAAGTTTATGCTACATGATAGAATTTGTCTCGAGGTGGAGTTTGTTATTGTGATCCAAATTCATACTAAAGGGAGGCTAACTTCTAACGAGTGGAGCGGATCGATGACACCGCCTATATATACCTCTTGTAAGCCGTCGGCTAGGGTTTATCAGATTATAAGATAAGCCACGACGTTTGTAAATATCTCCCGATATAGTGAAGTTTTGTTGGCTGGCGTCCATAGTTTTTTCCCATCTGTGTTGGAGGGGATTTCCACGTTAAAATCTTGTGTCTCTGCTGCGTTTTCCTTTTCGTTTTTCGTTATTTGCTTGTCGTGTTTATAACATCCCCGTCGGTTAGCATTTTTTAGAAGCCCATAAGACGACAAAAACATTAAAATGAATTTTCGCAGAAACATTCTCTTGTCCACGAGTTCAATGCCCGGCTTTGGGTCTGATGAAAGACTTTTCCCTCCAAAAAGGCACATTGCCCGACTTTGCGTAGTCGGGCCAACACATATCATCAAGCACAGGTTCGGTGGGTATCTTTGTGGAACCTTTTCAATAGTTGAAAAAATTATAACTATGACACTCCACATTTTCTGACAAAGAGTGACACTTTTTTAGGTTATATATTTCTATATATGAAGAGTGACACTTTTTCTGATAAAGAGTGACACTTCATTGTGTATTTTCATCGTAGTGGCATCACTTGTTGCTTCATTTCCATTTTCTCCTCACTAGGTTGTCTTTCCTGAGATTCATCTCTTGACACATTTTCCACACAAAGATTAAGATCGTATGGCTCATCTTTTTTTGAGCTAGAAATATGCCTCATCTTGAATCGATTGATATTAATATCCGTCGACTAAAATATGTATGGTTCATGATTCGTTTGCACCCGCACAAGGCATCCTGCCAGGTAAGTCCAAGTCATACACTTGCAGCCTTTGAGGACACGTCTAAACCCTGCAAACTCTATAGGACATTGCTAGAGGTTATATCCGTCCCTCTAGATTCACTCTGCACCAATACCGTCATGAAATTTACCTTAGATTCCTTCATTCAAGAGGCTTCATTGCTAGAAACTCCTTGTACTCTCATATACAATCATCCAATTCTTCAAATTTGGTGTGCAACTATGTATTTTTCTTGATGTGTGCATGACTTATGAGTTGTATTTTGTGGCTATGGGTTGATATTACTAGCTACGTATATATGCATCATTTATATTTCAGATGGCCCTTCATGTGTGGTGATGACCCACAAGTATAGGGGGTGTATCGTAGTATCTTCGATAAGTAAGAATGTCGATCCCAACGAGGAGCAGAAGGTGTTGGCAGCAGTTTCGATGGAGGATTCACTGTAAATGCTCACAGACAAGTATTCAAGGGGTTTTGATATTGCAGATAAATAAAGTACAAGTAAATAAAATGCGAGAGAAATAATTGCAGCGAGTGGCCCAATCCTTTTTAGAACAAAGGACAAGCCGGTTTGTTTACTTATAATGACCAAACGTTCCTGAGGACACACGGGGATTTTAGTCTAGTACTTTCGCTTCATGTGGTTTAATAATCTTCATTGTTTTGATAAGTGTTGTGTGGGTGAATGTATGCTAATGCACCGCCCTTCCTAGGACTAATACATACTTGTGATTATACCCCTTGCAAGCATCCGCAACTACAAGAAAGTACTTAAGATAAATCTAACCACAGCCTTAAACTCTGAGATCCTGCGATCCCTCCCGCATCGATATACTAACGGGGGCTCGGGTTTCGTCACTCCGGCAACCCCGCAATTAGCAACCGAATACAAGATGCACTCCCCTAGGCCCATAAATGGTGAAGTGTCGTGTAGTCGACGTTCACACGACACCACTAGAAGAATGACACCACAACTTAAATATCATAACATTGAATATTACTCAACCATAATTCACTACTAGCATTTAGACTTCACCCATGTCCTCAAGAACTAAACGAACTACTCACGAGACATCATATGGAATACAATCAGAGGTGATATGATGATGAATAACAATCTGAACATAAACCTTGGTTCAATGGTTTCACTCAATAGCATCTACAACAAGTATAGAATAACACCGGAGAGTTTCCCTATCAAACAATCAAGATTTAACCCGAATTGTTACAGCGGTGACGAGGTGCAGCGGTGGTGATGGCGGTGTAGATGGTGGAGATGATGATGATGATGATGGAGATGATGTCCAGCTCGATGACGATGGCGATGGCGTCGATTTCCCCCTCCGGGAGGGAATTTCCCCGGCGGATTCCCGCCCGCCGGAGAGCTCTTTTCTCTCTGGTGTTCTCCGCCCCGCAGAGGCGGCTGTAACCCCTCGTGAGGTCCTCTCTGTGGCTTAGGTTTTCGGGACGAAGGAGTACGCGAAGAAAAGGAGGCGAAAGGGGCTGTGGGGCCCCCAGAGCATAGGGTGGCGCGGCCAGGCCATGGGCCGCGCCGCCCTATGGTCTGGGCCCACAGTGGCTCCTCTCTTCTTCCCCTTCTGGCTCCCTCCGTCATCTGGAAAAATAGGAATTTACGTGAAATTCCCTTCCACAGTTGATCTTCCGAAATATTGCGTTCTGACGGTGCTTTTTCCAGCAGAATCCCGGCTCCGGTGCTTGATCCTCCAATAATGATGAAACATGCAAAATAGATGAAATAACATAAGTATTGTGTCCCAATATGAAATATATCAATGAATAACAGCAAATTATGATACAAAATAGTGATGCAAATTGGACGTATCAACTCCCCCAAGCTTAGACCTCGCTTGTCCCCAAGCGAACTGAGCTCGATAAACAAGACCACATGTTTATGGAGTGAAGAGTCGATAAATAAAATACGGACAAGAAGCATCATATTCATTCACACAAGACATTCTAGTAAACAACTTCCTCATATAACTCATCTCGAAATAAGTAAAGAGAAATCACAAGTAAAGGTGCATAAGAAATCATAGTTGGTGATGGCAAACTTTGTTCTTGGTCAGAGAACTACTAACAGATTGTACTTCTAAGCAAAGCTTTCATATTAGAATTTATAGCTGAGCCTTCATATTTAAGCATGACAATCTCTTCATAATCATTGATAACTTCAAAGTCATATTCATTCAGATAAAATTGGTACTAAACAAGAAAGTATAAAAGACATGATCAACTGAATCATGGCATAAATGATTGGTTCACAACAACTCAATTGCTTGCTTGAGATAGAGGGAAATAGGTTTACTGACTCGACATAAAAGTAAAAGACAGGCCCTTCGCAGAGGGAAGCAGGGATTAAATCATGCGCTAGAGCTTTTCAAGTTTTGAAATCATATAAAGAGCATAAAAGTAAGATTTTGAGCGGTGTTTGTTGTTGTCAACGAATGGTAGCGGGCACTCTAACCCCCTTGCCAGACAACCTTCAAAGAGCGGCTCCCATTTTGTTTTATCTTTGGGTGGCACTCCTTCCAACCTTTCTTTCACAAACCATGGCTAACCGAATCCTCGGGTGCCTGCCAACAATCTCATACCATGAAGGAGTGCCTTTTTATTTTAGTTTTATTATGATGACACTCCTCCCCACCTTTGTTTTCTCAAGCCATGGCTAACCGAATCCTCGGGTGCCTTCCAACATTCACATACCATGGAGGAGTGTCTATTTAAGTTAATTAATTCGGGATCCGGGAATCCCATTGCCGACTCTTTTTGCAAAATTATTGGATAAGCGGATGTGCCGCTAGTCCATTGGTGAAAGTTGCCCAACAAGATTGAAAGATAAAACACCACATACTTCCTCATGAGCTATTAAACATTGACACAAATAAGGAGTAGTAGTTTGAATTATTTAAAGGTAGCACATGAAGTATTTACTTGGAATGGCAGAAAATACCATGTAGTAGGTAGGTATGGTGGACACAAATGGCATAGGTTCGGTCTAAGGTTATGGATGTATGAGAAGCATTCCCTCTCGATACAGGTCTTTGGCTAGCAAAGTTTGATAGCAAGCATAAAGGTTGAGGGAAACAAACAAATATACATATGATAGAAACAATCATGCATCTTTCTCATAAGCACAAGCAATTTTAACTTTAGAATACTAAGCATAGAGATAATAGAGTAATGTATCTAAGTGTATTTCTCTCTTCTATTAAACATCAAGATGTTGTTGCTATTGACCAATGCTAAGTTTGCCAAAACCAAATAGATTTACTTGATGCTCCCAAAGTGATATCAATACTCATGTCAAGAGTAATCATATAATGGAGATTGCAAACTAAAATAAGGTGTGCAAAAAGTAAATGATAAGACTTCTCATTAATATTCCATAACGATAACTCACACCAATGGATACATAGATAACTAACTAAGAGAGATACTTCCACATTGCATACTATTCCATATGATAACTTCCCTACTCATGATATGACACTACTTGATAGTAAAAGATAAAGGTGGTGATAATGTGATACCGCGGCACTCCCCCAAGCTTGGAACAAACCAAGGGGATGCCAATACCGATGATGAATTACTCCTTCGGTGATGATGGTGAATCTTTGTCGTCATCGGACTTCCATGGAAGAGGCCCTCCATCAACAAAAGACATCTTGGTCTCCGGGAACCCGAAACTAGCGAGCATGACTTATGCGCTTAAACCTGTTTTCATACTCACAGCTTTGATTATGAACATCATAGAGTTGAGCTTGGAGTTTGTTGGTGGTGTCGTGAAGTGAGAAGATATCGTCCCACAGCTTCGCAGTCTCCTTCTTGTGCCCATCAATGAGTTCAGACACAATCTTGTGAAAGATATCCACTTCACGCTCAGCCATCTTCTTGTAGTTGAAAACCTCTTGTTCCAGTTTCTCCATCCGGTCTTCCAAACTCCCTTCTCCCTTAGGACCCTGGACATCTTTGATCTGCAACTCTCCATCCACGAGCCGCAACTCTTTGGGCTGCATCTTCAGCTCGTTCATGTACGGGTTGACGACGTCCTCAAAGAAGCTGTCCTTCTGAGTTCCCGACGAAGACATGATGGATCTAGATCCGAAGCAGATCCTGGCAGAAAACAGCTCGAAACAAAACACGACGAGAAAACAATATTACGGACCTCCGGGGTCCGGGGATTATATAGCAAATATTTTTACGACAAAAGGAAGGTTCCGGGCCGAAAACGAGTGGAAACGGGACGCCGAGGGGCTGTCACCATAGGTCGGCGCGGCCAGGGTGGGGCCCGCGCCGGCCTGTGGTGACGGGCCCTCGCGCGTCTTTTCCACTCCGTTTCGATTCCGTAATTTTTCATATTTCCTAAAAACAGCAGAAATAATGTTCGGAAAGGTAAACGCGGACTTTTTATTACCTGTACTGTTACCTATTCAAAGTCCGAGTTCCGCGGATTCGTCAATTTGTCCTTTGATGAAAGCCTCCGGTGTTTCCACTTGAATAATATCAACATCAACATTATAAGAATCACCCGAGATATAATGCTTGAGTCTTTGCCCATTCACCACTTGTGTGGCATTGCCTTGGAGAGAGCTAATTTTAATTGCTCCCGAACGATACACCTCCTCAACAACATATGGTCCTTCCCACTTCGAGAGTAATTTCCCCGCAAAGAATCCGAGACGAGACCGATACAATAGAACCTGATCTCCAACATTAAATTCTCTTTTGATGATCCTTCTATCATGCCACTTCTTAACTTTTTCTTTAAAGAGTTTAGCATTTTCATAAGCTTCACTTCTCCATTCATCTAGAGAACTTACTGCAGCAACCTTTTATTACCGGCTAATTTAGGATCTTTATTTAGTTCTCTAACGTACCCAATAAGCTTTATGCTCTAGTTCTAAAGGTAAATGGCAAGCTTTTCCATAAACCATTTTATAAGGTGACATTCCCATAGGATTTTTATAAGCAGTTCTATAAGCCCATAGTGCTTCTTTCAATTTGCTAGCCCAATTCTTTCTAGATTTATTAACGAGTCTTACCCAAGATAGCTTTAATCTCTCTATTTGATAATTCTACTTGACCACTAGTTTGAGGGTGATAAGCGGAAGCAATTCTATGATTAATACCATACTTAGCAAGAGTTTTTCTAAAACCTCCATGAATAAAATGAGAACCTCCATCAGTCATAATATATCTAGGTACTCCAAATCTAGGAAATATAACATCTACAAGCATTTTTATAGAGGTCTCACCATCAGCACTTTTCGTAGGTATAGCTTCTACCCATTTAGTAACATAATCAACAGCGACAAGTATATGAGTGTTACCGTCTGAAGAAGGGAAAGGACCCATGAAGTCGAATCCCCAACAATCGAATGGTTCAATAACAAGAGTATAATTCATAGGCATTTCATTGCGTCCGGAGATATTACCAACTCTTTGACATTCATCACAAGATAAAATAAATTTCCTTGCATCTTTGAAGAGTGTTGGCCAATAAAAACCTGATTGTAGAACCTTTTGCGCGGTTCTATCTCCAGCGTGATGTCCTCCATAAACACTACCATGCCATTTATTCAATATCTCCTGTTGTTCATATTCAGGAACACATCTTCGCATAATACCATCTACTCCTTCTTTATATAAGTGTGGATCATCCCAAAAATAATGCCTTAAGTCATAAAAGAATTTCCTCCTTTGCTGAGCTGAAAAGGTTGGAGGCAAATACTTCGAAACAATAAAGTTAGCGTAATCTGCATACCAAGGGCTCTCTCGCGAGCTCACCTTTATTACAGCCAATTGTTCATTTGGAAAACTATCATTAACAGGAACAGGATCATAAGCAATATTTTCCAATCTAGACAAATTATCAACAACAGGATTATCAGCACCTTTCCTATCTATAATATGTAAATCAAATTCTTGCAACGAAGTACCCATCTAATAAGCCTTGGCTTAGCATCTTTCTTTGTCATAAGGTATCTAATTGCAAGCATGATCAGTATGAATTGTAACTTTTGAATCAACAATATAGGGTCTAAACTTATCACAAGCAAAAACTACAGCTAACAATTCCTTTTCAGTTGTAGCATAATTTCTTTGAGCAGCATCAAGAGTCTTACTAGCATAATGAATAACATTTAATTTTTTATCTACTCGCTGTCCAAGAACAGCGCCTACAGCAAAATCACTAGCATCACACATAATTTCAAAGGGCAAATTCCAATCAGGAGGTTCGACTACAGGAGCAGTTGTTAAGGCTTTCTTTAAAGTTTCAAAAGCTTCCTTACAATCATCATCAAAAACAAAAGGTACATCTTTTTGAAGAAGATTAGTAAGAGGCTTTGAAATTTTAGAGAAATCTTTAATAAATCTCCTATAAAACCCAGCATGACCAAGAACACTACGAATACCTTTAACATCCCTCGGGTAGGGCATCTTTTCAATTGCTTCAACTTTAGCTCTATCAACTTCAATACCTCTCTCGGAAATTTTATGTCCCAATACAATTCCTTCATTAACCATAAAGTGGCATTTCTCCCAGTTAAGAACAAGGTTAGTTTCTTCACATCTCTGCAAAACTTTATCGAGGTTTCGCAGGCAATTATCGAAAGAATTCCCATAGACAGAAAAATCATCCATGAATACCTCTATAATACTTTCGCAAAAACCATGAAAAATAGCAGACATGCATCTTTGAAAAGTAGCAGGAGCATTACATAAACCAAAAGGCATACGCCTATAAGCATAGGTTCCATAAGGACAAGTAAACATGGTTTTCTCTTGATCTTTAGCTTTAACAGCAATTTGTGAAAACCCAGAATAACCATCAAGAAAGCAAAAATGAGTATTTTTAGATAACCTTTCTAGCATTTGATCAATAAAGGGTAAAGGATAATGATCTTTCTTAGTGACTTTATTAACTTTTCGAAAATCAATGCACATTCTATAACCTACAACTATTCTTTGAGGGATAAGCTCATCATTATCATTAGGCACAACAGTCATTCCTCCTTTCTTAGGAACACAATGCACAGGACTAACCCATCTACTATCAGCAATAGGATATATAATACCAGCTTCAAGAAGTTTTAATACCTCGTTCCTTACCACCTCTTTCATCTTCGGAATTAGACGACGTTGATGTTCAACAACAGAGCTTTGCATCTTCTTCCATATTAATAGCATGTTGGCAAATAGAAGGAGAAATCCCTTTCAAATCATCAAGAGTATAGCCAATAGCTCCTCGGTGTTTCTTCAATATTTCCAATAACCTTTCTTCCTCAATCTCTGAAAGCTTAGAACTAATAATAACAGGATATATTTTCTTCTCATCAATATGAGCATATTTAAGATTATCAGGTAAAGGCTTTAAATCAAAAACAGGATCTTCTTTTGGTGGCGGTGTTGTACCCAAATCTTCCACTGGTAAATCATGCTTGAGAATAGGTTGGCGAAGAAAAATTTCCTCAAGCTCATCTCTTTCTTTCCTAAAAGCTTCACTTTCACTATTCTCCAAATGTTGCTGCAAAGGATTATTAGGAACAAGAACAATAGATGCACACTCGCTCCATTTTAAAATCATTACTAGGCAAGTCAGCTTTATAAGGAGTTTTGGTAAATTTAGAAAAGTTAAATTCATAAGGTTCACCAGCAAATCTAGTCAAAATTTTCTCTTTCTTACAATCTATAATAGCTCCACAAGTATTTAGAAAAGGTCTACCAAAAATGATAGGACAATGATCACTAGCAAGCAGAACCAAGTACCAAAAAGTCAGCAGGATATTTAATCTTACCACATAGAACTTCCACATCTCGAACAATACCAATTGGAGAAATAGTTTCTCTATTAGCTAGATGAATAACCACATCAATATCTTCAAGTTCACAAGAACCAATTTCGTGCATAATCTCCGTGTAAAGCTCATAAGGAATAGCACTAACACTTGCACCAATATCACATAAACCATAATAGCAATGATCACCAATTCTAACGAGATAGCATAGGAACACTAACTTGTTTGGATTTATTAGGATGTGAAACAATATTAGAAGCATCTTCACGAGAAAATAATATGACCATCCTCCACATTTTCAGGTCACAAGATCTTTAACTATTGCAACGACGGAGTTCAATTTTAATTTGTTCTTCAGGTTCTTTAGGTTTCTTTTCACTTTTATTAACCGCACTAGATACGACAGAGTACTCCTTCATTTTAGCAGGGAAAGGAGTTTTTCAATATACGCTTCAGGAATAACATTATCAACAGTTTCAACCACTACACATTTGTTTACAGATGAATCAACTTTATCTTTATACGGTTCATGATACTTATCAAAATTCTTCTTAGGCAGTTCATAATGAGAAGCAAAAGCTTTATAAAGATTTGCAACAACTTGGGAATCAAGACCATATGTAGCACTCATATTACGAAATTTATCGAGTATCCATAAAAGCTTCAATGCATTTATAATCATAAATTATACCTGATTCTCTATCTTTGTCGTTCTCCCATCCTTCGGTATTTTCTTGGATCCGATCAAGAAGGTCCCTTTTAAACTCTTCTTTGTTGCGTGTAAATGATCCGGAACAAGAAGTATCCGAGCAAGGTCTTGTCTTGAAAAGAAAGTCTTGCATAGAAATTATCAATAATAACATTACCAGGAAGCTCATGAATGGGGCATTTGAGCATTAAAGACTTCAATCTCCCCCAAGCTTGGGCAATACTCTCTCCATCATGAGGCCAGAAATTATATATGCGGTTCCGATCTTTGTGAATTTCACTTGGAGGATAAAATTTGGAATAAAATAAAGGCACAATGTCCTCCCAATCAATAGAATCACCATTCTTCAGCAATTTATACCAATGCGCCGCTTTACCAGACAACGATATAGTGAATAGTTTCTTTCTAACTTCATTCATAGAAATACCTGCACATATGAATAACCCGCATAATTCATGCAAAAACAATAAATGATCACCAGGATGGACAGTTCCATCCCCTTCATAGCGGTTATCCATAACACGTTCAATAATTTTCATAGGTATTTTATATGGTACTACTTCCTCACCTGGCGCTTCATCCACTACCATTGCAGTAGTAGTAGATTTCCCAAATAGAAATTGAAGAGAAGATCTCTCCATAATGACTTATAGCAGAGAGCAGAAATAAAATCAGCACAAACGAGTAAAGGTTTTCCTTACCAATTCCGCTTACCAATAGCGCTTCACTCCCCGAGCAACGGCACCAGAAAATAGTCTTGATGACCCACAAGTATAGGGGGTGTATCGTAGTATCTTCGATAAGTAAGAATGTCGATCCCAACGAGGAGCAGAAGGTGTTGGCAGCAGTTTCGATGGAGGATTCACTGTAAATGCTCACGAGACAAGTATTCGGGGGTTTCGATATTGCGGATAAATAAAGTACAAGTAAATAAAATGCGAGAGAAATAATTGCAGCGAGTGGCCCAATCCTTTTTAGAACAAAGGACAAGCCGGTTTGTTTACTTATAATGACCAAACGTTCTCGAGGACACACGGGGATTTTAGTCTAGTACTTTCGCTTCATGTGGTTTAATAATCTTCATTGTTTTGATAAGTGTTGTGTGGGTGAACCTATGCTAATGCACCGCCCTTCCTAGGACTAATACATACTTGTGATTATACCCCTTGCAAGCATCCGCAACTACAAGAAAGTAATTAAGATAAATCTAACCACGAGCCTTAAACTGCGAGATCCTGCGATCCCTCCCGCATCGATATACTAACGGGGGCTTAGGTTTCTGTCACTCCGGCAACCCCGCAATTAGCAACCGAATACAAGATGCACTCCCCTAGGCCCATAAATGGTGAAGTGTCGTGTAGTCGACGTTCACACGACACCACTAGAAGAATGACACCACAACTTAAATATCATAACATTGAATATTACTCAACCATAATTCACTACTAGCATTTAGACTTCACCCATGTCCTCAAGAACTAAACGAACTACTCACGAGACATCATATGGAATACAATCAGAGGTGATATGATGATGAATAACAATCTGAACATAAACCTTGGTTCAATGGTTTCACTCAATAGCATCTACAACAAGTATAGAATAACACCGGAGAGTTTCCCCTATCAAACAATCAAGATTTAACCCGAATTGTTACAGCGGTGACGAGGTGCAGCGGTGGTGATGGCGGTGTAGATGGTGGAGATGATGATGATGATGATGGAGATGATGTCCAGCTCGATGACGATGGCGATGGCGTCGATTTCCCCCTCCGGGAGGGAATTTCCCCGGCGGATTCCTCGCCCGCCGGAGAGCTCTTTCTCTCTCGGTGTTCTCCGCCCCGCGAGGCGGCCGTAACCCCTCGTGAGGTCCTCTCTGTGGCTTAGGTTTTCGGGACGAAGGAGTACGCGAAGAAAAGGAGGCGAAAGGGGCTGTGGGGCCCCCAGAGCATAGGGTGGCGCGGCCAGGCCATGGGCCGCGCCGCCCTATGGTCTGGGCCCACAGTGGCTCCTCTCTTCTTCCCCTTCTGGCTCCCTCCGTCATCTGGAAAAATAGGAATTTACGTGAAATTCCCTTCCACAGTTGATCTTCCGAAATATTGCGTTCTGACGGTGCTTTTTCCAGCAGAATCCTGGCTCCGGTGCTTGATCCTCCAATAATGATGAAACGTGCAAAATAGATGAAATAACATAAGTATTGTGTCCCAATATGAAATATATCAATGAATAACAGCAAATTATGATACAAAATAGTGATGCAAATTGGACGTATCATGTGGCGCCATCAATTTAGTCATGGTTTTCATGTGTCTTGTGTATGTCACCCAAATGATCAATCAATATGTGCACGACATCTATCTCTTTGAGTGATATTTGTGTATTTCTCACGCTTTGGGATTTTACCTTGGGCTAGCTAGGATGTGACTTCTCTGTGAAATTCTTGGGCTTTGGATTGGGTCTAGGCCTGAAAGTTGAAGCTTGGGCTTGCCCAATCCTAGGCCCAATGTATGCCTAGGTCTAATCGTGATATTTCTTAGAAAGTACACTTTTGATCTCATTGCCAAGATATTTAGGTGGTCCAAAATGCATACTATACATATAAATTATGATCGATATGATTGTCACATATTATATATATGCACTATGATTGATTCATTGCAACAAATTGACCCATGGGAACATGTGATTTTGTCCGTTTTCAGACTAGAGGTCACAACATAATATAAATGTTTTGAAGAGACAACGGATCTAAAGGGAAGTAACTAATGCAACTATGTTCCAAAATACTACTTAAAATTATTTTTCGCAACATTAAAATGATATGGAAAATATAATTGTATGCATATTAATGTTGAGCGGTAATAAAAATTCTTAAAATTGTATATTGAATGAATGATCATAACAAAGTATAAAAGTTAAGTATAAATAAGTGATAATGATTTATTTTAACATGCACTAGTAAAGGTGCACGTGCAATGCACGTCTCTATAAGGCTCACCTGGCACACCTTCACCGACCCGAATATTGTCTCTTACAAACCAATACCATACCTGAGTACATGTAAGTTTTACAAAAAGAATATACATATAAACATTCATCAACATGCCCATCTTGACTATGGAAGAATTTTCAAGGATGCACCTCACGTTCTCTATCAGAATAGCATACATAATATAAGCAGTGTAGGTGCTCATTTTTCTGTAAAGAAAAACACCAGCATTGAGGTAGTCCTTTTTGAGTTGCGTCCCCGAAGCATCCTTATCAACATCAGAACGTATACAACCCAAAATATTTAGTGAACAATTACAACCCTAGAGCTATTACATTGACCTTCACAAATCGTTTCTGAACAACATTTTACAAAAGGCCATAATGGCTACTCCGTTCATCCGGAGGTGATTATGTATGTTGTCTTAATCATCGTGAGAGAATATTAGAAGATACATAAGAAAATAAGCTAATGTGCAATTGATGTGACACCATAGTAATATACGATCATATCCATGGTTGAGCCATTTGAGTTGAAAACATCAGCCAATATGTTCATGTCAACAGAAATGTTTGGTTAAATAGGAAAGAACTTGTATCTTCTCACTCAGCCAATATGTTGGGAGCATAATGCAAAGGAAATAGAACAAACAGAACTATAACAACATAATGAAGTCAGTATTTACAGTCGATCCAAGAATGCCATCTTATACTAACCGTGGTGTTATGTTCTGTCCATCATTTCCCTATCACGATTTCTGCATATCAATTCAGAATTACACCATATAAACTTAGCAGATGGTGCCTTAGAAGGTAGAAATACTGCAGGAATTAAAGATCTTACAAGGTGGAGTTCTCGCAAGCAGAAAAAGTTAGATAGTTGAATACACCATTACACCAAACCGATAACAAGAAAAATTTATGTCAGTTCTAAAGTTCAGCAGCGGACAGAACCAACCAATTTACGCCTTAGTGAACAGACGAAGCAATGATGCAAGATAGACATTATTTATAATCACAAGGATGTGCTCGCTCAGTCCATACAAGGATTTCGGAGATTTGATTATATTCCGATGTATCTATATACTAAAGAGTGTCTAGGTACATCTGAATTTAGACAAACTTACCACATCTTTTTATGGATAGAGGTAGTAGTATAATCATGGTTTTACAACATACAAGCTTACCTTCACTTAAATATTCTGGGAGGTCATGCTACTAAAACAAAGTCTGGGAAGTGATCACCATCTTAAGCTTCAATATTCTAAAACTGAAGATGTCAAAAAAAAATCTGAAACTAAACGGAAAAAGCATACTCATAATCCATGCCTGCAACTTCCTTTTAAACTTAAGGTTGTATCTTATACTAACCAAACCATCTTCTCTTACCAAACCATGAGATAGGGCACATCTTGTCCTCCTTCAAATTGAGTTCCAAGCATTCTCAAATAAATGCAATGGAAGCCATGGGGCGTGGGGTACCTTGCCAGTCGGCTAAATCGCTCTTGAGTAGCTCCAAGCAAACAAGCAAGTCATGCCACATCTCCCCTTGCTATCAATGTTATCACAGTCGTGCACCTTCCTCTGGTTCTCTGTCACATGGATAAAGTAACATTGGCCCCTGGTTCAAAACACACTACATGCAATGTATTAGCATGATTACAAAATCTTAAGTGTCTCTCTAAAAAAATCTTAAGTTGAGACCAACGATCAACCAAATCAAGTTACACCATACATCAGTAACAAAAGGGAAAGAAGAGAAGCATTAGAATCGGCATTCACCGAAGATAAGATAAATGTGCGCAGCCGAATCGATCATCTTTAAGTGCAGCCGATGATTGCTTGCTAGTCACAAACTCTAGGAAACAAAAGGGTATCAAGGATGCAGGGGCGACCGGAATAGACTAATAATACACAATTGTGTTGAGAAAGAAATTAGATCCTCAAACCAAGTACTTAATTTACCTCTCTCGTTGTAGGTATAGATCTAGCATGACAAGCCAAAGGAGTGGAGCAGACAGGGGAGGACTTGGAGCAGACCATGGTCACATGTTCAAGTTCCAGTAGTCAAGAAGATATATCATCTAGTGTAGAGCATTGCATCCATCCACTTGTGCATAAACTTCAGTCTTTTAGGCAGACCTACTATTCAACAGATGCGGCAGCCCCACACCGGATGATTTCCATCTATGTATTGCCAAACTGTGTTTCCTCTTCTTTGACACAAGACAATCCACAACAGAATTGATATGCATGCACCATACAAACTATAGGTGGGAAACAACTTGAATCAACTGCTTGCAGTTTAAAATAATAAGTAATATTTGGTAAGCACGTAAGAAAGCAAATCACAACATGGTACCATGTATGCAGTTTATTTAGAAGAACAAAACATTATGGAACTAATAGTGTACAATCCAGATCAATGCTGCACTCAATGGTTAGCTATTTAAACAGATCTATTCAATGGACAAATTCAACACGCAAAGAAGGTCATTTGCATGGCTAGCAATAAGTATCCTAATTATATTGCATTTCTCCAATTAAGTAATACTGATATTTTAAGGTAATTAGCTTGCAGTAGAATGCAATATAGATGACTAATGAAATTTATAGTACCTTGCCCGGTGCTATAATGTTTGCCTTATCTCCAGATATTTGCTTCATCATTCCAGGAGGACCACAAACCTGACCAAGAGAAAACCATGAAATTCAAAAGGACTCCGAAAATCCAATCATAACAATGAAATTAATGATATCGAAAGATGGTGATTAGTTATATAGAGATAACAAAGAAGCTAACATGCGCAAAATTATTTGAATGTCTAAAATTAGACCCATCCTTAATATAACTTTTAAAGAAGAAAAAAAATTCAGAAACTACTCACAAGAATAAGAGAATCCTCTGTTTGGACTGCAAAACCTTTCGATTCCATGTTTTTGATATGTAGACAGCACATCACCGTCCATCCCGTAATTCCCGTAAATATACCTTTGCATTAAGACGCCTAGGCATCAAAGAAATGCATGGAAGTCTATGTAAAGAAGCAAAATTGTAATGACAACTTCCCTGTGTGATGTCATCAAACTGACAAGACATGCTTTATTGGCTTTTAAATCAAACGGAGAGGACAAACTTTAGCCTTTTCATTTATACATATAGAACATATTTTTGCACATCCAGATTGAAAGCGTGAAAAAGGACCATGTAAATAAGGTCAGATCCAACCCTGCATTACTACTTGCAGTACGCTAAAAGAGACTCTGACAACATCTCAATATTTCCTAAATTACAAGCAATTGGAGCATGCCCAGTTGGACTGGGTGCATGACAAATCTCCCAATGTCGGCATCCTTTCACAGCAAAAGTAATGAGAAATTTCAGTTTTTATTTTTGCTTGGGGTGGGGGGGAGAGTAGGAGTTGAAGGGTTAGAGCATGCAGCTGTCTGGAGAGGTTGTGTAATCATAACCAACTTTTTGTTGGCAGATTCAGAATCAGTTCCTTGCTCTTCCTTTTTTCTGCCTTCCAAAATCACTATGTTGTAGTACTGTTCTACCTTTCTTTTCTCCACCTCCATGCTTTCTTTTGCAAGTTCTAATCACTCATCTAATGTCAAATCATACATAGCAAAGTCGAGTGCTTGTAACTGCAGCAGTTTCGGAAACAAGAACTGCAGCAGGTTCAGAAACCAACAACAAAACCATATGAAAAATCAACCAGAAAAGGATTGTGATGTGCACATCACTGTGGGATTGAATTCTATCACATAGAACACACGAGCACCGCTGGAGACCTCGCCGTCGGGCAGGGAATAATGGCGTCGTGGGGGCCAGGGCCGTGGTGCTGTCCTACGTGACGACGGCGATGTCCTTGGGAGATCCCGTCTGGCGGGGGGCGGCGGAATTGCTGGGGCAGTCACGTGTGGAAGATGCTGCCTCCCTGGCGGCGTCTTCGGGGCGCGGCGTGATGGCTTGCAGCCGCATGCGCGGTATCTTGTCTTCGAGCAGGATACGTTCCAGCGACGTTCCGAGGCAGGTACGGGACGGACAGAGGAGGCCGGGTGCGTGGTTGCTGGCGTGCGAGAGGGCAGACGCCGCCGGTTGCGTGTGGGAGGGCTGGCGGGGTAGCAGGGGACGGGCGAAGATTGAGGGGAAGTTCGGCGCTTGCTGGGGGCGGCACGGCGATTGCGGCAGGTGGCGGGCGGCGGGGATTGTGGGCGTCGATCGCAGCGGACTGCGGGGGCGTGGTGGTCGTGCAGGTTGTTGTCCACCGGTTGAAAAAAAAATTAGCAGTTTGATTTGATGTTTTGATTAGGCGTGGGTGGTGGGCGTCTAACACTGTTTTAACATAAAATCTGAACCGGTGGTTTTGGTGATTGTATGGTCAAGATAATTTGGATCTGCTCCTCTAGCTCTTTTAATAGTAGTGGAGATGGAGATATGGCACACAAATTGTTCTACTTAACTCTCGATTTTGATCAGCAAAGTCGAACAAATACTCAGGCAAGTGCAGTTAAACCAAAAATATTGAAAGTTCGCTAAAACTTGCTCTCTTCCGAGTAACACGTATCAAGAAGGTACAATACATCACAAAATCTAGACTGAGCAGAATTGTATCTTTAATGCTCACGATCGAATTGAGAATGCCTATAATTTGTGCAGCACCAAAACAAGTACAGATCAACAATGCATGACAATAGTAGATACACGACACAAAGGATGGCCAATGCCTTGACGAAGACGACGGAAGCACACAAAGTTGATTATGACCGTGAGTACCACCAAGTCTAGGCAATCGTACCAGGTGACAAAGGATTAATTTGTCAATGCCTACAGATCGTAGACTAGGGTTTTGCTGGAAGTAGAGGGCAAGTAGATCTCGAAGGTTTCAGCCGAAAAGTACTCGCTGATTATGAAAACTAGGGTTCTGTTGACAATAGATTCGATCCTTTCGTCGTCCCTCGACTCCCCCTTATATAGAGGGTGGAGCCGAGGGTTTCGTAATACACAAGTTACAGAGTTCGGGAGGGTTTCGTACCCAACCCGTAAGATTACAAGTCTCTATATTTCCTAATACAATCTATCTTTCCTTAATACTAAATGGGCTTCCGAATCTTCTTATTCTTCGAGTCATGGGCCTTCAGTAAACCCCGGGTACCATCTTTGGCAGGCCCATTGGGGATGCCTATGTCAGTAGCCCCCGAGATTTTTCTTGAATCGAAGAATCAGGGAAAATCTCCAACTTTACTCATTACATAACCTTTCAATATGCAAATATTATTTTGTACAGGGATAACGGTAGTTGGGGCTAGTTCATCTGACGGATCAGGTACTAGTTAACTGCTCTAGTGGCAATCCGCAAAAACCTACTTCAAGATCACATCCCTAGACATGATCTCAGGATACTGGTGTAAACTTCGACAGGTGCCGCTTAAGGTCTTACCATTCTGTCGAGTCCCAGTCATATTTTATCGGGTACCTAACGCGCCCGTTAGGATTTTTCTTCGTATCTGTTGATACGGAAAAAAGTAGCAATCCGCCGTCAGAGACGGTGCCACGCCGCTCAGAACGGATCTGGGGTCTTACCTTCGCAAAGTTTTGCGGTATTCAGAGATTTATTCGCGACTTCTAGCGCTCTGAGAATATATTGTCGAGTGCTTTTCAGTTGTTGGAATAGCACATTTTATCGAGTCATATTTGATGACTTATTTTGTCTTCCCGATGGGAGTATATGTAGAGTTATCTGTATAATTCACTTCTTTTTCTTTCTTTTGATCAAAATTCATCAGGCACGCGAACAACATTCCCGATGGGAGTAGCCCCTGAGGCTACAGCCAAGAACTTGTGCTTGGGTGTAGGCTCCACAGATTAATATCTTCTGCCACTATATTGGTAATCCTTCCCGAGTTTTTTTTTATATCTATCGGGTGCGCGACCAGCTCTCCCGATGGGAGTAGCCCCCGAGGCTATGAACAAATGCTTGCATTTGGTCATAGGCTCTCGCCATTTCTATCTTGTCATTCTCGAAGTTTTCTCTTTTTCCAAAGTAGCCCCCGAGCATTTGGGCAAAAACTTGTATTTGATCAAAGGCTCTCAAAATAATCTTGCGTTGTCGATATTTTCACCAGGCTTCTTAGTCGAGTTTTTCTTTTACCTCAGTGACGTCATTGCTGATGATAGCCACGATTACTGTATTGGAAACATGCGAAAACCGCTCTTCTCACTGCCTCGTGGGTCCAGATTCCCTCTCCGATGGACATGTCGTGCAAGTGGGGGACACACGTCTTCCGCTTTTACTGGCACATGTACTGCAGGTCCTGTAATTTCTCGTCACAATGAAATTACCTTTTACCCCTTGACTACGTGTACAGCATCTACTCCACAATTTCTTCATCCGACGGTGCGCTGTTTCACCGCACCTGCATATAAGGTCATCGTCTTCCTCAATCAACGCTTTCACCTGTGCCGCACTTCTGCTCCTCTGCAAAAATCCTCCATTGCGCTCATTGCTTTGTGCGCTCCTCCAAGCTCGTGCTCTTCTGCTCCATTCTAGTGGAAAGCATCACCCTCGCGACACACCCAGCACAGCGCTCCAACAATCCCCAATGGCCACCGAAGATTTGGAGTGGGAGAGATCCAAGATCTCCAACTAGGACATGAACCTGCTGAAGAGGCTGGGGTTCACCAAGAAGAAAGACGCACTGCGCTTCCCCCACGAGGAAAGCTACCCATCTCCTCCAATGGAGTACCGGGTTAGTTTCGTTGATCATCTCATCCGCGGTCTTTCCCCTCCTATTCATGAGTTTCTTCGCGGTCTTCTCTTTGTTTATGGGCTTCAGCTTCACCAGCTGACGCCCAATTCTATCTTGCACGTGTCGATTTTTATCACATTGTGCGAATGCTTCCTCGGAGTCCAACCTAATTGGGCTTTGTGGAAACGCATCTTCTGCCTCCGCCGCAATGGCTCCCACGGCGTCGCCTATAATATTGGCGGCGTCGTTATCTGTGTTCGTTCTGACGTCGATTACTTCGACGTCAAATTCCCTGATTCCGTCCAAGGGTGGCGCAAGAGGTGGCTATATGTACACGAAGAAAGCTCTGATTCAGTGGAGTACAACATCGCCCCCTTCGATGGAAAAACCAAAATTCTTCGCCGCCGCTCCTGGGATGCTGAAGCTACCGAAGAAGAGAAATTTGCGACAGAGGCGCTGATGACTCGCATCCGTGAGCTTCAGAGTACCCGTGGCAAGGAGCTATCGGGTATCCAAATCACAGCCTACTTCCTTAGGATTAGAATACAGCCTCTGCAAGCTCGAAAAAATCCCCTTTGGATGTATGCTGGTGATGAAGACGTCGAGAGGCTCTCCACAGATCTTCCTGCGAAGGACTTGGAGAAGTTGATCCGAAGAATTTCCAAGCTTAGTAAGAAATACACCGTTCCATCTTCTTGCAAAGTTAAGCCATTTTGTAGCGCCAATCCTCTTCCTGAGGTAATTGATCTTTGCGACTATTATGCTGTCTTCCCAGGTTTTTTCTGTCGACCACTTTATTGGTGATGAAATATAACTGTTTTGTCGATATTCTTTATATTCCACAGGGTCACCTTGTTTTATCTTCTCTTCCTCCCCTTCCCGAAGGTGGGGAAGTCGAAGAACGGGTTGTTGTCACCGACGACAACCAGGGTACTTCTCGCCCTGAAAGTGGAGTCGGGGATTCCCAAAAATCCGCGGCTTCACTTGAAAAAGAGAATGAAACAGAGGTTACTTCGTCGACACGCTCATCTCTCCCCGCTGCTTCTCCGAAAGGCAAAAGGAAAAGAGATGAAGCTATTGACTCTGGTGCCTCCAAAGCTGATACTTCCCATGCCGAAAAGGCTGCGCCCGATGCCGGGGAAAAGCCTTTGAATCTTTACGATGCCTCTCTTGTCATCTCGTAAGTTTTTTAATGCATTGCACTTGTCCCTTCTCAATACTTCTCCGAACTGTTTTCTCATCTTGTCGCTGAATTTGTTATATTAGCGATGAAGAAGAGGATGTACCCATTGACGCAACTGCTCGAACGAGTACGTCCTGTACTTTGGTTGTCTCGGAAGTTCATCCTGATGGCGATGGAACTTCGCCTCCGCAACAAAACCTGGAGCATCCAACTCCAACTGTGAGCCCCCGGGCCTCTTCCCCGAAGAGAGCCAGGGTGGAAACAACCAAGGAACCAACCAAACTATCTGGTTGTTCCTCTACTCCTTTGATGGAAGAGGTAAGTTGTTTTCTTTTTGTTCTGCTTTGAACTTTCCTCTATTTTTGCTTCTTGATGTCGAGTTTTTCTTCTTCCTATATTGATCTTTTGACATGATTTCTTCAGCCTTTTATGAAAGAGCTTATCCGTTTTGGTACCCAATTTATCGGGTACCGCGATTATGCTGCCAAGCTTGAAGGTACCTTCTTTTTCCTTGTCGAACGTATTCTGTCACTATTTTTTGCTGCAGTTCTTTTACTCGCCTGCTTTATACTGGCAGAAAAACTTACGGAAGCCAACAAACGTGCTGACGCTCTTGCTGCTGAGTTAGAGCAAAGTGAAATGGCACACATGAAAGCCGAAGCTGATGCTGCTACCGTCGAGGATCTTAAAAAGAGACTTGACGACGCAAAAAAGGCTCTAGAAGAAAATGTAGCTCAGCATTCTGCTCGCGAGGAAGAAATCCTTGGTCGACTAGAATCGCAGAGTCGACGTTTTATTAGTAAGTGTCCACACCCTTTGTTGCTTTGTTGCGTCGTCTTTGTTCCCTCTTTTTGCATGACCAACTCTCTTTTATTTTACTCAGGGAGAACAAACCAAGAGTATGAGCTGGAGAGCCCTGAGGGTGATCAACTCCTCGACGCTCTTTCTCTTCTTGAAATTCATGGCGATGAGGCCCGCGACGGCCTTTCTGAAGCTAAGATTGGCTTGTCGCGGCTTTTCCCATATTTTTTCAAGAAGAAGGAGGAACCCGCAACTTTTGTTGCTCTCGCCAAGTGCTTCAACTGCCCAGAAGACCTTGGACTCCAACTTCGTCAAGAAGGGCTAAAAGTTGGTGTCGAAGGTACGATGGCCTTAATTGCGGAGAGTCAACAGCAAGTCGACTGGTCGAAAGTTGGCAACACGGGGGAAATCGAAACGAAGAAGTGGCAGTCACTAATTAAAGCGGCGAAGCCCAGCTCGAAGAAGATCCTCGCCACTCTTGGATATATACCAGCTCCTGCTCCAAGTTCTTCAAAGCCGGAGGTCAAGTAGACCACTTTGCTTTTTCTTTTAGTTTTCTCTCTTTTGACGATGTCGCCGTAGTGTTCTTGGCGATGGTTGCTCCAATAGTTGTCTAGAGGTCCTTCTTTTGTAATAGACATGTACATATTCTGAGAATGAATGGAAATCTATCTTTGCTCAATAATTGATGTCAAAAATTATCTTTTCAGTTGATTTTTGACAACTATACTTCGACTCCTGGTCCTTCCGAGGTTTTTCCTTCATCTCGTTCGAAGAAAACGCATGTCGCTGTCAAATTTATTGAAGATTCTTCGAGTAAAAACTCAGCACAAGATTTGGAAGAACTTCGACAACAGCTGCAATCCACGAAGAAGCAGTCACTTATGCTCATGGAACAATCTCGGAAATCCTCCGAGAGGGAAAAGGTTGCACTCCAACAAGCTCAAGATGCCATAGCTGAAAAGGACTCCGCCGTTGCTGAAGCTGCTGCAGCTACGTCTCGAGAGAATTTTATGCTTCAACTGCTGACAGATGCTAGCTTGGATATGGCAGGTGTGCTTCATTATCTTTGTCGTGCTTTTATTTTTCTTTTTGCTTGTCTCCTTGTTGTCCGCTGATTCTTTCAAAAGTAGGTTCCTTCTTGGATGCTACTACCGAAGATGAACGTGTCGACGCTCGATCCAATGCACTTTTCCGGCTTGCGCATGATCATGGTTCAAATTTTTGGGGCACGCCTGAACGGACTCGCCAGATCGCCAGGTTTCAGGATCGCGCGCTTCAGGTTCGCGATTATCTCGACTTTTGTACAAGGACATTGTCTCTGGTCTACGGCACCATGTTTCCTCGCAATAAGATGCCAGAGACTCTTCCTGCCTTAATGGACAAATTTCGGGATGCTCCTCGGATCCACGGCTTTGTGCGGGCCCAATTAGCTGCTGGCGCAAGGTTTGCTATGATCATGATCAAAATCTGCTACCCAAAGTTAGACGTGGGTCAAGTTGTTCCAAAGTGCTTGGCCAAGATGGCGAAGAGGAAGAACTTCAGCAAATATGACGACGTTGTGACCCCTGTTGCCGAAGATATGATGGATGAACTTCTTCGGATGGACGCTGAATTCTTCGTGAAGGGCAGCTATGCTGAACATAGCACTCGCGCAATAAACAATGAACGTCTGACGATAGATAATATACTGGGTAATCCTTGAAGGTTTGTTGCTCCAACGATTGTATCTTGTGTATAGTGGACATAACTTATATTGTAAAGTCACTATATTTCTGTTTTTAAATGCCAAGCCCCCGGGCGTTTTGATGGCGATGTTTTTCTAATTTATAATGCAAGGTTGTCCCAAGGCAAGATAAATTATATTTGTGCACTATTTTTGCGGGTACGAAACCCCCGACCTTTATCTTGATCGCTACTTGGCGACGTTTTTTTTGTTTGGCGAGGTATTTTATACCAAGGCGAGATATTTTGCAGATTGTATTTGTCGACATTATGTATATATATATTGTATCTTCTGGGTAGAAGCCTCCGAGCATGTCGAAAAGATATATAATTCCACTATCTTTATTGTATTGCAGCACCGGGAGCCCGCCTCATTAAAAACCTTTCCCGGCCCCACTCGGTGCCCCGAAAAAGGAAAAGAGTGCGTCTGAAAACTCGCGGGCGTTTCAGTACATCGTATGTTTACAGAGGAGACTATATTTCGGCATATAAGCATAGAAACGCCTGAGCTGCGCCACGTTCCAAGGGTTTGGCTCAGCAATCCCCGTCTTCTTGTCCTTGATTCTATATGCTCCTCCTTCGATTACTTCTATGACGATATAAGGTCCAAGCCACGGTGACTCTAGTTTTTCATGACTTTTTTGATTAAGTCGTAAAACCAAGTCCCCAACTTGAAAAGATCTTGGTCGCAATCGTCGACTGTGGTAGTTTTTCAGGTCCTGTTGGTATTTGGCGACTCGTGACAGTACTTCATCTCGAGCCTCATCAAGTGCGTCGACATCATCCTCCAAAGCTCTTCTCGAAGTTTCTTCATCATATTCTGTAATTCTTGGAGAATAATGTTCTATTTCTATCGGCAGTACTGCTTCGGCTCCATGGACCAGGAAAAACGGCGTCTCCTGCGTCGCCGTGTTTGGTGCTGTTCGAATACTCCACAACACGCTTGGCAGCTCCTCTGGCCAAGTATGCCGAGCTTTTTCCAATGGTCCCAACAGGCGCTTCTTGATACCATTGCAGATGATACCATTGGCTTTCTCGACTTGACCATTGGTCTGTGGATGTGCAACAGACGCAAAGCTCAATTTAATGCCCACTTCTTCGCAATATGCTTTGAACTCCTTGGATGTGAAATTGTTGCCATTGTCTGTGACGATGCTATGGGGAACTCCAAACCGAAAAACAATGCTTTTCACAAACTTGATTGCTGATGCGCCGTCCGGTGAGTTTATCGGCTTTGCTTCTATCCACTTGGTAAATTTGTCGACAACAACGAGCATATACTCGTATCCTCCTGGCGAAGCTTTGTGCAGTTTTCCCACCATATCGAGACCCCATTGGGCAAAAGGCCAAGACAATGGGATTGGCATCAGTTCTGCTGCCGGGGAGTGAGGTTTGGCGGCGAATCTTTAGCACGCGTCGCAAGTTCGCACTATTTCCTTTGCATCCTCAATTGCTATTAACCAATAAAATCCTGCCCTGAAGACTTTAGCTGCGATAGCTCGGCTGCTTGCGTGATGCCCACATATTCCTTCGTGTACATCTTTCAGGATGATCCTTCCTTCTTCGGGTGTGACACATCTTTGTAGCACACTCGAAATACTTTGCTTGTATAACTCCCCTTTTATCACAGTAAAAGCTTTAGATCGCCTGATTACTCGCCTTGCTTTAACTGGATTGTCGGGTATTGTTTTCCTTAAGATGTATGATATGTACGCCTGCATCCATGGAATTTGCACCATCATGACTAGCTCATGTTCCTCTTCTTCTTCTTCCAATGATTCTTTGGTGACATTCGAAGGTTTTTCTTCCTTCTCCTTCTTCTTTGTTTTTATTAGCTTTGTTGATCTCTCGCTTATTTCTTCCCAAAATACGCCTGGAGGGATGGCGAGACATTGCGACCCGATGTTTGCAAGAACATCGGCTTCGTCATTGCTCAACCTGCTGATGTGGTTTACTTCGCATCCATCAAACAGATTTTCTAGCTCATTATACATCTCATTGTATGCTATCATACTCTCGTTGACTGCATCACATTGATTCATGACTTGCTGTGCTACCAACTGTGAGTCACCAAAGATTTTTAGTCGAGTTGCACCACAGGCTTTTGCCATCTTCATCCCGTGTATGAGAGCCTCATATTCTGCTTCATTGTTGGACGCGTTTGGAAACATCATCCGTAAGACATACTTCAATTTGTCGCCTTCAGGTGATACTAGTATGACGCCTGGTCCAGCGCCTTCTAACCTTTTGGACCCGTCAAAATTCATAGTCCAGGTTCTCGATAAATCTGGAGGCCCTGTGTTTTGTAGCTCCATCCACTCTGCAATAAAATATGGTAGGACTTGCGAATTTATTGCTTTTCTTTTTTCATACATGATGTCCCGAGGGGAAAGCTCTATTCCCCAAAGGGAGACACGACCCGTAGCTTCTGGGTTGTTTAATATATTTGACAGAGGAGCTTCATTGACCAATATTATCGGGTGCGCCGAAAAATAATGTCGCAATTTTCTTGCTGTCGTGAATACTCCATATGCCAACTTCTGGTATTGGGGGTACCGTTGTTTTGAGGGCGACAGTACTTCACTAATGAAATATACTGGCCTCTGTACTCCATGGAGCTTTCCTTCTTCCTCTCTTTCGACTACTAGAGCCGTGATGACCACCTGAGGCGTGGCTGCAATGTATAGGAGGAGAGGTTCCTTCTCTTTAGGCGCCACCAAGATTGGTGGTGTCGAAATTGTGCGCTTGAGATTTTCGAAAGCTCTATCTGCCTCCTCGTTCCATTGAAATTTCTCTCCCTGTTTGATCAATGCATAGAACGGCAGCGCCTTTTCTCCCAACCTGGCGACGAATCTGCTTAAAGCTGTGACTCACCCCGTCAGCTGTTGTATTTCTTTCAGCTTTGTCGGCTTCCTCATAGTTACGATGGCCTGTATTTTTTCCGGATTGGCTTCAATCCCTCTTGCTGATACTAAGAACCCAAGAAGTTCTCCCGCAGGAACACCAAAAGAGCACTTTGTCGGGTTCAGCTTAAGGCAGAACTTGTCGAGGTTGTCGAAGGTTTCCTTCAAATCTTCGATCAATGTTGTCCCCTTCTTTGATGTTATCACGACATCATCAATGTAGACTTGTACATTTTTTCCGATCTGTGTCGCAAGGCACTTCTGCATCATCCGTTGATATGTTGCTCCCGCGTTTTTCAAACCAAAGGGCATTGTTCTATAGCAGAACACGCCGTAAGGTGTTATGAACGCTGTCTTTGCTTCGTCATCTTCTTTTAATCTGATCTGGTTATAACCAGAGTACGTGTCCAAGAAGGAAAGACGTTCACATCCTGCTGTGGAGTCGATGATTTGATCGATCCTTGGGAGGGGAAGTGATCCTTAGGACAGTGTTTATTGAGACACGTAAAGTCGACACACATGCGAAGGACTTTCGTGTTTTTCTTCGGCACCATCACTGGGTTAGCTACCCACGTGGCTTCTATAGATATCTCTTTAATAAAACCAGCATCTTTGAGTCGATCTATTTCTGATAGCATAGCTTTGCGGTTTAGTTCCGAAAAACGCCGCAAAGGTTGTTTGATTGGTCTCGCGAGAGGATCCAAGTTGAGGTGGTGCTCGGCAAGTTCCCTGGGTACTCCTGGCATGTCAGCTGGACACCATGCGAAGATTTTCCAGTGCTCACGGAGGAACTCGACGAGCGCGCTTTCCTATGCGACATCCATGTTTGCTGCAATGGATGTCGTTTTCTTTGGGTCTGTCGGGTGGATCTGCACCTCTTTTGAATCCTTGGCAGTATTGAAGGTTGGTTCCTTGAGTGATCTCCCTGCGTCTGGCAGCACATCATAATCAGTGAGCCTTGGCGCCATATATTCTGCTTGCATCCCGAAAGTTTCTGACAGTCGATGAAAATCCTTGTCGCACTTATCAGACAGCGGAAAACTTCCCTTAATTGTGATAGGTCCCTTGGGTCCAGGCAACCTCCACAATAGGTACGTATAATGAGGTACCGCCATAAACCTGGCATATGCTGGTCGTCCCAACAAAGCGTGATATTGCGACGGGAAATCCACCACTTCAAACTCCAAGTTCTCTATCCTGTAGTTCTCTCGGGTCCCAAATTGAACGTCGAGATTGATCTTGCCCAGCGGGTAGCTTGTCTTCTCTGGCGTGATCCCATGAAAACGTGTGTCAGTAGGTTTTAGATTTGCCAGGGATATGTTCATCTTCCTCAATGTATCTGCATACATAAGGTTTAAGCTGCTGCCACTGATGACCCACAAGTATAGGGGGTGTATCGTAGTATCTTCGATAAGTAACAATGTCGATCCCAACGAGGAGCAGAAGGTGTTGGCAGCAGTTTCGATGAAGGATTCACTGTAAATGCTCACAAACAAGTATTCCAGGGGTTTTGATGTAATAGATGAATAAAGTACGAGTAAGTAAAATGCGAGAGAAATAATTGCAGCGAGTGGCCCAATCCTTTTTAGCACAAAGGACAAGCCGGTTTGTTTACTTATAATGACCAAACGTTCTTGAGGACACACGGGGATTTTAGTCTAGTGCTTTCGCTTCATGTGGCTTAATAATCTTCATTGTTTTGATAAGTGTTGTGTGGGTGAACCTATGCTAATGCACCGCCCTTCCTAGGACTAATACATACTTGTGATTATACCCCTTGCAAGCATCCGCAACTACAAGAAAGTAATTAAGATAAATCTAACCACGGCCTTAAACTGCGAGATCCTGCGATCCCTCTTGCATCGATATACTAACGGGGGCTCGGGTTTCGTCACTCCGGCAACCCCGCAATTAGCAACCGAATACAAGATGCACTCCCCTAGGCCCATAAATGGTGAAGTGTCGTGTAGTCGACGTTCACACGACACCACTAGAAGAATGACACCACAACTTAAATATCATAACATTGAATATTACTCAACCATAATTCACTACTAGCATTTAGACTTCACCCATGTCCTCAAGAACTAAACGAACTACTCACGAGACATCATATGGAATATGATCAGAGGTGATATGATGATGAATAACAATCTGAACATAAACCTTGGTTCAATGGTTTCACTCAATAGCATCAATAACAAGTAGAAATCAACACCGGGAGAGTTTCCCCTATCAAACAATCAAGATCTAACCCAAATTGTTACAGCGGTGACGAGGTGCAGCGGTGGTGATGGCGGTGTAGATGGTGGAGATTATGATGATGATGATGGAGATGATGTCCAGCTCGATGACGATGGCGATGGCGTCGATTTCCCCCTCCGGGAGGGAATTTCCCCGGCGGATTCCTGCCCACCGGAGAGGTCTTTTCTCTCTGGTGTTCTCCGCCCCGCAGAGGCGGCTGTAACCCTTCGTGAGATCCTCTCTGTGGCTTAGGTTTTCGGGACGAAGGAGTACACGAAGAAAAGGAGGCGAAAGAGGCTGTGGGGCCCCCAGACCACAGGGTGGCGCGGCCAGGCCATGGGCCGCGCCGCCCTAGGGTCTGGGCCCACCTTGGCTCCTCTCTTCTCCCCCTTCTGGCTCCCTCCGTCATCTGGAAAAATAGGATTTTACGTGAAATTGCCTCCCACAGTTGATCTTCCGAAATATTGCGTTACGGCGGTGCTTTTTCCAGCGAGAATCCTGGCTCCGGTGCTTGATCCTCCAATAATGATGAAACATGCAAAATAGATGAAATAACATAAGTATTGTGTCCCAATATGAAATATATCAATGAATAACAGCAAATTATGATACAAAATAGTGATGCAAATTGGACGTATCAGCCACCATCTATGAAAACTCTCGACACGTCAAAACCAGCGATTACTGCGGGTAAGATAAGCGCAGATTGTCCTGGTCGAGGAACTTGCTGTGGATGATCCGCAATTGTGAAGCCAATGTCTTGCCCCGACCATTTTAGGTACTCAACTGTTGGTGGAGGCATCTTCTCTGCTATGAATACTTGCCGCGAAATTACCTTCTGCGCCCTGTTAGATGGCCTAGCTTTCTGAATCATCAAAACTGCACCATTGGAGTTGGGATCAACATATGGAGGTGGATGTGGTGCTGCCGCTATTTTGAGCTGGTGCCGATTTTCGTCCGTAATTGCGGGAGGAGGTGGGAGGTGGATCTCACTCCTTGGCCCCTGGGGGTTTCTGTTCATGGCTTGGGCATTAGCAATTCCTGCGGCTCGCAACATTGCCTGAAAATTTCGGCAGTCTTTTTGGAGATGTCCTGACTGCCTCTTTCCGTTGCTGTCGAGATAGAAGTGCATCTGACACGGTCCGTTCATCATTTCCTCGGGAGACACGTAACGTCTTTGAAACCTTGGTCCACTATTTTGTCTGTTACCGCGGAAATCACCTCTATTGTCACCTTGTTGCTCATTACTCCTTTGGTAGTCCTCTCGACTATTTCCTCCAGAGATTCCTCGGAAACCAGCTGATATGTGGCCAGGAGCATCGTTATTGTAGTACTGGCGAGAAAATCGCCTTCTATTTTGAAAATTTCGACCGCGATCCTCTTCTGGCGACCTATGTCGCTTGTTGTATATTGCATCTTCTCCATCTGCCCACTTTTTTGCTATCTCAATCAATGCTGATATTGTCTTAGGATTAGTTCTTCCTAAGTCTTCGACGAAATCTCCCCGTCGAATTCCTGCCACGAACGCGTCTATTGCTCTCTCGTCAGATATATCTTCTGCCGAGTGTTTAATAATGTTCCACCTTTGTATATATTTTCTCATTGATTCATCGTGTTTCTGTCGACACGCTCTCAGCTCTTCCAATGACGCAGGTTTCTTGCAGGTTGATCGGAAATTCCTCACGAAGATATCCTCAATACTATCCCAGCTGTCGATGGAACCTGGGGGAAGTTTCTTTATCCAAGATCTTGCGGCACCACTCAAGTGAACTTGGATACTTTGCATGGCTGTTGCTCTGGTTCCTCCTACCAACTTTACCATCTCGAGGTAATCGACGAGCCAATCCTCGGGATCCTGCAGGCCGTCGAATTTTTTGAAATTCTCGGGTAACTTGAACCCTTTCAGGACGCGAGTTTTTCGAACTCGTCTCGTAAAGCATGGGAGCCCACACATATCTTCGTCGGCAACTTCTGGTGAATGCTGACGTTCTCTTCTTTCTTGTCGCGCTCTATCCACCCTTACTTGAGCTGATGTATCTCTTGCTCCACTTGTTCTTGGTGGATCTTGCACCGCTGCGGTGGGTCGTGGACTATTTTGCCTAGGAGTTCCTTCGGGAGGCGTGGCTGCGAACGCTGTTCCCATAACTCCAACTCCAGCCATTGCCATATTAAACAATGCTTCTCTCGGGTCCCCAGGGGGTGGTCTAGACGCGAGGATGTAAGCTTGCGTTGCCATGTATCCTCGCTTACGGCGTTTTCGGGATGATATTTCCCCTTGTATCAATCGTCATGAAGGACATGTCGAGATTTTGAATTATGTTTCCTCTCTCTTCTTCAGGTATATTTTGCAGCCGAGATCTTGCTCTCCTCCGAGCGTCTCTGTGACTGTCTGCCAAAGTTCCTTTGTCGACTGAGCTCTGCTTGACGCCTGGTTGACGCGGAGGCTGCCTCTTTTCTTCTATTCAGGGATGCTGTCTCTTTTTCCAGCTCCCTACTCACACGAGCAAGTCTATATTGATAGGCTTGTAATTCTTGTGCAGTAGCAGTGGTAGTCATTGGTTCTGAACCATCCATGGCTCTTGCGGCCCTATCCCACGCTGCTTGCGGGAGTTGAACTCTGTCGCGAGGTGTAGACCCGACATATTTAGTGCCTAGGCCTCTTCTGAGATCAGCGGGGTCGACGTATGGATTTCCGAAATCATCGAAAGCCTCTGACGTCTCTGGTTCTGCTCGACTTGCCTCTTCAATTGCACAGATTTGATGATATTTTGAGTATTGATTTTTGTCGGGATTGGTGACACCATCATAGAGATTGGTGAAGACCTTTCCGATGGCAACAGATTTGTCGATGAAGTTGAAGCTGTCGACGCTGTCGGAATCGCTGCTTATAAAAGAGTCCGCAGACGACTCGAAAGATGTGTCGCTGAAGATCTTGGCGAGCTTTCCGCTTGCCTTGGTGTCAATGAAGCGTGGCGACGAAAACTCCTCATCACTCGATGAAAGCCAGAATCGATCGCTGAAAATTCCGATGAGATCGGAACTTCGAGACGATAGGATCCTTCTTTGTTGACGCCAAATCGGAATTCTCCGAATGTCATGACGATGGCCTCCTCCAGATAGGCACATGCATCCATACGGGAGGGCGGGTGAGGAATAAAATCGACTAGATCAGTTTTTTCCCGTTTACCTCGATCCATCGTATTGCTAGCCACCGACGAAGTCGACGATTCTGGATGTGCCATCGAGATCAGTTCCTTGCAGCCTCTAATCCCCACAGATGGCGCCAATTGACAAAGGATTAATTTGTCAATGCCTACAGATCGTAGACTAGGGTTTTGCTGGAAGTAGAGGGCAAGTAGATCTCGAAGGTTTCAGCCGAAAAGTACTCGCTGATTATGAAAACTAGGGTTCTGTTGACAATAGATTCGATCCTTTCTTCGTCCCTCGACTCCCCCTTATATAGAGGGTGGAGCCGAGGGTTTCGTATTACACAAGTTACAGAGTTCGGGAAGGTTTCGTACCCAACCCGTAAGATTACAAGTCTCTATATTTCCTAATACAATATATCTTTCCTTAATACTAAATGGGCTTCCGAATCTTCTTATTCTTCGAGTCCTGGGCCTTCAGTAAACCCCGGGTACCATCTTTGGCAGACCCATTGGGGATGCCTATGTCACCAGGTTCTAGACAAAATCAAGGCCAACCACAAGCCGCCGGACCTATCTCTTTGATACCATGAAGAAATTACACATCAAACAAAGAAGAATCTCACTAGAGATCACTCTATATATATTTGAGTTTATTTCTTGAGTTTAAACACTACAGTGCGGTGAGGAACACGCTTCTACATCTCTCAACTTTGTTCTCCTTCAATTGTACATGTTATAGCCTATACATAGTAGTCTCTATTGTTTTCCTATATACACCTAGGTCCTACAAGTAGTGATATGGTTACTGGTTGATTTATCGTGGTTACCGTCTGGTTACCGGATTTTCTAGTCCTCTCCATTAAATGGGCTTCTCGACCAAAAATCTCGGTCAGCTTTGAATTTGGGCTGAGCCCATACGTCCTGTGAGAAATGTGTGTTGCCATCGGGTTATAAAATAACCGCTAGCAACCAACAATATTTCAATATTCTTACAATTTGAATTCAAAGTTTAGGTGTAAATCTCGTCCCCTATTTTTCTGGTAACTGGTAGCCATGGTTGCCACCAATCCTTGACTCTCCCGGGAAAAGATAACACCAATAGCCAAAACCTTGCCTACGACACATTTGTTTCTTTAAGTGAGTATGGATGACTCATTCTAAGATGTTAGCTAATCTTTTGTTGGAGAGACAAACACTTAATGTTGTATTTGAGACCTGCTTTGAGGCATGAGCTTGAGAGGAAAACTACAACTGACGGTTCATTTCACTATACAACAGTCCGACAAGATATATATGTTAGTCAGAGTAAGGATTATGCATGCAACACCTACAGAGACCATAAAACCAAGGGAAAGCTCTCATCGAGGATATGCTTCTTACGGCTTACCTATACCTTCGACAAATAACCAGCCAGGGTTCCCACAAAGCTCATCATGCATCACCGAGGCAACAATAACGACATCGACAAAACCGAGTTATACCACTACATCTCCAAAGGTTCCTAGGGATGAATGTAGGATTTCAGGCAGGCACGCAGAAACCCACCACGTGTAGAGCGAACTAGTTCTCATGCAACCTGGACTTTGTAGTGGTGCGGTGTTGGTGTTGCCATCGTAGCAACTGTTATGGGCTGATCATGTCACCGGCTTTCCGGGAACTCTTAATGTCTCGAGGGGGCTACCTTGGCATGACCGCAGAGTCCGGCGATCCTCCGAGCAAACGGGTAAAATACTGTGAATTTAAGGTGGGAGACTTAAATTTCAGACATAAGTCATAGTTTATGAAACTTGGTTAGGACAAACATATGTGTAGATGTGTTAACACTGATTCGTCAGACAACATACGGATCAAACAAACTTTAGGCCTTAGGTGCCCAAATTGTTAATTTAAACAAAAAACTAATCAAGGGGACATTGTGATCTCGAGGTCATTAGTACTAATTCTTTTTTAGATGGTGGAGTAATTAACATCCCAAGGGGAGTACAGAGCACAGTCAGGTAACATGGTGATAACTTAGTGATCTCGAGGAGGCTGCAATAAAAGCTTGGTCTAAGGTCTAATGAGAGCCAACATTGTGCTATTTTAATCCTGATGGTGCACCAGCTCTGTCCATTTCTCATAGCTCAGCTGTAGAGAGTGCCACAAGAGCACCAAGCACTTCTACTATAGATTAGTCGGCGCACATGTTTTACGATGGTAGCCCGACAATTACGTGGATCTCAACATAGTATGTAACTTGGAATTGACTTGGTTATCAATGAGCAAATGGGCATTGCCGTTGACTCGATAAAGAGGTAAAAAAGAAAGGATGCTCACATCTCGGTAGGGGAAGTCGTCGACCTTGAGCATATGGATGGCATGCCCCATCTTGGACTGTTTTGCGAGTCAGGATCCACGCACCACAGCGCAACCAGGAGAGCCTTCTTCAGCGCATTGGAGCTAGGTTTCTCCGGCAGCTTCGGATCCATGACCGCTTCGTAGACCTGTTGCTCATCATCTTCTTCATCCACTCACGAGATTAACCTGAAGAGAAATGCAGCCAACAGAAAACAAGAGTAACCAGCACATTAGTTGTGTGTGCCGTACTGTCGTTCTATCCGGGTCACCCAACCAGATGCAGAGCAAATCAGCTAACCTCCTCGGGTGGTCTTGCATAGTCGACCGGGCTTCGGCCAGAGATGATTTCCATTATGAGGACCTCGAAGTTGTACACGTCGCTCCTTTCGATCAGCATGCCGGTGCTCACTCTGGCGCCACATACCTACCAAAATGCAGAGGGTATACCATTCAACATCGACTTATTTTTAGGAAACAACAGGACTGTCCTATGTATTTTTATTGATTTTCACAAAATTTGCAGGATCTTAATTACAGATTAAAACAAGCCACATGTTTCTAAAGCTGTTGATTTTTTGCTTTCAGTGTTGATGGATCACCCAGACAAAGAATAACCTAGACATACCCGAATGTTCCCATGACCCTGGTGGTGACGTAGTTGTTGTCGGAGCCGAGGAGCTTGGCAATGCCAAAGTCGGAGACCTTGGAGTTCCACCGCTTGTCCAGAAGTATGTTGGTGGACTTGATGTCCCTGTGCACCACCTTCGGCTCTAGCACCTCATGCAAGTAGGTGATCCTAAAATTCCCAAATCAAAGTTAGTTAAGTTCACAAGCGAACAAAATTAATGTGATAAAGTTGTACTAAGTCATTGATGATAGTTCACCCACCCTTCTTCCGTCCCGAGCATGACATTCATCCGAGTGTTCCAAGACAGTGGGCTGACCGGTCTAACGTCACCGTGAACCCACTGCTTGTAGGGTTTACACGGGAATCACTAACCGACTAGAGTACAAAGTCCTAGACTGTGTTGTGGGATCCAAGTCTTCCTCCTTGGGCATTGTCCAAACATTGTCATGGATCCTAGCCGAACTTCGTTTGGGCTAATGAGTAGGTTGGGTGTTCATCTTGGATACCAGCAGATGGACCTCTTGATAGGCATTACGGCCACACCTTCTATGAGGTACCTTGGTCCAACAGTATATGGTAATGTCCTGTCTATATACCATAAAGTATATCAACAACAAGCGGCAGCTAGGGTTTCACCTGATCTAATTACTAGATTGTTGTCTATATTGGTTGCACAAAGCTTAAGATCTATGTTCTCCAAGGGTTGCATCCAAAGTCAGGAGTATCACTCGCCTCCACACACTGCAGTAATTATCAATTAAATATCCCCCTAGATTCCACTCTACACCACCAACACCGAGAAATTCACCTTAGATCCCTTCATTCAAGAACTCGCATTGCTAGAATCTCCTTGTAATATCATGTACAATCATCCGGTTCTTCAAGTTTGGTTTGCAACTATTTATTATCAATTATGGAATCAATTTGTGTATTTTTTTTATGCGTGCATGATTTGTGAGGTATATTTTCTTCATGTGGGTTGATATTATTAGCTATGTATATATGCATTCTTTATATTTTTGATGCTCGTTCATGTGTGGCGCCATTACTTTAGTCATGGTTATCATGTGTCTTGTGTAACTTGTTATCTGTGAAATTATTGGGCTTTGGAGTCGGTTCATGCCCGAGAGTTGAAGCTTGGGCTTGTCAAAACCTAGACCCGATGCAGGTTTAATTGTGATATTTGTTAGAAAGTACACTTTTGATCCCATTGCCAAGATATTTAGGTGTCCCACAACACATAGATGCATATACATATACATTATGATCGTTATGATTGCGACATATCATATCTATGGACAATGATTGATTTATTGTCACACATTCTGACCCGTGGGAACATGTGACTTTGTCCTTTTTTCAGACCAAAGGTCACACGCTAATATAAAATGTTTTTAAGAGCCAATGTATCTAAAGGAAAGTAATCGATATAACTTTGTTGCAAAATAGTACTTAAATTTATTTGTAGCAACATGAAAATTGTATATCAAATAATAATGTATGTATCTTAATATTGAGAGGTATATAATAAAAAAATAAGCTTCTTAAAATTGTATATTGAAAAAATGACCACAACTAAGTATGAAAGTTAAGCATAAATAGTAACGATTTATTTTAACATGCATGTGGCATACAAACTTTTCAACCTAACTCTCAAGTTTGATTAGCAAAAACGGAGAGAAATCCTCGGGTCGGGATGGGAATGGGTCAACCCGGCCTTGCACTTGGATCTGGCCCCGCTGGCCTCAAGGCCAATTCTAGGGGCCATGGGTCAACCCATTTGAAAAAATCCGCGGCTCCGTTGGCCCGTTGGGTATTTTGGGTCGACCGGAAATTTTCTTTTATACATTTTTTGGCTATGTTAACACATATAAATATTCTTTAAAATATGTCAAAATGGTACAACATAATTAGCCATGTAGCCTATGTGGCGACACGTCGTTGACATAACACAATTGAAACACCGTTCCACTCATATTACATCCCTCAGAATGGTACAACAGAAACATATGTGAGTCCAAGGTATTTCTATAGAAGGATACATAAACTGTTTACAGAAGATCAACATAGCCTCCTACTTTACAGTGAGGTAAAACTTCAAATAAAGCTCCTGAAGAACGACTCGTAGTCTAACTTATTGCTAACTCAAGCTTAAGAGCTACTTGGCTTGCTATAGAACTCTAGCTACTTAGGTGCTAGGATTAGGGAAAGGTTCCCTTCTATTACTAGTCTAAGTTTCCACTCTAGTTGCTGCAAAAGTTGACTTCATTGACTTCTTTGCTTGGATTATCCATCTTGTTGCAGTTGACTCATTTGTCTTTGAGTTCCACAGTAGTTTCTCCTTCGGTGCCTTGATCTAAGAAGGGGGTTCAAATGGGAGGGAATGAGTACGAGCGTACTCAGCAAGTTCATTATAGGAAATAGGTGTATTATGCACTAGCTACAACCACAGACCAGAAAGTCATAGGCGAATGCAAGTTTTCGTAATCCTTTCTTCAAAAGGTTTATTTTATTCAGAAAACTATGTCTGTTAGTCTTCACAGGTTGACCGGAACTTCATGGAGTTCCTTTCCTACCGTGTTCGTAGTTCCCTTCCCGGAACAGGGAGTGATAGCCACAATTTGATACACTCTGCAGAGGTGCGTTACTTTTCTCATAAGAGAACTTATCCTTGTTGCCAACCAGGCGATATCTTTCCCGTCCACACTTCCTTGGTGTGAGGCCAGGTATAAGAACCAAGCCAATCACTGCCTTCTCCGCGACCCCGCAGATCCACCCTTTTGTAAGTCGGTCCTGCCCTTTATCTATGGAGAGACCGGCTCAGGCCTTTGTTCTCACCTATACCATTAAGGCAGACCGTTCCGAACAATTCATATGCCCTACCCTATACACCATAGATAGACCGACCTGGACAACCCTTACAATCCATCATAGACCTTTAATAAGTCTGTCCTCTCCTATATCTAATGGTAGACCGTTACGGACCACTGTCCTCACCTTTACCAATAGATAAACCGATACAGGCAACACTTATCACTAGTCCGTTGATATGCGAGAGGGAAAAGATACAACTAACTTCCCCAGAGTCATTATAGATCTTATGGTTAACGCGATATGTACGGCGCTAGAATCACTGGACGGCATTGGTACTTAGTCCTAGATAAATAGTACCCTTGCAATGGAACCTCCACCAATCAACACATACCATGGTTCCATTGCCCACCACATAGTCATATTCATAATTGTAAAATAATATTTTGATTTTCAATGCATGAGTGATAAGTATAGTACTTTGCATATAGTTTGATAAACATAATCAAATGACATGAGCAAGCGATGAACTTTCCTTTCTTGAATGCAAGATTATGCAGAAAAAGCTTCGATACGTGATAACTCCAAATTCTGAAATACCATCATCGTCTGGTAATAGACATACACATAAAGGAATGGTGGTTGCATAACAAGCCAAGAGTAGTTGTCGATTTTAAGTTCTACAGGACATGATTGATAATTACCTATATTATACTTTAAAAGAATAACTTCTGAAGAACATGTTAATTGGGAAATAATAAGTATTTCAAATAAGAACCAAGGCTTCTATGGTTTGATTGACATTTACACTTCAAAAGAATAACTTTTGAAGAATATGTTTGATAAAGAACAAGAATTACTACAAATAGGATCTAAATGCTTCTAGGGTTGACTATTAGGTTCATTTAGTTCTGTAATAGGGACTAGTTGGATTCTTAAGTTGGATGGATCTATATGCATCAAGTATTGGGATGTTTGTTACTATGGTTGATTATAGGTATCATGTCAAAGGATGGTTATCAAAGTGAGGTTATGAGTTACGCCTTAGGATTTACTATGGCTTCTTATTTGTTTCACTAAGTAACCCAATAATAAACTTCTAAGCTAGGTGAGTTATGATCCTAAATAGGGTTTAGTTGAATAGGAGCATGTGATGTGAATTACTACACAAGGTTGGTATTAGGGTTGATCACCATATTTCTACTAAGTAATGATGGTTAAGGTTGATTCCAATGGTGTGATACTAAGTATGATGATCAATGGTGTTAATATGTGGGTAACAAGCTAGGGTTTGTTCCAAAGTGGCACTAGTGGATCATACAAGGTTTATTCACGAGTAATGGCATGAAATGATGATCTTATATGATTAAGCCTAAATTCAATTTTTGTGGATGATGACTTGTATTAATTGGTTGCATAATAAGGATCTATAGGTAAAGTGAAGTTCATAAGATCATGTGTGATAAACCCCTATGGTTTTAGAATTAATTCTAATGTGGGATGATCACATAAAATAATGGAATCAAAGTTCTTATTCATAGTAGGACTAGGGTTTCTAAATTGTAATATCATTTATAAAATGATAATTAGTAATGGAGTTGAAGTTATTAATTAGTTTAACATTTTATTAATTTTAAAAGATTTAACAATTAAGGTAATTACTATTTAGGGTTTAATTTAGAATTTAGGGTTTTATAGATATTATTAAATTTTAAATAAGAACTTTGTTAACTAAAAAAATTTAAGTAAACAAATTTTGAGCTACCAAAGTAATATTAGCTTTTAGTATTTTCTAGCTTATTATTATTTAAAGAAAATAATAAATGGTAATTTGAAAATTAGGGTTTATGAATTACCTCTAATATTTGAGTTAATGATAGTATGATAAACAAAACTAATATTAGTATTTTATTCACTTGCTGATTACATATTATTTTTTAAAACTTAACTAACTATTGGATGTTATTTGTATTTAGAATAAATGAAAAGGCATAATTAATAAAGGTTAAAATAATTAAATTTTCATTTTGACACACATTTTTATTTTATATTTTTATTGAATAGATTTTATTTTTGTGACCATTTTAATATCTCATTTATATTTTTCTGAGCAAAAATGAATTTTATTTATTTATGCAAAGTTTCACTTATTTACTGGTTTTTAAATTAAACAGAAAATACTATTTGTACCGATTCATACCCAAGCTATAGTCACTGACTAGTGGGGTCAAGTGCCTGGTCACGTGCCCCGAGGGCACGACCGAGTCAAAATGTTTGACTGTCCCGGGGGCTCAACTCCAGCGATTTGACTCCCAGCGACGGCGGCGCTAGGGTTTCCCGCGAACCCGCGAATAGGTCCATTCAACGCAGCACTTAACGCTAAACTGAACGGTGGTGACGCCTCCGCCAAATGGTCACCGGAGTTGCTCCGGTGAGCATCATTTGTGGCGGCGCACGGCGGCCAACTACCAAATCGGGGCTACGATTGATGATAAAGCGAACGAGATGGTCCCTAAGATGTGCAAGCTCACCGTGAGATTGCGGGACAACTTGCCGATGCCGGGGATGGTCGGAGACGACGGCAATCGAGCGTTTTCCAGCGAACCCGAGTGAAAGGGAACGAACGATTATCCGCGTCTGGAGCCTTCCCCCTTCGATTCCTTCTGCCAGGATGCTCACCGAGACACGGTGGTGCCGCTCAGCTACCTCCTGGATCCTGGGGTAGCCTCCATCGTCGACTTCGTGCTCGACTCCGGCGGTAGTGAGTGGAACGTGTTGAGGGATAGAGAGCGTCTGAGAGAGAAGGAAGGGGTGGAGAAGAATCGGGGCAACGCGAGGGTTCTGTAGGTGGTTTTATTGGCCACGGCGAGGTCGGAATCGTCACTTCACCGACGGCGACCGACGGGATGCAATGGCAACGGTGAAGTGAGCTTGGGCGCGAATCTTGATGCTCCTGGATAGGCTCGGACGCAGAAAGGGTTGGGCGAGGTTCTGACAGACTCGTTGGCGTCCGGCGGTGTCCTTATCCTCGACGAGGACGTGGTGGAGTCGCTCGCCGGCGTGTCGTCTACGGGGAAGAAGAAGAAACTTATTTTCTTTCTCGCCGAAACGGTACGGTGGGCTGGTGTCTCTCGTGGGCTGGGCTAGCAGCACGGGCTGCTGCTGGGCTGCGGTGGCCCAACAGGTAAAGTCTCTCTCTTTTCTCTTTTTTCTTCTTTTCTATTTCTGTTTTCAATTTGTTATTTGAATCTAATTTGAATTATGTTTTGTTTTGCATGTTCTAAAATATTTGAATATCCATATCACTTGATAATAATGCCTACTGCATAGTTTGATTGTTAAAACAAATATTTAATTTTTGGTTAAATTGATATTTTGTGAGGTTTAATGAAAATAGACATGGACCTAGGTTTTTATTTTAGTTCCTTTTTATTTAGGAACCAAATATGTTTAGGTGATTTGAAGTTTATAACCTATGCATGATGAACATGTTATTAGATTTAGCTAGTGTGCTTAACCACTTTGGTTATTCATATTTATTTTAATTGTGGCTAGAGTTTAAAATAAATGGTAATGAGAATGGGATTAGTTCATGATTTTATGTGTATGATTATTTCTAAAGACTTAGGAATTTATGTTTATACTAAAGTTACTAATATGGTTTTCTTAACACATTGGTTTAAGACTCCTAATCAAATCATTTGATGCTCATAGGTCCTGCATTTTACAAATCAAATACTTGAGTGAAGAATACTTTAACAACCCTGGCCACTAAGATGGAAGTGTAGGGTTTAACATTAGTTTTACACTAATCACTAATTGGCATTTAGATTTTAGGTATATATGGCTTGGTGTATACTTGTGTTCCATGATACACAAGTTAGGGCATAATATTTTATGTGGAGTGAATACTATGTGAAAGGTTTAGAGTTTTGGTGATGCTTCACTATTTGAAGTATAAAATAGGCATGAGTCATGGCAGGGTTCTGCTTATAATCCAAAGTGATACTTGGATTGAAATGTAAAGGTGGTCTAGGGTTTTAGTAGTGGTCACCCAAGTGATACACAACTAGGATTAGGATGTGAGCATAATCTCTGGTTATGTTTTATTGGCTAGGGTTATTCTCCTCACATTGTTAGAATACATGCATCAAGGCAATGCTAGGGTTGTCCTAATGTTTGGATAAGCAAGGTTCAGGGTATTGCTATAACTCCTCCACTCAAGGCATGAGGTTTGGTCTAGGATTAACTACTAGTGATGTACCTATCATTTCATGTGATATATGATATTTAATTATTCCACAAGTTTTACTCATCGCCTAAATCTACAAAGTAAGATCATACTTTAGGCATGATCCACTTATTTCTCACTAATATCTCTTTATTATTCCTCTCATCACACTAACCTTGATTCTTGGGTTTATGATCATTACGCAATTGGTAATGATCAAAGCATTGGCTTTAAAATGATTCATTAGTGAAGCATGGTTCTCCTCTCCAAGATCAAGTATTGGTCAATATACTTGAGTATACACATGTAGCTTAAGCTCTCTGGGATAGTTAGAGTTCCTCTAGGGTTTATGATCATTACCAAGGTGTAATGATCCTCACATTGGCCTCCTAATGAATAACTAGAGGAATAGGTTCTTACTTACCATCAAGTGTTGGCTAGGTCAAGTAGGATTTAGTACTTGACTTGTACTTCTTATAGTATTAGTTAGTATCCAGGACTTATCTTACTAGGATAGGATTTGAATGTTAACCTAGGGTTATACTCAATGGATAATATAAACACATGGATGGTCCTCTCCTTTCCCAAAGGTTTATTGGAAATGAGTTTGGAGAAACAAGATTGAAATAGTCAAGGTTTAATAGGAAACTAGAATGAATGTCCTTGAGATGGATTCAAGTATTGTAGTTGAAAAGATATACCATGTGGATCATGGTTAGAATATTTATTTAGTAAAAGACATGGAAAAGATAAGTAAAGAATAATTTCTTAATTAATTGTGTTCTTTGATTTATAATTGAATAAATATTTATGTGTTGTTGTAAGGAATGTCATATTTAGATCCTTTATAAGATCTTGTAGTTGATCCTTAATTACTTAAGGTGTGATTTGTTGTAAAGCTAATTCCATTTGATCTAGTCCATAGATCAAATCATTTCTACCCAAAACAAGGTTTTAACAAGGATCACAGTGAAGTATATAGCGCTTGACTTGATGATCTATTTCAATTCCAGCAAGTCAAGTGAAACTTCAGTTACTGTGGTAAGTTTTATTTTAAAGCGCGAAAATTTCCCGGATTTTCTATGCATAAATGCAATGCACACTTTGATATTCTCTCATTTTATTGCCTCTAAACCTGTGATATTACAGCCTACTTTGATTATTTAAGCGATTTGGTCCTTTAGTGGCCATTAGGTTGTTGAAATAGATCCACTATATACGGTGCTATGCAACGATCCCAAGCACTAACTAGCTAGCTCAAACAGATCCGCACGCATACAGTGCTATGCGAACACTAGCTACTAGCCCTGACCAGATCGATTTGAGCGATGTGGTTGTACTGGCCGAGGTTAAATAGCTTAAGTGTACTCTATGATTAAGCATCGTGGGCCAGCCCTCCTGAACCATTGGGTTGTTCGAGGCCAACTCTGTTGACCCGACTCTGTTACGAGGCCGACACGACTGGCCCAACAGCCCAGATTTTTTTTAGGTCGAACGAGAGACCTGGTGGGTCGACCCGGCCCATTCCCACCCTTATCCTCGGGCAACTGCAATTAAACTAAGATGATAAAACTTTCACTAAATTTTCTTCTCTATATCATGCCCTCATTTGTATTTGTTTTGGTCTCATGTATGATATTTGCATGCATGCTATTGATTCTATAAGTAAGTTCATATTACTATTGTGGCATATCTTCTATTTTTGTCTTTGTTTGAGCCTGTTACATCAGCTGTCCAAGCATACATTCATACTAGATTCAGCAAACCACACAATCAAAATTCCTCTCTAGTGAGTAAGCACATATCAAGAAGATACAATCCACCACAAGACGTGGATTGGGTGGACTTTTACCTGAGATGCTCACGCTCAGATTGAGCACAACCGCAATATTGACTGACATCATACGCCAACGGTAGCGACACAAATAAAGGATAACGAAAGCCTTGAAGAAGGCGGAGGTGGCACACCAAGGCTATCACGAGAGTACCACCAAATCCAAGCAACCGGACCAGAACTAGACCAAATCAAGGCCAGCCACAATACCCCGGACCGATCGCTCTCATACAATAAAGAAATCGCACAGTAAGCAAGAAAGAAACTCACTAGATTACTCTTTATTTGACTTTATTTCTCTCAACTTGGTTCTCCTCCAGATATACATCTTGTAGTCTATACACTTTAGTCTCTTCATTTCGTCCTATTTACAAATAAGTTCTACACCTAGTGATTTGGATAGCGATTGATTTACCGTGGTTACGATTACCGGATTTCCTAGCCCCCTCAGTTAAATGGGCTTCTTGGCCTGGTTTGAATTTGGGCTGAGCCTAGGCTGCCTATGAGAAAATGTGGTTACCATCTGGTTATAAACTGGTTAGGTGACGGTTATGGAGAATATTGAAATACTAGATGAAAGGCGCGCTTCGCCGCGCCGCCTGCATTTCATCCTGACATAATGTGGCTGCCGTGGTAGCATCGCAGTCATTTCGATCTTCTCAACAACTGCAGGTGTAACGCGTTGTTGACAAAAGAGGGGCAAAATGGTAATGGATTTTCATAGGTCATGTGATAAACAAAACTGCCATAGGGTGTTAGTAGACCACTCAAAATCAATTTTAACTTCCCTGAGAGGGAGCCAGCTAACTTGATAAATATGCCAATGAACAAAAATTGCAAGATCCCTGACCGAGAGTATCAACAATCAATATGTATAACAATAAACACGGGAGAAATTTGGTCATCCTAAAAAGAGTCAATTTGTACAACAAAACTTAGAACTAAGTGTAGTTGTGCTACTTTAGTTTTTCTACTGGTCAAGAATAGAACAAAATACGTTGAACAACCTCCAGTTCCAAGGTCCTTCAATGTATTCTCATTGGGGTTCTTCGTGCTCGCAGACCCGAGTGGTTTTCGCCCTGGTGGCAGGGAGGACAGTTAGCCATGGAGTAGATGGACTGGAGAACACCTCTAGTACCGCCTCTGCCACCAACGTAGATGGACTGGAGAACATCGGCAAAAAGACAGTTTAAACCTGGTTTTCAGTTGGCAGAACAACAGAAAATAAAGAAAATAATAGTGGAGGTTGCACAGGAACATAATAGAAAGTCTTACTGCAGAATGTTTGTTTCCAAAGGAAAAAATCAAATACATAACTGATTCAGGTGAATTTGCACCTCAATCAGGAGCAAAGTATGTACTTTTGTATTCTAACATGAGTGTTGTAAACTGAATTTGGCCTGCTATATTTTGAGCTATTGATGTCAAACATAAACCAGGGGTGGTTTGCTCAATGTAAAATGTCAGACCACAGAGTTCCTGCTTTCCTTTTACCAGCAACCTTTAATGAAACCTCTGCAAGCATTGTATGTTATGAAGTTATGGTCTTATGGATACACATAGCCACTTGGAGCTACCCATTTATCTGTTTATGCCAGTGTTTGCATGACAAAATCACCATCACTCAGATGGGCTAAGCATGGTGATAGTCAAAGTGCAAGAGAATTGATGCACCATAAATACCATGAGCTAGAAAGCAATTTCAAGTAATACCTTTAAATACTTGGACATTTCTACAACCTAAAACAAAGGAGAAGTACTGGGTTCTTATTGTGACTTTGGGCACTATGCAAACTGGGTAGTATTGCTTCCATTAACTCTTTTCTAGTATTGCTTCCAGGGATAGTTCTAAGCTTCTGGGTAATGTATGTGCAGTGTAGGCCTCAGAGATTCAGGAAAGCTCGGACTATTCACACATACTTTAAAAAGTAAAAAAAAAAAAATCACTCCTTTAGCCCAATGATAACATTTATTGAGTTGCTAGCTAGATCTAATTAATTTAACTTCATTAATCAACCAGGTTCACTCGGTTGGTTGCTCAAATCAAGATAAATAATATAGCTTGAATCATTTTAACAATTTAGTAACAGTCTAAACACATTGACATAATCAAAGCAGGACCAAATTCACTACCACAACAACTACCAAATATGGTACTTGCTTATCACTATTTTTCTTCAAATTTTACCTTTTAATTCTTTGATTTATGTCACTAAAAATGGGCCCAACACACTGTAGAACCCAGAGTCAAGTAAGAGAATCGAGGGAGTTAACGATATAGAGCAAACCATCTCACAAGCCGAAGTGGATGGCCAAGATTGATCACAGCGGTAGAAACCTAAAGTTAGTTAATGACACATAACGATAATCACACAAAGCAACTATTTGTACTATCCTAAATGCCATTGTGGTCGATGAAGTTCGATCAGTATTGTGCATCATTATTTAGTTTTTAGCTCCGCCAAGGCCTACTTATTGCCTATAGGAAATTCACAATAATCTTCCATCACAAATATCGAACATTAGATAATCAAAGCACACATATGTCTAGGCAATCAAATGCTAAAACCTGCATTCACCTAAATATACCCTAGATCTGCATTACCTCTATGGCGAGACAACTATATAACAAAAATAAAACAAAATCAGACCAACCTGTAGGTCAAACCAAGGTGCAGGAATCAATACAATGCTTAAGAAACATAACTAACTGATGCCGCCAATAATCCAATACACTGAAACTATTTGATTGAAGATGTGTCATAGTAAATAAAGATACTATAATCTGCAGATTTAATCATTGGCGCCTAAAGGTTATCTGGAAATATGGCTAAGTAGTACGGTATATAAATTAACAACTATCCCAGGCCCTTTAGTACATACGGTTTCTTTCATATGTATCTCTTTAATCTTTTAAAAATCAATTAGCAATTATAACAACCATTACTCAAATTCCAAGGTATTTAGTACATATTTTTCCCACTTCATATGGTTTTCTTGTTAATACAGATGTATGTCTTTCATCTTTCAACATTACCACGACTTTAATTATCAGAGGTCCATATGATTGAAATTTTTGAAGAATAGACAAAGAGCAATTTTGGTAGATATAGTACTGACATTATAAACTGGTACATAAATTTCTTAACATGAATCCTGGCCTTGCCAAGGTAGTGCACCTCCTTTGATGTGGCATTCACATGGCAGGACAACACATCGCCTGAACCACACGCAGATGGCACTGAAGGATAAACGTGGCCACAGATAGATATCCATACCTAGGCGGTTGTGGACAGTCAGGGTTTGGTTCCAACGCAGCGGCAGAGGGTGACCGTATGATTGTCGCCGAGGGCGCACATAAACCTGTTTTTGTTGTTGGCGGCACGGGAGAGCTCGACTTGACCCTTTCCTGAGATGCGGTGCCGCTGGTGGCGGCGTGGCCGAGCTTGGCGGAGCCAGGACCCTTTCCTAGAGGAGGAAGTGGAGGACGTTGACTTGCTACACCAAACAAAGAGCAAATATTCTTGTCCTCCTCCAACATCAGGAGAACAGACACATGATTGGAGAAGTTATAGCAATAGATGGAGAATATGCAGACCAAGTGTAAAGATCTATTTTCCTTAGGAAAATGTCAAAATGTGGAAGCTACATGTGTGCTTACTTAGCTTGATGAGAAAAACATAATGCATGGTACAGCCATAATATTTGAAAGACAGCAAACAAAGATGATTTAATCATTATATATACCAGAACATCAAAGAAAATAGCTTTGTTCGCTTCTGTGCTCTCTTGCTTTGCCTGTTGCGCATCTTTCATAAATTTTGGTGATGAAGCAGCATGCAGTAAGAAATCAAGCATATTTTCTATTTTTCTCCAAGATGCTGAAGCGATCCTGGTTTCAGAAGCTCCATCTTGTCATTCTGCATAGAATACAGCAATAAGATATCAAGAGTAAGCAACTGAAACGTTTCACGAAAATGGATTGAATCTGCCGTCACATATTCTTTTGACTTTGTGTTACACATTCGAGATCAGCAACATTACAGTTAGATCTAGAGCTAGCACCTTAGTTCAAATTTCTGATTGGCAGGCATAAATTATAATCTCATGCAAATGAATTATTTCATCCAAACATCAATAAGAAATAAAATGGTTGTAACTGAGTAGACGATACATGATACATTAGTTATTCAGTTCATAACAAATACAATTAAATGCATTTTAAGGGATTGCGTTGCAGTAACCTTCTCTCCAGAATCTTAATGAACATATATTATATACATAGCCAAGCCGATCTGTTATTGGAAAAACAGAACACAGGCTAAATCTTTTTTCGAGAACATCTCATTGAGCATGATGAAGATATCAGGGGCCAAGAGGAGGAGAGCTGCTGCCTAGCATCCATACCATAAGGAGAATAGTAACTAACTGCTAGTGAACTGAGGCATAGATAATTCATCACCAAAGTGCTCTACATGCAAGCAAAAGGCAGTTTATATCCTTCCACAAAAATTTCAATAAACTTGTTTGCAAGCAAAAAAAAGTATTATAAACTATACATAATATGGTGTAATGTTTTATTAATTAGCACATGGAAGCAAAAAAATTGTTTTATAAACTATAAACAGCCAACGATCACCACCAAGTCTCCAGGATTTCTGAAGGTTGTAGTACACAACACTACACTCGCACCATCCCCACTCTACTCGTAGGGTTCCCAGTGCCAAACTTGCTCGTCGGAGGCAGGATCTGGAACCGTCGACCAGCCAAACCCTCTTGTCTAGTTAGAGTTCGCCCAAACACAGAAGCTCAGACTACACACAGAGAGAGAGAGTGCAGTAGGGGTACCAAATCGAAACATGGCACAAACAAAGTGGACGAATCCATGACGGGGCGGCTCAAATCAACGGCTTGGCTTTCGCCGGAACCCTCGATCGGAAGCTCGCCGCATCCGCCACCGACGCGGGCGCAGCGGCTGCCCGAACAGGGCACTCATGCCTGTGGCGCGCGGTGCGGACGGGAGGGCTGGACTCGCGACGCGAGGTCTGACGCAGCCACCGGTCGGAGGCAGCGTCTGCACCGAGGGTCGGGCCTCCTCATCGCCGCCCAGTTTAGACGTGCAGAGGCGCCCCTGGCCCACAACCAGCAGCAGGCAACAGGCATTGACGCCGGCATAAAAGGAGCTCTGACCAAGAAGAAGAAGAACCAGAGAAGTGGGCTTGGGAGGAAGGAACACTGACCTGCAGACCCGAAAACCAGCCCAGTTCAGCGGCAGGCGACGGACGGCGAAGAGGGCTCGTCAGCGGCTGGATCTTTCTCCGGTGCGACGCCGCAGCCGGCCGCGGGCGATCTCTTCCGAGAGGGAGCAGAGTAGGCGGGGGAGGAGCTCGGCGGCCGGCGCAGGGAGGTGGGCAGCGGCGGCAACGGCCGGCTTGGGGTCGGGGGGTGGGCTGCGGCGGCGATGGCCCTACGCCATATGAACAACCTTGGGCGTGTCTAGCGGGCGGTCGCGTGCCCGCTGGTAGTCTCTGGCACACAACCAATTTAGGAAAGTCAATATCCCCGCCCGGTAGAAAAGGAAAGAAAAACTGCGCTCTTTCTTTCTCATGATTCCTCCGTGTGCGGGAATTGCTGAGCTACCTAACGGCACGGCGGAGTCGCTCCCGCAGAATCTCTCCGGCCAAGGAGCCGGCCTCCTCCATGGCCGCCTCAGATTCATTCCCCGCCGGAGGGCCCTTCTTTTCCGCCGGGAGCACCAGGAGGCGAAGCAGCAAAAGGCCGGAACGGCTTCTCGCCGATGGGGAATTGGGGCAGAGGGGATGGCAGGCACTTGCTGGTTAGCGGCAGCAGGAGAGGACGGCGGCGGCAGCTGGAATCCCGTGGCTCGAGCGCTGTTATCGGGAGGCAGAGAATGAGAGAAAGAAATTAGGAAGGATGAAGGAGAGAGAGACGTGTGAGGTAGAAGATAAGGGTGTGAGAGAGAGAGGAGGTCCCACACTGTATTATTGGACGCAGGCAAAAAATTGATATAATTTGGCCACTACATGTGCGACTAGCCAACAATTGAACAGGAATGAGCAAATATACATCAGACGCAAAACTTTCTTTATCTGGCACTAATGTTGCCTTGTCGGATACAAAAATTGCTTTGTTAGGTATCAATGTTGCGTCACGGAGCATCAAAAGTTATACCGTTAGACAACAAAGTTGCTATGTTGGACACCAAAATTGTGCCCTTAGACACCAAAGTTACTTGAGCGGACACAAAAGTTATGTCTTCCGCACTATAGTTGCTCTGTCGGGTATTAGTGTTGTTGTATTATTCAACAAAATTGATTTGTCATGTACCAAAGTTGCTCCATCGGGCACCAAAATTACTCCGTCTGGCACCAAAATTACTCCATCGGGCAACAAAGTTGCGTCATTGGGCACTAAAGTTATGTCCTTGGACACCAAAATTTACATGTTGGGCATTGTCACGCACTATTGGGCCTTCTTGAACCAAAATTGCATCGTCGGGCAAAAAACTTGCTCATGAACACCGATGTTGCATCCCAAGCAATAAAGTTGCGCCGTCGGGTTAAAAGTTGCTCAAATTTGACACACGTTGGTGATGGCAGACGGCGCGACGCATGCAGTCCATTAGCACAAACATATCTCCTTCCTCCAACCGACGATGGTCGCCGAGTTGGAACATCGTGCATAAAGTTGTAGGCAATAAAGTTGTCTACCTATTTTTATATAGTTCGTCTATGAGTGTTGTGAAATTGCATATTGCCTACTACGATTATGAAGATGGAAGATTAAAGTTGCTCTGTCGGGTTCCGAAGTTGCTCTACTGGGTAGCAAAGTTGTTTCGTTGGGTTCCAAAATTGCTCCATCGGATTTTAAAGTTGCTCTGCTGGGCAGCAAAATTGCTCCGTCCGATGCCAAAGTTGCTCCGTCAGGTTTCGAAGTTGCTTTGGTGGACAGCAAAGTTGTCCCATCAGGTTCCAAAGTTGCTCTGTCGGGTTTCGAAGTTGATCTGCTGAACAGCAAAGTTGCTCCGCCGAGTTTTGAAGTTCCTCTGGTGAATAGCAAAGTTGCCCCGTCAGGTTTCAAAGTTGCTCCGTCGGGTTTGAAAATTGTTCTGCTGGACAGCAAAGTTGCTCCGTCGAGATCCAAAGTTACTTCGTCAAATTTCAAAGTTGCTCTACTGGACAGCAAAGTTGCTCCGTCGGGTTCAGAAGATGGTCCGTGTTCGGAAGTTAACACGAGCTGCCGTCTTTGGTATCTCTTTATGACTCTCTCCCACCGAAATACTCTCAAAAATCAATGGAGCCAGGCCATGCCCGAGGGGCCGAGACCTAAGTGCATCGGCAACATGTAAAATCCAACGTCTTCAACTCTTGCTTCTTCTTTCTTCTCGAATCTCTCTTTCCTGGCCAAGCGCGCCGGTGTGTGGGCGCCGCCGCTCCGGCTTCGACTCGATCTACTCGCTCCGGTGTGTGGGCGCTACTCCGTATGCCGCCGGAGAGCGCGTGGGGGCAGCGAGCTGGCCGGCCGGGAGACCTATCCTCCGTCCGAGAGCCGGCCGGGACTCGCCGGCGAGGAGATTGCGGAAGCTCGGACGCTCCGCCGCCTCCCTCTTGGCGCCGGCGACTAAGAGGTCCTAGGCGGTGCGACGAGCAACAGCCTTGGAGCTCGTCCTAGTGGATGGCCGGGGCGTTGTCGTGGTTGGCCCGTGTGGAGCGTTGGCGCGCGGCGGCGCGATTTGGGGGTGGAAATGGAGGTCGGGGTGGGACTGGTGATGACGAGTGCGGGACTTCGGTTGTCGTGTAGTGTGCGTGCTCTGAGCGTCCGTTTGGCACGCACCCGCTCGGAAGAATTTAGGTTTCTTTTTTCTGGAAGGCACAAAGAAAAGGAGAGTGGTCGGCAGCTGGCCCCACACGGGCTATGCGCACCGTCAAGTCGCTGAGAAGCCAGCGATTACAACAGCATTATATGTTGTAGAGAATTCTCAGGATTTCAATTCCAATTTTATTTGTAAATCTCGTATGGTATTTTTCCGGTAACCATGGTTACCATGAATCCCAGCCTCCCCCGAGAAGAAAAGTTAAAATGATAGCCAAAACCTTGCCTACAACACATTTATTGTTTTTTTAAATATGGTTGACTCATTCTAAGATGTTGGTAAATCTTTTTGGGAAATTTTGCTACAGGACACTGTTATTTTTTGGCGTTTGCCAAAACACACCGCTCGATTGTGTCTTTGTCAGGTACCATTACAATTATGTGGCACATTTGCCAGAACACACCACCTGTCCAAAAAGGGAAATTTTGGCACTTTTGGCTGAGATGACCATGCTATGACTGATTTTGAAAAAAAAATGCAAAAGTTTCCGTTTTGGGACAGGTGGTGTGTTCTAGCAAATGTGCCACAAAATTATAATGGTACCTGGCAAAGACACAATCGAGCGGTGTGTTTTAGCAAACGACGTAAAATAACGGTGTCATGTAGCAAATTTTCCCAATCTTTTAACAGAAAGACAGTCACTTTCTGCTTGCACTTGAGACATGCTTCGAGGCATGAGCTTGAGAGGAAAACTAAGACTCACGGTTTTGTACACCAGGATAAGTGAAAAACGATCTGGCACAACAATTCATTTAACTATACAACAGTCCGGCAAGCTATGTCAATCACAGTAAGGAATGTGCATGAAACACCTACAAAGACCAGAAGAACCAAGGGAAATCTCCCATCGAGGATATGCTTATGGCTTACCTATGCCTTCGACAAATTAACCAGGGTTTCCACAAAACTCATGATGCATCACCGATGCAACAGAACCAGACTAACAATGACATCGACAAAACCGAGCTATACCACTGCATCTCCAAGCTGGCTAGAGCTGAATGCAGGATTTCAGAGAAAAACACACCACGTACAGAGCAAACTAGTTCTCTTGCAACCTGGAAGGCGTCGTGGCAGCAGTGCTGTTGCCATCGTAGCAACTGCTATAACCAGATTCCGTCACCGGCTTCCCCGGAACTCTTGCTTTCTCAAGGGGACTTCCTTGGCACGGCCGTAGAGTCCGCCGATCCTGCGAGCAAATGGGTGAAACACTGTGAATTTAAGGGAGGCAACTCAAATTTCAGACACAAGTCCTAGTTTCTGAAACTTTATGTTGAGATGTGAAAATGACAGTATGAAACATATGTTAAATGTATTGTTAACGCTGATGTCGTTGGATAGCATACGGACCAAACATGGTTTAGGCACTAGGGGCCCAACTAGTTAATGTGACAAAACCTAATCAAGGGGACATAGTGATCTCGAGGTCATTAGTAGGAGCAGTTGTTTTTTGAGATGGCGGAGTAATAAAACATCCCAAGGTCAGTTCAGAGCACAGTCAGGTAACATGGTGATAACTTAACTAATCTCGAGGAGGCTGCAATGAAGGCTTGGTCTAAGGTCAGACATAGAGCTAGTAATCAGAGCCAACATTGTGCTATTTAAATCTTGATCCACCTGCTCTGTCCAAGTGTCCATTTCTCAGAGCTCAGCTTCAGAGAGTGCCACAAGACAAGAGCACCAAGCAGTTTATAGTAGATTAGTCGGTGCACATGTTTTACGACGGTAACTTGGAATTGACTTGGGTATTCGATGAGCAAATGAGCGAGCGTTGTGATTGACTTGATAAAGAGGTAAAGAAGCTCACATCTCGGTAGGGGAAGTCGTCGACCTCGAGCATGTGGATGGCATGCCCCATCTTGGGCCGCTTCTGTGAGTCTGGATCCACGCACCTCAGCGCGACCAAGAGAGCCTTCTTCAGCGCCTTGGAGCTCGGCTTCTCCGGCAGCTTGGGATCCAACACCGCTTCGTAGTCCCTGTTGCTCACCATCTTCTTCAGCCACTCCACGAGATTAACCTGAAGAAAGAGAAATGCACAGACAGAAACTAAGGCAAAGCATCACATTGATAGTTTGCGACAGTACAACTGTATACACGGCAGCAGTTCTTGCAAGAAGATGCAGAGCTAAGCCTACCTCCCCGGGCGGTCTCGCGTAGTCGACTGGGCATCGGCCGGAGATGATCTCCATTACGAGGACTCCGAAGCTGTACACGTCGCTCCTCTCCGTCAGCATGCCCGTGCTCGCGTACTCCGGCGCCACATAGCTGCCGAAAAGCAGAGGGTTTAGCATTCAGCATTGGCTGATCACCAAGATGTTCAGGTGCTAAAAGGCAAACAGAGACGTTACCCAAATGTTCCCATGACCCTGGTGGTGACGTAGTTGCTGTCGGAGCCGAGTAGCTTGGCGAGGCCGAAGTCGGAGACCTTGGAGTTCCACTGCTTGTCCAGCAGAATGTTGCTGGACTTGATGTCCCTGTGCACCACCTTGGGCTCCAGCCCCTCGTGCAAGTAGGTGATCCTGGAATTCCCAAATCAGAGCTAATTAAGCTCACAGATTAACCAATCAATGTGACAAATTACTAGGAACAAATCATTGATGATAATTCACCCACCCTTTGGCGGTCCCGAGCACGACGTTCATCCGGGCGTCCCAAGACAGCGGGCTGACCGGGCCGACGTCGCCGTGGAGCCACTGCTCCAGGTTGCCATTGTCGACGTACTCGTACACCAGTATCCTGCGACCACAAGCAAGCAAGCGCCAAGTGTGTGCGGTAGGTGAGATGAGAAGCGTACGTACGGAGAAGGGGAATTACGGCACGAGGATGCCGATCCATCAATCAATCAGTCGACGGATCGTGCATGCATGTGGTGGGGAGGGGTTTCAGAATCAGAAATCAGAAATCGGTACCGGTGTGCTCCCTCGGCGCAGTAGCCGAGCAGGCGGACCAGGTTCTTGTGGCGGACGCGCCCGATCGCCTCCACCTCCACCGTGAACTCCCGCTCCGCCTGCCCCCTGCAGCAACGTGCGCCAAAAAGAATGGAACTTTGTCAGCGAGCTAGCTATGGATGCAGGCAAGGCAACGGTAACGACGACATGCACATGGCCGGCGGAGAGACAGGGACGCTGACCGGTTGTTGAGGAGGTTCTTGACAGCCACCTCGTGGCCGTCAGCGAACACGCCGCGGTACACGATGCCGTAGCCGCCCTCGCCGACGACGCGGTCGGGGGAGAAGCCGACGGTGGCCTCGTCCAGCTCCCGGAGCGTGTACCAGTGGCCCCACCCGAGGTGCGACACCTCGGGGCCCGCCGCCGCCGACGCCGCGTCGGGCTGCGCGGACCCCGGCGACACCTCCCCGCCGTCGGCGGCGCACGCGACCATGCGGCGGCCCTTGCCGGCCTCGATGTGCACGCGCTGCGAGCCGTGCGTGGCCACGCTGCCGCACAGCGAGTCGCCGTCCCCGCCGCCGCCCTCCTTGTCCTTGAGGTACGCGGCGCCCATCTCGAGGTAGTGCCGGAGGGAGCCGACGTGGATGGCCACCTCCTGGATCTCCTTCGACACCGGCGGGATGGCCGCGGGCGACATCGGCGCCGCGTGCGGCGCGGCGGACTGCTTCGTCGGCTTGGGACGGCGCCGGCGCGCCGCCGCGGCGAAGTAGACCGCGATGAGCGCGAGGAGGAGCAGGAAGGCGGCGCCGACGGCGAGGCCGACCACCACCCACAGCCGCAGCCCCAGCACCGGCGTCCTGTGCGTCAGCGCGTTGGTCAGCATCGGCGGAGGCGGCGGCGGATGCATTGCGCTTCCGCGCGCCCTCAGCTCGCGCCCGGCCAGCTTGACACTCGCGCTCGGCGCTCGCTGCCGCCCCCTAGCTAGCAGCCAACCAGTCTAGCCCAGCTACCAGTGCATGGTAATCGCAGCAAGAAGCCTGCATAGAGCGGGAGGGCAGAGTGAGTGTGAGACTGTCTGAGCGAGCACGAGGCGAGACGAGAGTGTAGGTAGCTTGTTGGGTGGTTTCTGTGGGCCCGGGAGAGAGCGCTGGGCACGGAAGCTTGTCCGTTTCTGTGCCCCGAGGCCTACTGGCAGGTTAAACCGACACGGAGTTTTGTAACGAAGCTCACAAGTCAGAACCACAGGGATCTGAGAGTAATTAACTTTACATTTTTTTTTTTAGAAATGGGAGCATCGCCCCAGCCTCTGCATCAATTGATGCACACAGCTAAATACTGTTGAAGCCTAGTACAGTGCTCTAAATTGTCTGTACATCATCTCCTTTGCCTTATCAGTGTGCACCAACACATGGATCTCTTCCTTCGGTACATCCACCTTTATCTAGGCCGCCGATTTACAGATACGATGCATAGGGTGCGGAAACAACAGGACAATTGAAGAAAAAAAAGCACCACATTTAGGGCAACTACTATGAAAAACCGCAGTTGTCCGATATTTACCCATAAAGCCACCACTTCGCATCGTGACAAATCACATTGATCCAGGCTGATAGCATTTCTGCCAATTCGGACCCACCGTAAGTGATGAAGTGGCACCAAATTTTCACTACCATCTGACTGTGCCACTAGCATATTCCTAGGGCCTGCCAGTTGGCATGTGATCCACATAGCTCGATATTCCTCCCCCAATCCCCTCATGCTGATCCAATTCTCCAAGAGGCAAACGAATGAGCCCCTCTCCGAGGCTACTATCTGGGCCATTGATGGCCCTCAACGACCTAGTGGACACCCTCGTTGACATAGAGCTAGGAGTAGGGCTTCATTAGGGAGGTTGGGAGATCTCCATCTATGACACAACCATCTACAGAGCAACGATGTCGGGGAAGACGATGGTCGAGCCCTCGATTCCGGGCGTCCTTGCCCGATTCCTTCGGGTTGGAGCTTTTGGGAGTCGAGGCAGGGCTTCTCAGTGGCTCATCTAGGCGTGGGGTGACTAACAGCCACACATGTCTCAACGGGCTTCCCTCCTTTCTGTCTCGACCCCTAGTGGTGGCCGAGCGCCGCTCTTGCACCTCCTAGCTTGCGGCCTAGCATCAACGTGCCCCTACTCTTGGCCAAGATCCGTCGACGGCTCTTCCTACTCGTGGCGAACCACCGCACTACAGGTGGGCTGGCCGGGCTAGCTAGGGAGTAGGTCAAGGTTCGGTTCCATTCATATCTCGCAGCATAAAATGAGGAGGCTAAGAAGAGACACCAAATGATGAGCCGAGCCCGAACGAGCAAGCTAGATTGAAAGAGATATACGTAGAAAGCCACAACCTCTAGCTCAAGGAGGAAGTTAAGGCTAGGAAATTATCTAAAGATAGAGGTATTAAGGAGGGGAAATGAATACTGCATATTTTCATAATGTTGCCAATCAAAGGAGGAGGAAAATGCTTAGCCACTCCCTTGATGGTGCAGATGGGCGGGCAGTAACTGACCACTAAAAAATGCTTAAAGTTTCTTCAGACTTCTACAAATATTTGTTTAAAAAATAGGAGATCTCTGGATTTTCTCTTAGGTATGATTTCATCTCTCCTCATGAGAAGATTTCCCTGAGCACAATGCAGCTCTGGAGGCCCCCTTCACTGCCCCCTTCACTGAAGAAGTCAAAACTGCTATTTTTCGGCTCTTATGCATATGTCACTCTTGGCCATAATGGCTTTCCATTCCTCTTGTATCAAAATTTATGGGACTTGATTAAATTTGACATTGCGAATATTTTTAGGGATTTCCATGATAGGAAGTTAGATATTTTTAGAATGAACTTTTGTGTCCTTACTTCTATGAACCTGATGCTTCTTCTATGAAAAGGTTGAAGCCAATTAGCTTACTAAATTGCATTTTCAATATCTTCGCCAAGGTTTCAACTAATATGATGGCTTTGATTATGAATATTATCACTGTTATTAACCAATTTGTTTTTATTAAAGGCATATACATTCTTGAGAGTGGTGATGCTCATGAAATTTGCATTATGCATGCAAAACCAAGACTTAAGGAGTTGTCCTTAAATTTGATTATGAAAAAGCTTTAGACAAGGTAAATCCCGATTTATTGCCGCACTTGCTTGCCAAGAGGGGTTTGGTAAGAAATGGATTCACTTGATCAAATCCATTGTTTTTGGAGGATCTCTTGGAGTTAAATTAAAAAATGTAATTAGAGATATATTTTTAACCGGTAAAGGTCTGAGACAAGGTGATAATTTGTCACATCTCCTCTTTGATCAGGGAGGCAACACTCTAACTAAAATACTATCCAAGGCATCTAATGCAGTCCTGATTAGAGGTTTGTGTTCACATGTTTGCCCAGGTAGTGTCATCTACCTCCAATATGCACATGAAACTATCTTATTTGCTAGTAATGATGTTAGCAACTAATCTTAGATGCGTGATTACCTGCTTTGAAAAAGTTTCTACGAAAAATGTTAACTATAATAAAAGTGATTTGATCCCTCTTAGTCTGGAGGATCATGAGACTGAGGCTTTCACTCGGGTTTTTTCTGCTCCCGTGGTAAATTCACCATTAAATATTTAGGGATTGATCTCCTTGCACTATGAAAAGTTACGGAGAGCTAGTGTGCAACCCTTGATTGGTAAAATTCTACGTAGAATTTCTGGTTGGAGGGTCAAACTGTTGTCTTATGTAGCTAGAGTGCACCTTATTAAATCTTTCTAGTATTTATGTTTACCTTTTTTTCAAATTCCCCATGTGGGGTCTTGAGTTCATTGATTCACAAATGGCTAATTGCTTGTGGAATGATTTTGAAGGGTATAGGAAAATGCATTTGGGTAGATGGAAATTAATCTAGTTAACCTTTGTATTTTAGGTGCCTGGTTTAAAAGGCACTCAAAAGATGAGGAAAAACTTTGGAAAACTATGCTTGATCAAATGTATAACAACCATAATCCCAATATTTTTCTGTAGTGACATTTTTGGGGTTTCCCACTTTTGGAAAGGGGTGACGTGGATTGTTAATGCTATTAAATTTGGCTAGATGGAATATTGGATATGGAAATTCTATTAGAATTTGGTGGGGGGCACTTGGTGTGTTCACTCACCGCTAGTTGTACAATTCTTCAATCTTTATGCCATATGTAATGAACAAGGCAAAATTGTTAATCAAATCTAGGATGGAACCCAACTTAGGTTAAATTTTAGGAGAAATTTCAATTCAAACGTGATGAGTAGTTGGTATGTGGTAGAAGGGATTACTTCTACTATCTATTGTGATAACAAGTGTGAGTCTCTAATTTGGAAATACAATGATAAGGGAGACTATTCCACTTATACGCGCTCTATCACATTGTGAATTTTGGACGGTTAGTTCATGTCTTCAAATCCTCATATTTATATCCTCGGTTTGAAAGCTTCACATCCCTCCCGTGGATCAAATTTTTATTTTGCTCCTTTCACAAAATAACTGATGACTAGGGATAATTTGAAGAAAAGAAATAGGCATAAGCCTGAAGATTGCATTTTCTGCACCGAACAAGAATCAATACACCATTTTTTTTTTGGTTGCATTGTTGCTATACAAATTTGGCCTTGCATTTCTAGTTTCTTTAACTTGCTTGTTGGTGACTCTTATGAATCTATTTCTAGATTTTGGGTTGCAAATAAGATGCCCTATTAAATCCAGTTTATGTTTCAGTCTTATGGAGTATTTGGGAAGTGTGAAATGACCTAATTTATAATGGACATCCCTTGTTGGATGTTAACCATGTGTGGAGGTTGGTGCTATATTTGACCAAGCGCTGAAACCTGGTCTTCATGGACAATATGCTGGAGATGGTGAACAACTTATGTACACACGTCACGAGTATACTGAAGGAACCATTGCAGCTGGAAAATGGTCGAGAGAGATCGATCCAAAATCACACAAGGTGAAGAGGCTAGCTGACCTGGTACCTAGGTCTCGCCTTCATCTATCTTGGAGGTTGTTCCCTCCCCGATCGCCTAACTGGTGAATACACCATGGTGGTGTTCCTTTTGTATTCCCGGATCAGAGGGTCTTAGATCCGTTTGCGTCACTCTGCCTCCCATTGCTTTTTTAGTTTGTTAGCCTTGGCTGGATGCCTTTTGTCGCTTATTGCGTTGCAATCCCGAGCCTGCGGTTTTCCGCGTGGCTTCATTTCAACGAAATGGGACAAGGGCCTTGGGTCCATGTTGCTCTAAAAAGGCGGCCAGGCGCGGCGATGGGGGTGGTGCTGGGGAGGGACAGGCTTTGGCCATGGTGAGGCGACCAGGACAACCTCCTCTAACTTTGTTGATTATGTTTAGATTTTTAGATGTTTAATTTGCTTGATGAGATGTGAGACTCACTCCTAGTTTGCGAGGAAAAAAAGAAATATAAAAAAGGAGTGACATCTAAAGGCCGTCTCTTCCTTCCGTTACCGCTGTCACCACGTCAGCTTGCAGATGGGTCTCCCATCTGTTAAGAGAGTTAATCGAGCGAAATAGCGTTATCTGCAACCCCCTGCCTGTGCACCGGTTGTGATTTACAAAAAAAACCAATCATGTTGGTTTTTTATTAGGACAGCGCTAGTAATCCTTCGGAGGCCACAACCAACCGAACCTCCGGCTTGCCTGCATGACACGTGTCCAATTTTTGCCAAAATTCAGACTTTGCTTCGTCGCAGCAAAAGAAGGCTCTCTTTTGCTTCATTGAAGCAGAAAACGGTTCGTCTAGAAACAAAAAATGAAGAGACTCATCAGAAGGCAGAAATTCAGGCATTGCTTCGTTGTAGCAAAAAAGAGCCCGCTTTTGCTTCATTGAAGCAAAAAACGGTTCGCTTAGAAATGAAAAGAAAAAAATTGTTGGAGGCAGATCTCGCTGGAGACATCGTCGGAGCCTTGGTAGCAACAATTTTATACTGAAGTAGCAAACCAGCAAAACATTTGAAGCAATAAGTTTATACTATCGTAGCACCGTCCACTACTCGCCAGAGACCTGACGGAGACCTCGCCGGAGACCTCGCAGCACAATTTTATACTAAAGTAGCAACAACGCAGAACAATTGTAGCAAAGAAGATATGCTATTGTAGCATCACAATTTTTTTACGAGATCTCCGGTGAGGTCCTCGCAGCAACGGCGGCAGCACCAACCTATTCCATGGTAGCCCAGTAACATTGCTTTGCAACATCGACGAAACATGTTCGCAACTCCGGTCACTGTCTATTATAACATCGAGCATCCGACGGCTAGCTTTGTAGCTCTATCCAAAAGCCTTTGCAGCTCCACCTGGTGGCTTTTGTAGCAAAATTGTCGGCGGTTTGTATACTTGCGTTTCATAGCACCAATAGCATCGGCGCAGCTCCACCGGAAGCATTTGCAGCTCCGCAAGGAGGCCTATGTAGCAACGACGTCAACCGTTTGTAGCAACATGACTCTGCAGCTCCACCAATATGGCTGGTAGCACAGCCGGACATGGCCGGTAGCACCACCACAGCCCACAAAGCAGCAACGACAAACACCATATGAATCTTCGCCGCACACCGGTCACGCCGTCACCACCTGAGCCTCGCAGCACCGTTGTGCGCATGATCCTCTTGCAGCAACACCACCGTGAGGAACGGCCATGGCGCTCCGTAGAGACGGCCGGCGACGAGGTCGTTTCGGTTGCAGGAGTTTATGAGGAGGACTTCGGGCCTCCGACGCAGCCACCATCTCCGTCGACGGTGGGATTCGTGGGAGCCAGGCACCGCCTCGATCTCCGGCGACTCCGGCGACAGCCGAGCGTCGCGGCCGCCACGCCCTTCCCAGGCGGCGCATCACTTGGTGGCGGCCGGCCATGCGACCACACGAAGCGGCGGCGCGGGCTGTGCCTCGGCGGCCCACGGCGTCCATCGAGCCTCAGTGTTGGGCGGAGCTTGGTTGAATGGACGGCGGCGCTGTGGAGGCAGAGGAGTCGCACGGAGCGAGCTGTGAGGCGGAAGGGAAAGAGTACATGCGAAGGAAAATAATCGGGAGAGGATAAGACCAACGTGGTGGGCCCTCACACCATCGTTGTCTCCACTAGGAGGGATACACGTGTCCACGCTGGAACCGGAGGTTGCGAGCCTCCGGAGGATCTGAAGCATTTTCCTTTTTATTAGTTGATTCAAATGTGTTTTTTTTTCTTTTTTGCAATTGTGAAGGAGAGGATCCTGCCTTGGTGGAAAACCAGAAGTAGTTGTTACGGGCTTCGGGGGAATCTCTTGCCCTGCTTTGCTGTTTTGCCTAGGTCCGGAGGGGAAATTCTGTCTCTCGTGAAGGTGTTTCACCAAAAGTGTTACATGTTCACTTTCTTTCTTTGAAAGGGACTGGCCGTGACAGTGTTGCAGCAATTTCGGACCACGACTGCTCCAAATTAGTCCTCCCTGTTTCTGGATCTCACCCTGATCCTATGCAAATATTTTTCTCCGAGAGGGCGAGTAATTTGCAGCATTCCACTGCGGCGACCAACGGAATGAGTTTTCTCGTGTCAGACTGTCAGTGAGTAAATAAACAAAACAAAAGTCAAACAGAGGAGAAGTAGTTACACTTGCGACAGAAAGTTGACTAGCAGTCCCGCTTCCTCTGAAAGAGAACAAAACCAGTAAACATATGTCGAAGCATCTGCTAGCTCGTATCTGCACAATTTGCTACTCTATACAATGGACAACTTGAGAGATCGTACATGTGTGCGCTTGTGACTGTGCAATGCACCGATAGTACCAGTACACTTGCAATGGAAAACAGGTTGGTGCCTCTTTGTCCCATAGCCCTTTTCTATACACGGGCAATCCCTTTCCGCGATGCTACAAATCATTGAGACGCAAAGAAATAGTAGCAGAATGTACTCTTTATCTGTCTTTGCCTTTTTCCGTTGCGAAAAACTCGGGCCATCCATCCATGATCCGTTGTGCCAGCGAGCAAAGCGCGAGGGCGAGGCTGCATGCGGCTACCGACAGCCGACAGATGGTTGTGCGTTGCGTTTGATGTCAAGTGAGTAACCCTGCGCCCCTGGCTAGCTAGCTAGCAAGTGCCCTTCTTTTTGGCGTGCCATATATGCGTGACTCCTGAATCCCCGACGCATCGACCTCTACTTGGAACGGATGAGGTGAGGTGAGACAAGAATCGGAGGTCGCGTCTGCGCTACGGTTTCAGAGGGTCGCAGGCGAAGAAGATGGACGGGAATGAGTAGCAGCATCTGCGCAAAGTGGGCAATCACTGCTGGTTAGTCTGCTCCAGTCATATATAGGCTGCATATGCGTCGGTCGACTCCATCACAGTGACCACGACGCAAATGAGACCATCTCCAACAAGGACCTAAATCGATGATCGCGCTATATTAGGCGCTGATTATTTGGGTTTACAGCGCGGCGCTGGCGAGAGCTTCGCCGGGTGCTGTAAACCGCCGCGCTAAAATGCAGTGCTGAATTAATTCTTTTGCAGATGCGCTAAAATGCAGTCCAAAAACAACATTTTTGTACAATTGCATACGTAAATAGATCTAACAAAATGTAAAATTGACTGGAAATATAAATATATTGCAAATTTCAACCCACATTTGCTACAACTGAATTTATTAAAACTAGATTACACTACTCTACTATTCGGAATCCCAGTCGAAGTCGGAGGAGTTCGGTGTTATCGACGACACCGGAGTCGACATCCACTCGAAGGAGGAGGAAGAAGAATCGACGGTGATGATCGACGGACCGGCACCATTCTTCTTCTCCACCTTCTTCCTCGCGGCCTTCTCCTCATTCTCCTTCTTCTTCGCCCTCCTCGCCTCTCGGTCGCGCTTCTTCGCCGCCTTCTGCGTCACCTTCGCCTCTTCCTTCTCGGTGTAGAAGGCGACCTCCACGGCCACATCCTCCGGGAAGCGCTGCGCCCACTCGAGGCGCATGTACTCGTCCCGCTCGGGGACGACGAGGCGCTGCTCGAGCTCGCGCTGGCGCTGCCTCACCTCGCACGTGACGGCCGGCGGTGGCGCGAGGGCTTCCGCCTGCTGTCGCGTCTCATCGAAGTTCATGGACCATCGAGAGCGGCCGAGGGGCCAGGCGACCGCGTCGTACGCGCGCCGCCTCGTGTGCCGTCTCGAACGTCCCGAGCTTGATGCGCTCCTCGCCGTTCCGTATCTCGGGGTAGAACGTCCCGTTCGGACGTGCGCGGACACCGCGGTAGCCGGAGCTCGAGTGGCGGCGGGGAGGAATGACGGCGGTGTGGAGGCGGAGCAGCGCGCGAGCGAGGTGGAGCGTAGGCGGAGTGTCGCGCGGAGCGAGGTGGCTCGGTGGCGAAGCAACGCGTGGTTGAATGTTCCTGGCGGTTAGGTGTGCGCGCCTCATTTTATAGCGCACGTTGGAAGCGGAGCGTCAGTTTTGGCGCGTAGGATGGCACAAAAGCCGCGCGCGGAAAAAATTTAGAGCACGCCGCATTTTCGCGCGTCTGCTGGAAGTTCACGCGCCCGCTTCTACGCTTTATTTCGGCGATTTTTTTAGTGTGCGCATTTTGGCGTGCTTGTTGAAGATGCTCTAAGTGTTTTAGAGCATCTCCACTCGTCTCCCCACAGAGCCCCCCACGGCCACTTTTTTTCATCCGGACGGCGAAAAACGGCCCAGTCAGGCCCCCGGTTCCTCGTTTTGGTCCGGATTTGAGCCTATTTTCGTCCGGACTCCCCATGCCATCCTCGGTTTCCCGGGGGTCTCCCGAGGACTCCGGATGAAGCTAAACCAACCGCCCACGCCCACGTGTCTCCTCTTTCGTCCGGATTCCCCGAGCCATCCTCTTTTTTTCCCGAGAAACGCCGTTTGGGGAGCACACGACTGGGAAACTACTCCTCCCCACGCCAAATCTTCCTCCAATCCGGACGAAAATTTTCGCCGGATTTGGAAGTGGGGAGCGCCAACGAGTGGGGATGCTCTTACATTGCACCCGACGCGACCATTTATTTGAGCCACGCGGCCAACCTTGGCTATATGGCCACACAATTTTATTGCACACGTTGTTCGTTTAGAAATTAAATAATATAGTTCCTCAAGCAAAGAAAAAGGCAGTGTCCTATAAAGGATTTACTTCATTGTTCCTAACATTGCTACCAACATGGTTTCACATATGCTGAACCAAATTAGTTTACAGAACTGTCTGATCATGAATTTCGTGATGCGCATGAAGAATCTCGTGAAACGTCGCCGGACCACCCTCGGATCCAACCAACTCGCCCTGACCTTCCAAATCAACACAGTGAATCATCACACTCTTACGCAACAATCTGTTTGAAATGAGGCATAATAATAATAATGCTATTATCATATTTCGTGTTCATGATAAACGTTTATACTCCATGCTATAATTATATTAACCAGAAACATACTACATGTGTGATCTCATAAATAAGACAATGTCCCTAGTAAACCTATACTAGATCGACTAGTCCGTTGGTTAACGATTCCTAACAAAGACATGCGTTATCAACTAACAATGGAGTCATTTCATGAGAAGAATGACAGTGATGGAGAAGCCCTAGTAAGTCAAGCAATATGATCGTTTCACTATGATTAAAATGATGTAATTTTCCAATGTCAAATACATTCATCCTTAGACCATGAGATTATACTACTCCCTAGTACCGGCAGAATAATTTGGGACATCAACCGTCACTTCATAATTGGGTGATTATAAAGGTGATATTCAGTATCTTAGAAAGTACTTGTTGAGTAGTATGTACCAAAAGCAATGTTCAAGAAATCGTTAATCTTAACTTATCAGTCAGCTTCAAAATGGAGATTAATCGCTTATCGGCCGATTAGTCATTTTTATTTGTTGCCCATTTATTGGCTTAATTTTTTGTAAATTCTAATTTTCAGCACTAAATTTTCTATAATATGACATGTAAAAATAATATTTGAGCATTGAGCATAAGTATTACCTTGATTCTTTGCATTTGAATCAATAAAAATGGAAAAATAAGCTAATGCACAGTTCTACAAGACCATGTGACGAAAATATCAACTACCATACCAAATTTCAGCGAAAATTCACTATCAATTGGCCGAAATATCGGTCACCAGAGTGCAAATCGAGCGAAATATCGGTTCTCAGTCAGAAAATCGGCCAAAATATCGGTGCCGCGATAAATTGGTCGATATGGTGAAATCTTATCGGTTACCCCGATTCACGATGAATCGGCCGATAAATCGGTATACTCAGCGCCCGCTCAAGTAACACACATTCTATATTGATTGCAAGCATGTGACTAATGAGTCGGTCACAAGAAATGTTGTATTACGGTACGAGTAAAGAGTACTCACTAGAAACAAGACTGAACTAGGTATGGTGAAACCAACGATCGAATCTTAGGAAAGTAAAATATCGCGAGACAAAGGGAACGAAATATGGGATTGTTTGAATGTTTGATATCGTGGCTCAACAGATAAAGATCTTCATTGAATGTGTAGGACTCATTATGGTCATCCAGGTCCCTCTATTTATTATTGATTGGAGAGGTATCTCGATCATGTCCACATATTGTATGACCCGTAGAGTCACACACATAATGCTCAATAACGCTAGGTTAGTTATGTGATATTAATAATAGTGAGATAAAATATTATTCAGAATCTCGGATGGGATCTAGAATATCATGAGGAGCTTTATTATAGTTTGGATAATAAAATTCATATATGGGAAAGTCTTTTAAGGGTTTCGAATTTTTTGGGATTTTCCCAGTATCGTATCAAATAAGTTCTAGAATGTTCCAAATGGGCCATCTATGGGCCCCACACCACCTAGAGGGCCCACATGGAGCAAGTGGTGGTGCCCATGCCTACATGGGCATGTGTACCAATAACATAAGGCCCATGCAGCCAGCTAAGGGAAACCCTAAAAGGGGGCCACCAACTTGGGAGGAGGGAGGGGAAGGAAACTTTTCTTCCACCCTTTGTGGCCACACCCCTCAACCTGGAGGGGGTGCAAGTTGGTCATCCCCCATCATGTATTCGGAAGGGAAAGGGGCTAGGGGCACTTCAAATCTAGCCGCCATAGCTCTTGATGCATCTCTTCTTCCTCCTCCCTCCTGTGCGTATGCGAAGCCTTACCCGTGGAGCTTTCCACCATAGCCACCACCGTTGCCACGTTGTTGGCATCTAGATCCCATCTACTCTCCATCTATACTTTATGGATCAAGAAGGATGAGACGTTGTTGTGTTGCACATGTGCATAACTCGGAGGCATCACTCGCTGCGCCGTTCATCGTATTGGATCGCGGATGAGAACATCTACATCAACCGCGATATTGACGTTTCCGCTTAGCGTTCTACAAGGGTGTGTGGATCTGATCTTACTCGTTTGCTTGCATCTTCTTAGATTAGATCTTGGCTCTTTCTAGATTAAATCTTGGTTTTATTTGCATCTAGTATGAGTTTTTGTATTATATGTTGTGAATATCATCACAATCATGTTGTGCATGATAACATAGGCGGACATCACCTCGCACATGGTCTGAAGGCTCCATGTTCGAGCAGGGTGCCGAACAATAATATCCCAATGATCTTAGAAGACTCCACACATGCAGATATTTCCTAGTATCCTATTTCTTTTTAGCAAATCTTGAATGTTTCTCAACGGCATTTTTTTCTAAATGGGAGCATCGCCCCGGCCCCTGCATCGAAATGACACACACAACCTTTATTTCATTGCAATGTTTAAAATATCAGTTTTACAACTCAAGGATCACTGAAAGTAGCAGCAAAAATCAGCCACCTAAACAAAGAACATAAATGGCATCTATGCATCTTCTATGCACTTAGAATGTTGCCAGCCACCCTGCCTAAAGATAGCCCGAACGACCGTCATCATTCGATTGCAGCCAGTATCCATAGGTCCCCGCTGTTCCACAGGAAAAAGGTAAGACCACATGTGGATAACCTGCAATTTTTTTTTGGCTTTGCCCCTCTCTTAAACACAACATCGTTTCGATAATTCCATATTGCCCAAACTAAAGCACAAACTCCCACGCGAATTCGAGCATTTATTTTCTTATCGACCTCATAAGCCAATTCCCAAACATATTTGTTACATTAGCTCGAGGAGAGATATTAAAAGTAAAGTGAACTACTCTCCAAACTAGACGAGCAAAAGTGCATAAAATAAATAGGTGGTCAATAGTTTCGTGAGAACCACAAAACACACACTTAGTACACTCATTTCATCGTCTTTTTGCAAGCTTATCTTTAGTAAGAAACACTTTTCTAAAGAGAAACCACATAAAAATCTTTATTTTCAGCAGTACCTTAATTCTCCACATATATTTTTTTAAGAAAGACGGTATGTCCATTCATATAATCAGCATATATGGACTTAACCGAAAAAACACCAGTTATAGTCGCCACTTTAAACTATCTAGTTCATCCGTAAGTTACTTCCATTAGTCTTCGGACAAGGTCTATCCATGTTTCCCATTTATCATCTGTTAGAACATGTGTGAAGCCTATATTCAACGGTCTGTTACTTAAGACATCTCCAACTAAGACGTGGCGCTGGATTGTCATGATCAATGTAGCCCAAGGTGGATAGAAGCCCTCAACTAGACCAATGTACCTCTTATCATAGTGGTATCCATTAACCTCAAACTGGACATTCGGGGACTTGCCTTCAGCAAGCTTATCGAACACTTAGAGAGCATTGCAACACGTTGATGTAATTATGTAAACCAGCCGTTCTGAACAAAGAATAGCCCTTGTATTGCCCATGTAAACCAATTGGATATTTTTTCCACTGCCAATGCATGCAGTCTATGTTGCCAAGCATCCCAGGGAACCCTCCAAAAGTGTTGATTGACAACAGACGGGTTGCGTCCACAACATTGGTTCTATCAAATATTCCTCACCGAACACAACAACTACTGCGCTGCAGAATCTATACATTAAGTCTAGGCAGGTGGACACACTCAGCCGCACATACTCATCCACTAGATCACCAGCAATGCCATATGCAAGCAATCTAATCGCTGATGTGCATACAGAAGCGCACCTGTCCAATTACCTCCTCTTTGCAAATGAAGGAGTCGCCGTTACTCTTGACTCCTTCCATGAGTCGGCGGAACAATGATCTTCACATCCAAAACCGGCGGCGGAACAATGCAGTAGTGTACAGTGGTTTGATGTGGTGGAAATAGTCGCGAAGAGCAACACATGGCTGATTTCTCTTTTTCAGTCCAAAGCCCTGACATGTCCCTTGATGGAGCCACGGTACTCCGGAATTTGCGCCACATTGTGCTCATGAATGAGCAGCGCGGTGATGAAGGTCCTCCAGCACGGCAAGACCACCCAACCTCGCCTGGCAAAAGGCACCGGATTCGGCCGCATCGCTGCGGTGGTGGCAGATACGAAGGCAAATTGGCAGTCGTTGACCGACGGTGGGACACCGACTGACGGCCCAGGTGGAGGGCAATGGAGAACACGAGCCACGCTTGCGCTATGTCCGCACACACCAAATGTTGGCCTAGGGTCTAGTCAGATAGCCACGCAGACATCCACCCAATGGATCGCCACGCTGGGCATGGGATTTGCTAGTTCTCAGCTAGCTGAGAATTAGCTTCATGCTCAGTTAAGTTTTACATCGTCAGATTTACTTCATGATTCGTGCTAGCCATCGATTGCAACATGAGTTGCAACTGAGATTTGATGGCAGTCTGACTGAGAACGACTAAGAAATAGTCACTCCCCTTGCTTTTTATCTGCGACGATTTTTTTGAAGACTCGCGGATCAAATGGGGAGGTAGCGTTGGAGATGGCCTGAGTTCGTCGTTTTAGGAGGCGTTCGGCCATGTAAACTGAAATCCCGTCGTGAACAAACATGCTGTTTAGCTACGTGGGCATGCAGTTAAAGATTGTAGTATCACACGATGCCTGCATGCATTTATCAGCAACGTAGTGCTTGATTGATTACAGTTTTCTGTCCTTTTCGGCCCCAAAAGGCCAAAAGCTAGGCAGGCGAACCGCGACGCGCGTGCAGTCGCTGTTACCACGAAGATGCGATAGTAGATCTCTAAAACGAACGGTAACAAACATGAGAGGTTATTATGAGCAGAGGACTCGATCGTCTCCAGTCTCTCGAGTACTTAGCGCAACATGGAGCGCCGCGCTGTTGGCACTTGGAAGGGGCAGCTGGGCCAAAAGCGGTGTAGGACTACTGCTGAACCTCTAGTGCCACTCACCTCTAACCATGGCTCTGGTCCTCTATACAAGCTGCTCTGAGATGCCACTGTTAACTCTGAAAAATCTGCATGTAAATAATAAGGTTTGCAGCTCAGGTTGTTTTTATGAGGTTAAAGGCAGTCGTTCTGCTGTCCGATTAGATATAAAAAAGTTACATAGGTTTTTTAAGCCTGGCATTACAAGGTTACTACAAGTCAGGAGTTAGTTTTCGCTGGCTCACATGGCATTGAATTTGTTCCTGTTTCCGCAAAAATTCCATCATATTTGAAATCCATGAACAAACGGACCATGCCCTAAATGGTTCCTGCTGAGGAGCTAGGCACAACTTGAGTGCAGAAACATGTACGGCGATCCAGGCATTGCTTGGCATCAAAGGCTATTTCTGTTCTCCATTAAGCCGATAAAAGATCGGAGGCCGATGCTGCCTGGGGAGGCTTCCCATTCGTTATGAGCAGATGCAGCTGCTTTGCTCATGGATTTCAGTTATGATGATGGTTCAAGATGCAAACTCGTGGTCCTGCGGCTCCATTAACGGTGAAAGGAGTGGCGTATCGGGCGAAGCTTCTTTGCTGTGCGTCCTGTCGATCTGTACGCTGTCCATTTATCGGTTTGCTCCCTCCATCGGGAGGACCCCAAACCACGCCCACGGGGTAGGTGCTGCCATGGCGGTGTATGATTCACCAGCATCATGTATACTACCACAGTCTACACTCCACTTACTTTGCATAGTCGACTGATCGAGCTCGCAGACAGTAAAACCTTGTACAATGTATGCATCTCGATCGATGTAGGACGCGTTTACCATTAGATTAGATGTAGGATATGGGCACCCAAGATTTGCGTCCTTTTCGGCTGCAAAAAGAGCCCAAGATGAGACAAGTAATTATGGGCACAAGGACTCGATCGTCTCTAGCTAGTAGTGCTGCGCTACTTGCAAGCTAGTGGAACATGGAGGTCGCACGCACAGTTGGAACCTGGAAGGAGGAGCCGTGCCAAAAGTGGCGACCTGGCATGATAGCTACGAGTGGTTGCTTCAAAACTTTAGTATGGGTATTACACTACTGCAGACTGCAGTGCCACTTACCTTCAGACTAGAGTCCAATACAAACTGCAGTTGGCAGTGTCATATCTGAACACCTAGGTATATTATGGACCCGTCTGCAGATCAGGAGTTCTATGACTTCTATCTGATGATTCGTATGGCATTGAACTTGTGAAAGTTCTGCAAAAAGAATATACGTTCCAAATTGATCATGAACGGTTTATCTCTTTGGGCTATGCTAAGAGAAGTTGTTCTTCGCGAGGAGGTGATGGATGAGATCTCTTAAAACCTCACCAACAATGGGCTATACTCCTCCAAATCCGCTTATAAGGCACAATTCTTTGGAGCTATTTTGTCCCCGGTTAGCTCCTTGGTGTGGAAAACTTGGGCTCCGCCTAAGATCAAGTTTACTTCTTGTTCAAAATAGGCTGTGACTAGTGGCCGGGTTGGACTAATTGTGGAAATTGCCCCCTTTGCAATAGGGTGTTCGAGTCGGCGGATCATATTTTTGTCAATTGTAGGTATACCATTAGCCTTTGGGGGCTTGATGTGGGCATTACCCTTCGGTTACCCGACATTAGTCTACATCCCTTGGCTCAACTAGAAGCCCACGAAGATTATCCAAGATCAAAGTGGACCCGCACGTCGGTTGCAACGAAGGAAACCTATCAGAAGATGGATTCTTGACGAGCAAGGCAAGAATACGTCAATAAAGGAAGGATTAGTTTAGATCTCATTGTAACCTAGTTGAGCTCGGACAAGACTCTCGAGACCTGGCCTCCTATATAAAGGCCATGAGAGGACCTGCCGAACGACAGAACAACAATACACAAAACCATCGCAACTCAGCATACACAAACCCTAGAATCCTTGCCTCCTGGGGAGTCGAGCATAGTAGTCTATCGGCTACCCCATTGAACATATTCTACTCGATAAATCAAGATCAGACAAGCAGAAAGTAAGGGTTTTACCTCATCAAGGGCCCCGAACCTGGGTAAATCTCTCTCCATGATCGTTTGGTATCCGATGTCTCGTGTTAGCCTGCAGGATTCCGTTAACCCTAAGACCTCATGATAGGCATTGCCGAGGAGCTCCCTTGTCAGGGCTCATCAAGTCTTGGCTCGGCCTCCATCTTCTTGATCTCCAAGCTTGGCCAACCATGTCTACGCTCTCTTGGTGGGGCGTGATGACCGAACAAAAGGGTTTGGCATCTATTACCCTCCTCGCCTCTTGGGAGATTTGGAGCGAAAGGAACGCTAGGTTGTTCAAGGACAAGCACGCCCCACCGACGGTTCTTCTAGATAGAATTAAGAATGAGGCTAACTTGTGGTCCCTTGCGGGCGCGGAATGTTTGAGTTCTTTGATGCCGTAAGAGTAGACCTTTCATTTGTTGTTGTGCTCTTTGCATTTCTTTCATGTAAACTATACCTTAACTAATGAAATTGGGCAAAGCTTTTGCCCTTCTTTCAGATTTTAAAAAAAGTGTGTTCTCCAATTAAACTGACAAAGAACCCAGCCCAATGCGACTACAACCTCGAGTACCAGTGCAAGTGCTATCCTAATGTACTTCATGATGGTTTGGCGACAACAACTGCACTGCCTGCTCTATACTCCATCAGTCCCAAATTATTGTTACATATAATTTCTAGTCATAGTTTTAAAAATAAGGTTTAACTAAATATATATACGAAAAATATAAACACATATGCAATACTCCGTATAAACTTATATTACAAGAACCATCATGAAATATATTTTCATGATGTATGCATCAGATATTGCAAGGTTTATTTATCTTTACATAGTTAGGCCATACAAAGTGTAACTTCAATTGAAAAATGGCTCGTGCTTAGACCCCTCAAGGCTGAAATGTTTCACTAAGTGAAATACAAGAACAGCAGAAATTAAGTGATATATGTTTAGAACTAGAGGTAGGATGCATGAGACTAAACAATACATACGAAGAACTTTACACTGTTTCGAGGTTTGAAGGTCTATGACGGATCCAGGAACCAATGGCGTATGAGGAGAAACTTCTCCGCTGTGTGTGTGTTCTCCTTGTCGATGTGTACTCTGTCCATTTATTTGGTCCTGCTCGTTGTGTAGTCCACTCTGCATTGCATGGTCGGTGGATCGAAGGATGTCTTTTGGTGTGTTGTTGCGAATTATCGATCGATCGATCGATCTCATGCATGCATGCTTGTAGTACGCAGATCGGCGGTACAGCTACAGCCTGTTTTGTTTCTTCTCCCTGGATGAAGAAGTGAACAGCACAGCACGGGGATGCGCGCGGATACGTACGTAGAGCCGAAATTGATGCAGCGCGAGCGGATACGCGTCGCCCTCACGCCGCCCTGTTCGATCTCCTCTGCCGCAGCAACTATCTCTGGACAGAGAGTGATCTATGTGGGTACTCTCCAGTGTACGCGCCACTGCATTATTTGGCGAGCCAGATCCAGCACTCGCGAGAACACGGCACACTGGATATGGATAGATTGGATCGATAGTTCATCGGCAGACGAGTGTTCGCCTGAGTTAAAACAGGCGAACAAATGTAGGTGGCCTTCGTGTTGGCGCCAACATTGATGGATGCACGGACGGGGCATTGACCCAGCCACCAGGCACCGGGGGCGTGGAGGTGATCGCCGTCGTTGTCGTCGCCGCGGCCATGATCAATTCGTCTCATCATTCCTTCTTTCGTCGTGGGATGCCGACCCGGCCCGGCACACGCGCTCATGCTTATGCGTGCTTGGGAAGCGGGATCACGGCCGGAGAGGAACGACGACGAGCCTGTACTTGTGCGCCGCGCGCTGGCTCCCACTTTTCGATCATCGAGGTCAAAACAGTGGAGTGAGCAGAGACGAGACAAGTGGCGGAATGATTGGAGCAATGGGGAGATTTTACTATTTGCCATGCTTTACTTCAGACTTCTATAATTTGCCACGCTTTACCTAGCCTTTGATAATTTGCCACATATTAGACTGATTCCTTTCTAATTTGCCCTCTTTCTCTCTTTACAGCTCTATTATTATTTTTATCGCCAAAATACGTTACGACATACAGTACTTGTACCGTTTGGCAAATAAGGTAGTTGTCGGTCGATCGATCGATGAACCAAAGAATCCCTAAATCGCTTGTTCCTTTCCCTGTAGCGGACCAGAATAGAGAGCTCAGACAGGAGCGCCGCCGCCGCCCGCCGGCCACGACCGACGGTGGAGCAGGGGCAGAGATACCGGCCTCCGGCGACACCGAGACCAAGGGTGGAAGTCCTCCTCGAGGCGGCGGCTGCATTGTCAGAGGTCGGCGCCTCCTGCTGGACATGGTGCCGCCGGAGAGATCCTCCGTGCCTGGCCGACGGAGAAGGTGCAACGGTCGTCGTCGGTGTAAGTGCAGAGCTATGGCACGTTGAAGCATAGCAGCAACACTTGTCCCTCGATGCTCATCCCATCTCTTAGTGCCAAGAGCTTGCCTCCTGCAAGAAGTTATCTAAAGAACACACAGGCAGGAAAGGATCATCCTGACAAGAAACAGAGCTCATGCGTGCAGAGATCAAGAGGCCCAATGATCAGAATTCAGAGGATTGTAATATTTGTATCTTTATACAGATAATTATTAGAAGAGTGGCCAGGATGTTCTAGGTCTGGAGATTGATCATGTCTCATTCCGCGATCTGCAACTGCAGACTTCAGTTGTTAGTCACTAACCTTCTCTAAGGGAAAGAGAGTAAAAATTGGCCGGATTGAGGGAAATGAGACGAATAGATTACATGGATGCTGCCTGCCGTTCATGGTCGGCAATCATGGCTGCGCCACCCGTGGTGCAGCCTCTGCCGCCGGCGATCCCGCCCCAACTCTTCTTTCCGAGTCCCCTGTTTCTCCTCCGCTGAACAAGGGGAGCGGGGAACAACTCGCTTTGTTGATCGATTGACAGATCACGTACTCCGTAGCTTATTTGCCAAACGGTACAAGTATAGTATTTCCCGATGTATTTGGATGTTAAAAATAATAATGGAGCTGTAAAGAGATAAAGAGGGCAAATTAGAAAGGAGTCAATCTAATATGTGGCAAATTATCAAAGACTAGGTAATGTGTGGCAAATTATAGAACTCTGAAGTAAAACGTGGCAAATAGTAAAATCTCCCGGAGCAATGGTGGTGTGTGGCGTTGCGGTGTGCGCTGTGGAGCGCCATGGCGCGCGCGGCGGAGATCCCGACGGCGACAGAGCGGGGGTTGTTGTTTCTTGGCTGTTTTTTTTAGCAGAGTTTCTTCCCTGGTGGCACGAGTTGTTGGGCCAGCGGAAACGGAGTGAGATAAATCACATGGTGTAGAAACATGTCGGCTCAATAGGGGATTTTTCTGGGCTGGCCCATCAGGAACTCTAGCTCGCTGATCGACGCACTGGCCTTATCGTGGTCAACGGGCCGTGGAAGTCTCATGGTACCGTTGGGCCGGTTCGTTCAGCTCTCGGCTCCCATGGCTGCAACGGACTGCTGGGCAAGCTGAACGGCGACGAACTGCGTGGAAGCCCGCGCCGCCGCCGCCGCCGCTGCCCAACCCATATTTGGGGTTTCCAGATTCTATTCTCCCTTGTTAGATCGACTTATTTCGGTTGATGAAATCGGTAAAACTAAAATGGAGCGATACATATCGCCTGAAAAAAGTTCTCTATAAACATATCGCCTGAATTGTGAAGCTAAAGGGGGAGGGCTCTAGCCTCTAGCTAGGGAGTTTTGCCATGGATGCGGCATTTGGCTGTGCGGAGTAAGGTATGTAGCCTGGAGCAAAGCATTGGGTGGAGGTGACGATAAATTCCCATGGCTGTACATTGCTTCTGCTCACGACAGCTATGACTTCAACCTGAAGATGGGGCGTCGCAGTATTCGTCTGCAGCTTCTTTCGGAAGGTGTGATCGCTCTGCTGTGCTGCTGCAAAGGCATCATGGAATTCTGGTTCATTTTGTTGGATCTTGGTTTAATCTGATTTATTAAACACATCTATTAAATTTACGTGCTCAAAGTCTTTCACTCTGAAGTCTAAACTCAAATTTAGTACTAACTCAATTCGAAATGAGACTTATTCTAATGAACAATTGTGAAATCCACTTGATGTATTTTCCACTTGATCTACAAAGGTATTTTTCTAAATCCATTAGTAAGCAAAATTGTGAATAATATTACCTGCTTTCACATGAAATGGGGGAAAACAGTTTGTGGTCTACCGGTTTCTGGTCAAGTTTTGCCGGTTACTCCTGTATAGGTTATTCTGCATTGCCACCAGGAGCCAGCTATAAATCGAAATGGGCAGCTAATTGGTTAATGAATATATATTTTCGCGAGTCGGTTAATGCACATATTTTCTGAAGCAATGATTTTTTTGTGATGTTATTCTTCAGGTTCTTATGGATACCAGGAAACCATGGTTACTCCACTAGTGAATGTTGATGCAACTTGTTAAGCATTTCTCACTCAGGCCTCAGCAGATACTTCCTTCAAGCTCTTACTTACAACACTACCACTAATGCAGTACTAGAACTATAGACTTTCAGAGAAGGTCTACTATAATGAATTGGCAGAGTTCCTACCTTTAACCGTCAAAAAGAGAAGGTCCATTTGCATTTTTTGGCTGTTTGTGAAGGAATACATTATTGGGCTTCAAAACACAAGAGATGAGGTGCGAGACGGCAATGCTAGTGTAATTTATTTAGCTTTGATTGCATCACCAAAACAAAATATTTTCTAAAACTTATTTCCGCATCAGCTTTTAAGATAAGCAAAAAATAAAACACGGGAGCAACTAGCAAGACAATAATTTACCTGGCATATTTTCTCGAGAAAACGCGAAGCTTGTGTTTCGTTGTATTGATAGAAAGAAAAGTCTTACAAGCCTAAGAAAAGGCCAAAACACCCGACCACTCAAGACAAGATGACATCCAATGATCGCAGGACAAACATTAGAACAAACGCCACCAAACTACCATCAACCTAGGTGCCATCCAAACAAGTGCACAAGATGCAACGGCCCACCAACCCTTATAGCTATACTCACATATAATAGAATACGTAGTGCAATGCCAGGTAACACTTGATCCATGGTGAGGATCTTGTGTTTCTGCTCTCGGACACATGGAACCGCTCGACGAGTATCGGCTGACAGTTGCAGGTGTTTATGTTGCTACAGGTGAGGGGCGCTGAGCTTGGAATCCTTTGGACCTGAAAACAGACCTAGAAAACTGGATGATTGACATCGACTATTGCCTGTCACGGCAGGTTCCTCTATGCCTGAGTTTTCACACTTGAATTGAAAACACATGTCTGTACTCTTGCATTCCATATAACTACAAAACTGTCCTTCAAAAACTGTACAAGTCAGTCAGTCATCAAGTAGAAATCCATACAGAATTCTTCAAAGAAAGAAATAGGTTCAGTGTGGATTTCTTGGACATTGGCTATGGAAGGAGTTCTTAGGTGAAGATTTTGCGGTCCTAACGTGCTTCATGGGAATTTTTTTGAAAAATATGGAAAACATAACTTATTTTTAGACCCTTTAAGTTCATGTACTGGTGCCTTCAGAATTTGTACCACTAAACCAGACGATGATTACAGGCAGTTAATTCAGCATCAGAGGTGACCCGGAAGTTCCAATGTAGACGTGCATCTAACCTTCAGGTCTGCTTGGATGTAACACTTGAAACTGATTATGAGCAAATTATTGTACTCCCTCCGATTCATATTACTTGACACTAATATGGATGTATCTAGACATAAAATATGTCTAGATACATCTATATTAATGGCAACTTTATTACTTTTGAAGCAAAAGAATCCGGTCTCTGCATAGCTAGAATGCAAACTTCTCTCATATGGGGATCGGTTGGTTCTTATTAACTCGGTGTTAACAAGCCTTCCGGTGTTTATGCTATCTTTGTTTGAAATATCTAAAGGAGTGCGAAAGAGATTGGACTTCTTTAGATCATGATTTTTCTGGCAAAGTGATGGCCACAAGCGGAAGTATAGACTTACTCACTGAACGTAATTTGTAGACCCAAGGAGCAGGGCGGTCTTGAAGTGAAGGTATTAGAAATAAAAAATAAGTGTTTACTAAGTAAGCGAAAATTCAATTCAGCTCCCGGGTGCATATGCTCCCTCTACCAAAAAATCATATTTTGAAATGTCGAAAAATTTGGACAAAAAATTCTACATGTACATCTCCATAATATATGTGTGTTCGTTAAGTTTCACGAAACATAAATATTTTTTGTGGTCTATGTAAAAATAAGAAAGTTTATCTTGTGAAAAGCATTATTTTTAGCACTGAATTTTGTCTTTTTTACACACGCCACATGATAAGTCCATTTTTTATGAAACGATTTTGTGAGCGCGTAGCATGTGAAGATGTATGTGTGAATTTTTAATTTCAATTTAAAAAAAATTTAAAATGTGTGTAAGGTACGTTTCAAAATATAGGGAGCATATGCACCCATGTTTCAAAACACCACTCCCGTAAGTAAGTGGCTTTATACTCTTAAATGAGCAAGGTGTATGGCAAGAGCTGATACATAATAAATATCTTCAATCCAAATCTTTGTCGCAAGTTAAGGCTAAACCTATGAATCTCCTTTTTCGAAATGTCTTATGAAGGTTAAAGAAGAGTTTTTTTGACCGTAGATCTTTTACCATAGGTAATGGTGAAGCAACCCCGTTTTTGGGAGGACACGTGGTTAGGCACAACACCACTTTCACATCAGTATCCATCTTTGTACAACATAGCACAAAGGAAAAATGTGATGTCTCGTGTGCCTTTAAACATAGATTTTAGGCAAGCTCTATAGGGTAGTAGAGGGGATAGATGGACCCACTTGTGTGTACCCAGCTGATGGGTGTTACACTTTCGACACAACCGGACAAAATCGTTTGGAATTTAACTTCATCCGACTTATTCTCTGTAAAGTCTCTTTATCTTGACCATATGAATGATCATACAAAGTTTCTCCGCAAATATATTTGGAAAATAAAAGTACCACTAAAGATAAAGATTTTCATGTGGTTATTATACCGAAAAGTTCTGCTCACCTAAGGATAACCTTGTAAAGAGAAATTGGCAAAGAAACAAAAAATGTTGTTTTTGTACTCAAGATGAATCAATACAACATCTATTCATATCCTGCCCTTTTGCTAGAATAGTCTGGCCTATTGTGCATGTGGCTTTTAATATCATACCGCCCAGTAATATCACAAATTTTCTTGGAAATTGGTTAGCAGGGGTCGCAAAAAAAGATAAGGCACAAATCCGAGTTGGAGTTTGTGCTTTGTTATGGGCTATATGGAATATCATGAATGATTATATCTTTAACAATGCAAAATCATCTTCTTTTATGCAGGTTATTCCGTTGGTCACTCATTGGATTCGTATGTGGTCTTACCTACAACCAATGGACAAGCGAGAGGATTTGGCTACTAGGTGCAACCGCCTAGAGAGGGTTGCACGGGATATATACAGCCAGTGTAGCTGGCGTTTTGATCTTAGGCTTACATGTTAGTGCAGAGTCACTTCATGTTATCTTTCTTTAGATGGTTGATGTCAACACCCGGATTTTTAAGTCCGGATGCCTATTATGTCATTCATCGCAATCCCAGGATAATGTTGTTGCGAGGCATAATAGTCGAATATCACAGTCATTATTTATTACAAGCCATAATGTCTTACAATCTTGAATCACATGATTCATCTTACACAAATAGTTGATCTTTCAACCAACAACATACACAAGTTCATACATAGCGGAAGCGTAATAGTAACGGGACTCTCTAGTCCACAGGCCAACATTTGACGTCAGAAACCCCTAGTTGTCGTAGGCGTCCTGCTGGTCATCCTCGTGATAGTTCTGTTCATCATCGTACTCTGGCCATTTGAATAGCCAGGGACAAGTCGTAAGTACTTCAAGTACTTGCAAACTAATACTATTGTAAAATGCTAACTCAAGGTACTAAGCTCTAGTTAACTTACATAAGCCAAATTTTAGTTCACAAGCTTGGATCATGTGCTAACTAACTTAAGTGGGAACATTAGTGTCATTCCCACATCATTGGTTTAAATCCAAACAAGTCACCAAGTCACCATTCACATATTCAATCTTTCAAAGAAAATCTGACACCGGAAACTGTATGGCCCTTCCAACCGTCCGTAACCGTGGACACGGCTATTCGAATAGATTTAACACTCTGCAGAGGTTGCACACTTGTGCCACAACATTTGATTTCATCCGTCGGAATAACTCCGAGTCACCGTAACACAGTACGCGGATCATCAACCATAACCTTTCACTTACACATCCTAGTATGAGCACCTCTCCCCATGAGCTTGGCCTCCCAGTGAAAACCAACTGTTAATCTGGGAACTGCACAGGGCTTGGCCGTACAATCTCACCTCAATTCACATCCTTTCTCAACAACGGAGGCAGCCTCAGCATAACCCCTATGATGTGTGTTCGGAGGGAACTCATACTAAAATCTATAAACTTCCAGTTAAGCCCTACCCATAATCAGGTATTGTGGGGGTACTCAAAATTTGGAAAGGTATCGCATTCAAACCAATATCAGGTTTTTATCAAAAATCACCATCTTCTCTTGTTCACATTCAACTTCAAACTCTTCAATGGAATGCTTCATCATTCCAAGGTTTCAAAATCAACCATTCACATGTTCCCATCTAAAGTAGTCACATTTTAGTATTTTAGCACTAGCACTAATCATGAGGGGTGCTACTCGCTTTGCTATCTTTACTCATCTAGTAATATTGTTCTCTATACCAATTTTTAGTCCATCCTTGGAAAACACAACAAGTATAACTTGTATAGTGTACACATAAGATAGGCTTGTATGAAGAAAGGTAAGAATCATGGTGCCTTGCTCAAGGAGAGCTTTGCACTTTGCAAGAGTATTATCTTGCCTTGGTAGTTCTCTAGGTTTTCTCCTTCTTCTTCAGGGTAGAATTCTCCTTCCTCTTGATAATCTCCGGTGCTAGCGTCTAAATTTGAATACGAAGTATAATCACCAAACAAGCTCAAAAGCTATACTCAACACATCATTACTTCACTCAAACTATACTAAGCACACACATAAAAATAAGTAGGTGCATTGGTTGAGTGACTTGAGGAAAAAAAAAATTTCCTCTCATTCATATGTGACAAATAACTTCCATATAGTTCTTGAGGAATAATTTCCTCTCATTGAAATCTTCTTAAGATTTAATTTCTCAAATAATCATACATGAGTTCATATTGACCTAAGTCAACCATTCATCATCATTATTTGAGAAAATGATTTAAATGAGGTAGACCACCTCATACCATTTAAAAAACTCTACAAATGATTTAAATCTCCAAATGTTCATATAGGAGAGTTTGGACCAGGGGTGCAAACATCACATGAATTCATTTGAGACAAAGATTTAAATGAAGTAAAAATACTTCATAAGATTTACATAATAGTTTTGGACAATATCACTTACTAAACTAGCCATATTGTCCATTAATTAAACTAGGGCATGATCATGCAAAGTGACCACACTATTTTCTTGCAGAAACAATTAGTGTAAGTCAAATGTGAGCTATAGGAGTTGGAATTAACTTAATATCTTTTTTGGTTGATTTTTAAAAAATTAATTGAATGTGCAAAAGTCTTTGGCTTGATCTTTTTGTCACATTATTTCTACAACAGATCTCAAGGTGAGACCAGTGGCAAGTTGTAGAACTTTTCCATAGCTTTCTAACAATATAAAGTTTGTTAAATTTGGCCAAGCCAAACAGATTCTATGGATTTTCAAAGTTGGAGCCAATATTGAAATTGAATGGATTTGGAAAATTTGAATTTGAATTACTGGGCTACGCGGGAAAGCTAACTGGGCCCAAACGTTTAAAAACGGCCCAAGGCCAGCCCACCATGCATCTGTGCACGCGCGGGCCGCCTGACAGTGGGCTCCACCCGTCAGTGACTCATAATAGCCGAAACGGTATGGATCAATGAGACGCGTTGGATTAGAACAGGATCTAACGGTGCACGTTCATCGTCGTCGACGGCGAGAGGGAGCTGCGGCACGGCGGCGGTAGGGGGTCGGAGGCTCACCGTGGCTCCGGCTAGGGTTGGTCGGTGTGCTTGGGGACGTTGTAGACGACGGCGAAGCAGCCCAGTAGCGGTGGCGTCGCTTGGGGAGGCCTGGATCGACGGCGATTGCTGCAGAGCTTCCGCGGCAGTGAGGCGTCGATTGGCCTTGCTCCGGCGACAATTGAGGTGGCTACTGGTGCTGAGCGAGGCGGTGGTGAGTGGTGATCATGGTGGTGTGCTTGGATCGTCGAGGGGAGTGCTCTATTTATAGGCGGGAGAGGGCACCGTGGGTGCGGTGGCAAGTCGACAAGGGCGCGGCCTCTCCGGTGAGCTAGAGGGCTAGGCGATGACGGGGTCGTGTTCACGATGTCACCGCGGTCCTCGAAGCGTCAACGGCGCGGTAAACGGTGGCGTACGGTGGTCGGGCGTGTGTGCGTACTGTCGCGGCCGTGGCGGGCGCGTTCGTCCTCTCCGGCGGCCGTGGTCGCCAAGGCATGACGTCGGCGTGTCCGGCGAGCTCCGCGTGGCGAGAAGGGTACCAGGGTGCGCGGATATGGTCGGGGTACGGCGAGATTTGGCGGGTGCCGCGTGGCCGTGGCGCGCGTGTCCGTGCGCCAGTGACGTCGCCCATGCCGCTTGCGGCGTACCTGGGCGTACCTGGGCGCGCGTCGTCCGGGGCTTGTCGGCATCCTCGCGATCGACGGCGAGTACGGGCGATCTCAGCAGGGTGTGGGCTACGCGTTGGACATGGTGGCCGTGGCGATGGTGAAGAGAGAAAGGGGGAGGCGTGTCGAGGGCGACGTGGCCGGCATGGCCATGGCTGGCCATGATTTGGTCGTGTCCATGGCGTGTTCTTGCTTGGGTTAGGTGTAGGAGTGTTCACTGGTCATGGCTAGGGTGTGTGAGGGTCAAGGGATGGCCTGGTTTGATCACATTTTGAAAATGGAGATTGTTGAATCTGTTTCAATGTCTCATCTTTGCTTGCTCCTATCTCTTGATCCAGAAAGATTTTGGTAAGATGATCTTCACAAAAGTTGTTCACCTTGTTGTGTACTTGGATGACATGCCAAGAGTTGGATTTGTTTGGTTTGGAAAAATTGAAATAGAGAGGCTCAAAGTGGTGACCAGACTCGTAAAAGTCGAAATGACCATTATCTCATGTGATCATGTTTTTCAAATTTGAAATTGGTTTGAAAGGTAAATCTTTGATTCCCAAAGTTGTAATTACTCTTTAATAACATAACACAACTATTGGTGAAGATCAAATGGGTCTAGGATCAAATTTACAAAAATGGCATAAGCCATATGTTAGGGTTTTTCTAATATTTGATTTCTTTCTCTTTTTGAGGAGTTTGGTTTATGATGATCACTTGGTCACTCTAGGGTTTTGGAGTTCATTACAAATACAAAGTAACAATCATCATGGCATATCACTCAAAATGCACAAGTCCTATGCAGGGTACTATATGCAAAGTAAAAGTTTTTGTTGGTTCTAAATTTTGGATACTTGGAAATGTTCTTCTTCCTTTATTTGAAATTTTGGGATGTTACAAACCCTTCCCCCTTACAAAAGATCTCGTCCCGAGATCTTAAAGAAAAATTAGGTACTAAAGAGATCTGGGTACTCCTTCTTCATATCTTCCTCTCGCTCCCAAGTGGCTTCATCTTCGGTATGATTGCTTCACCGTATCTTCGAAACTTGATGCTTCGGGTGCGGGTGGTTCTGTATGCTTCTTCCAAGATACGAATCGGCACTTCACGGTATGTCAGGTCTTGGTTGATATCCACCGAACGGTGATCGATGTTCTTGAACACTTCCGTCTTCTCGGGGACTTCCAGGCACTTCCGAAGGAGTGAGATGTGAAATACATCGTGCACAGCCGACATTTCTTTGGGTAACTCCAATTGATAGGATACTTCGCCTCGGCGACTGAGAACTTTGAAGGGTCCGACATATCGGGGTGCAAGCTTTCCTTTCAGCTGAAATCTCTGCATTCCTTTCAGGGGGATACCTTGAGATAGACAAAATCTCCGATCTCGAAGGTCATCTCTCGGCGTCTCTTGTCGGCGTAACTCTTCTGTCTTGATTGCGCCGTCTTGAGGTACTCTCGGATCTTGTGCACCTTCTCTTCGGCTTCACGAAGAACATCAGGTCCAAAGACTTGGCTTTCTCCGACTTCCGACCAGTTCAGGGGGGTACGGCACTTTCTTCCGTACAAAGCTTCAAAGGGGGCCATCTGCAAGCTGGCTTGGTAACTGTTGTTGTAGGAGAATTATGCGTAAGGCAGGCAATCTTCCCACTTGGATCCATACTCCAGTACACATGATCTCAACATGTTCTCCAATATCTGGTTGACTCTCTCGGTCTGTCCATCGGTCTGCGGGTGATAGGCGGTGCTGAAATTCAGACGGGTCCCTAGTCCTTCATGCACCTTCTGCCAGAATCGTGAGGTGAATTGTGATCCTCTATCTCACACTATCGACTTCGGGGTTCCGTGCATGGCGACTATTCTGGAGATGTACAGCTCAGCTAACTTCGGTCCTTGGTAGGTGGTCTTGACGGCGATGAAATGGGCTACCTTGGTCAATCTATCAACCACTACCCATATGGAATCATTTCCTTTGCTGGATTTGGGAAAACCGGTGATAAAGTCCATTCCTACAGAGTCCCACTTCCATTCCGGAATGCGCAAGGGTTGCAGCGAGTCTCGCGGGTCGCCGATGTTACGCCTTGACTCGCTGACAGATATCACACTTGGCGATGTAGCTTCCGATCTCCCTCTTCATTCCATGCCACCAAAATTGTTCCTTCAGATCTTGGTACATCTTGGTACCTCCGGGGTGAATAGAGTATAGGGTGTCATGGGCTTCCTTCAGAATGACTTGCTTTAGGTCTGAGTCCGATGGTACGCAGAGACGTCCTTTGTACCAAAGAACTCCGGCTTCATCTACGGTGAATCCTGGTGCTTTTCCTGCGACTATCTGGGTCTTGATTCCGTCAATGCTGGCATTTCCCTTCTGAGCTTCCTTGATCTGACTAATCAAGGTGGGTTGTAGCTCCATGCTGGCTAGGAATCCTTCACTGACTAACTCCATTCTAAACTGTTCAAACTCCTGGTACAAGCTGGGTTGTTCTTCTGCTATCATTGAGTTTAACTGACACGGCAGTCTACTCAACGCATCCGCTACCACGTTGGCCTTGTCGGGGTGGTAGTGGATCTCCATATCATAATCCTTGATCAATTCTAACCATCTTCTTTGCCTCATGTTCAACTCCTTCTGGGTAAAGATATACTTCAGGCTCTTGTGATCCGAATAGATCTCGCAGCGATTACCCATGAGATAATGACGCCACACCTTCAGTGCTAAAACTACGGCTGCGAGCTCGAGGTCATGGGTGGGGTAGTTCTGCTCATGCTGCTTTAGTTGCCGAGACAGATAAGAGATCACTTTTCCTTCTTGCATAAGCACACATCCGAGACCAATCTTGGATGCATCACAGTAAACGTCAAAGGGTTTGGTGATGTCCGGCATGATCAGGATCGGGGCTGAGGTCAGTCTAAGCTTGAGTTGTTGGAAACTCTCCTCACATTTGTCCGTCCATTCGAACTTCTTATCCTTCTTCAGTAATTGGGTCATGGGTCGAGCGATACTCGAAAAGCCTTCTACAAATCTGCGGTAATATCCGGCTAATCCAAGAAAAGCGCGGACCTCGATGCCGGGTGGTTGGGGCTTTCCATTCTGCAACAGTCTTGATCTTGGCGGGATCTACAGCAATTCCTCCTGCCGACAAGATATGTCCCAGGAATCCCACTTCCTTTAACCAAAACTCACATTTGCTGAACTTAGCATACAACTTATGCTCTCTAAGGGTCTCCAGGACAGCTTCTAAGTGTTGTTCATGCTCTTCCTCAGACTTGGAGTAGGTTAGAATGTCGTCGATGAAAACGACAACAAACTTATCCAGAAAGTTCATGAAGATCTTATTCATGAGATTCATGAAATAAGCGGGGGCATTGGTCAATCCAAATGACATGACATTGTACTCGTACAATCCATATCTGGTGGTAAAGGCAGTTTTGGGAATGTCCGATGCACGAATTTTCAGCTGGTGATATCCAGTCCTGAGGTCAATCTTTGAGAAAACTATTGCACCGGTCAGCTGGTCAAACAAATCTTCTATCTTTGGCAAGGGGTATTTGTTCTTGATGGTGACATCGTTAAGTTTACGATAGTCCGTACATAAACGACTGGCACCATCCTTCTTATCCACAAACAAAACGGGGGATCTCCAAGGTGACGCACTTGGTCTAATCGGACCTTTGGCTAACAGTTCATCTAGTTGCTTCTTCGAGCTCCACAAGCTCTCGCCGGGTTCATGCCTGTAGGCTCTCCGGGCTATAGGTCCGGTTCCGGGAATTAACTCGATGATAAACTCGATATCCCGGTCCGGGGGCATACCGGGTAAACCATCCGGAAACACATCAGGATATCGACAAACGACCCTGATTTGATCCAGAGTTGGCTTGGCTACGCTCTGGTTGCAGGTAAATTTTCCGGGTAGCGGTTCGGAGACATGTTCTACTATGATACCGGTGCTACCGGGTCATGGTGATGGATTTCTTGGCACGGTCAATCATTCCATGATGTTTTGCCATCCAATCCATTCCCAGTACTACTTCCAAACCTTTTGTTCCCAAAATTATCAGATTGGCATAGAACTCTACTTCATGTATTCTGATGGGTACATTTTTACAAAATTTTCTGGCTTTAGTGGTGGATCCGGGGATTTGAACTATCATGACATGTTTCAAACTGAGAGGTTGAATTTTACTTGTTGATGCAAAGTCTTCAGTGACAAAAGAATGAGATGCTCCGGAATCAAACAACACTCTGGCAGGTACTGAGTTGACAGGAAACATACCCAGTACGACATCTGGTGCTTCCTAAGCTTCTTCGGCGTTCATGTGAAAAAGGCGGCCGTTGCGGTTATTGGGGTTGTTGGGGGCGAACTTCTTTCCGGTTGAAACGCGGCGTTGCTGCTGAGCAGGTGCAGCGGTGTTGCCGGCGAGCTTGGCTAGTCTCTTGGGGCACTCGTTGGAGTAGTGTCCCACCACTCCGCACTCATAGCAAGTGATAGTGGACTTGTCCTTGGTTGCGACAGGAATAGCGTTGCTTCCAGTCCTTGGAGCGGTGTTGGTGTTGTTGGTGTTGGGGTTGGGAGCTCTGGGCGGAGCGCGGTTGAAGTTGTTGTTGTTGTTGTAGTTGTTGTTGTTGTGGCCTCCTGGCCTGGAGTTTCCTCCACTCCGGTTTTGATAACCGGGGCGCGAGTTCTGCATAGGGGGCTTATTGTTGTTTCTCGGAGTGAAACCTCCGCTTGAGCTGGGGCGATACTTCGGAGCATTGCTAGGCCCACTCTGGTGCATCATGCGACGTTTGCGATTCTCGTTGGCTTGGTTCATCTTGCCCTCCATCTGGATGGCGGAGTCAACAAGGGCTTCAAGATCGGCGAAGGGGATGTTGACGAGAACAGTCTGCATCTCATCATGCAGTCCGTTCAGGAATCTCTCCTGCCTCTTCTCGGTGGTGTCGGTCTCATCGGGGCGTACCTTGACAGGGTAAGGAACCCGTCGCGGTATTCTACCACCGTCATGCGACCTTGCTTCAGTTCACGGAACTCATCCCTCATCTTCTTGATAAGACCCGGGGGTACATGGTACTTGCTGAACTTGAGCTTGAAATCTGCCCAAGTCATGAACTGACCTCCGTTCATGGCACGGGTGCTAGTCCACTAGGCTCGGGCTGGTCCAGGCGAGGTAATGGGTTGCAAACAGGACCATCTCGTTGGCTTCCACTCCAGCCTACCTCCAAGTTGTTCTCCATGGTCCGAAGCCGCTCATCGGCATCGAGGGGTTCCTCCGTCTTGCTGAACACTGGAGGGTTGGTATTCTGAAAGTTCTTGAGCTTGGATCCGGGATGATCATGGTTTCGATGGCCTTGGTTTGCGAGGTTTTGCAGTGCGGTGATGTTGGCTTGACGTTCAGCTCTTTCAGTCTCCTTGTCTGCCAGCAGGGTTTGCAGCAGTTGCATCATAGCATCGTTGTTGTTGCGATTGGGAGGGGCCATCTGAATATACGGAAGATTATAAGATAAGAGGGAAATTCTATGGTTTATTTTGAGTAAGTTCAAAAACTTGTAAAACTTGAATGCTTTGGATGACACACACAAACATTCATTCATTCATACCACATCACATATTACAATCTAGTAGTTCAACATTCCAATGGTTTTAAGAACCATTTCACATGCTACGATACAAAGGTCGGGATACAACTCATGCCTATATCAGTACTCAAGTGCAGCTACCCTCGTCCTCAACGTCGATAGGAACGACGTCATCAGGTCCCGGCTCCAGAAAAGCGTAGTCCTCCTCCTCAGTGAACTCGTCCTCCTCGAAGTCGTCATCGTCACTCAGGAAGGCTCCTCCTCCCTGAATATCGATACCGGCTTCGTCCTCCTCCATCTCCTGGATCTGCTCCTCCTGAGCCTTCACCGTGGCCTCAAGTGACGCTATCTGAGCGCGAAGGCGTGTGATGGTGACATCCTTCTTCGCGCACCTCAGGCGAAGCTTGTTGCGGTCCCTGGACAGCATCTTGATAGCATCGCCATGGGTGGCCAGGGCGAGGTACGTCTGGTTCGCGTACACCCGAGCGTTGTCTAGATCCTGCTGTGTATGATACAGCATAAAGTCTAGGTGCTCGGCGTGGTGTCGCAGCTCCGGGTGGGACTGCAGAGTCATGGGTGCTCCTGAGGCATCACGCCTCACCAGGTGAGCGAAGCGGGACGCAAGCAGGCGTACCACATTCTATCCGCAGAGGCGTGCCAATGCCTCCTGAAGAGCTCTCGCCAGTCCGTCGAGCCAGTTGCTCTCACGGAACGAAAACAGGATCCTCTCCTGATTGGGGGACTTCATCGTGCCTCGCACATCTGCAGTAATGATCCACTGGAGTTCTCCACCGGGCTGATCATTCACCTGAATTCCGTGGAACTCAGGGGAAGTCGCCCAAGGAAAGCTGAGACAGCGGTGAGGTCGTGTTCGAACACGAGGCCCCCACCGTTCCCGAGCTGATAGAACTTCGCGTTGATGGGTTCATTGGGCTCCATCTGAAAGTGAAAAGGATGAGTAAGTTAGAGAGTGAACAAGTGTGGAAAAATTTTTAGTAGATTCAATTAAGAAAAGTACATTCTTCATCAAATTTCGAAATAGTCTCAAAGGCAAGAATGCGAGTAAATTTTCATAAATATTCACTTCATTTGATTTCAAAGTTAAGTTTTCATGAACGTCCATTCTAACTAGGGTCTTCTAAGGTCAAACAATGGCTCTGATACCAACTTGTCAACACCCGGATTTTTAAGTCCAGATGCCTATTATGTCATTCATCGCAATCCCGGGATAATGTTGTTGCGAGGCATAATAGTCGAATATCACAGTCATTATTTATTACAAGCCATAATGTCTTACAATCTTGAATCACATGATTCATCTTACACAAATAGTTGATCTTTCAACCAACAACATACACAAGTTCATACATAGCGGAAGCATAATAGTAACGGGACTCTCTAGTCCACAGGCCAACATTTGATGTCAGAAACCCCTAGTTGTCGTAGGCGTCCTGCTGGTCATCCTCGTGATAGTTCTGTTCATCATCGTACTCTGGCCATTTGAATAGCCAGGGACAAGTCGTAAGTACTTCAAGTACTTGCAAACTAATACTATTGTAAAATGCTAACTCAAGGTACTAAGCTCTAGTTAACTTACATAAGCCAAATTTTAGTTCACAAGCTTGGATCATGTGCTAACTAACTTAAGTGGGAACATTAGTGTCATTCCCACATCATTGGTTTAAATCCAAACAAGTCACCAAGTCACCATTCACATATTCAATCTTTCAAAGAAAATCCGACACCGTAAACCGTATGGCCCTTCCAACCGTCCGTAACCGTGGACACGGCTATTCGAATAGATTTAACACTCGCAGAGGTTGCACACTTGTGCCACAACATTTGATTTCATCCGTCGGAATAACTCCGAGTCACCGTAACACAATGACGCGGATCATCAACCATAACCTTTCACTTACACATCCTAGTATGAGCACCTCTCCCCATGAGCTTGGCCTCCCAGTGAAAACCAACCGTTAACCCGGGAACCGCACAGGGCTTGGCCGTACAATTTCACCTCAATTCACATCCTTTCTCAACAACGGAGGCAGCCTCAAAGATAACCCCTATGATGTGTGTTCGGAGGGAACTCATACTAAAATCTATAAACTTCCAGCTAAGCCCTACCCATAATCAGGTATTGTGGGGGTACTCAAAATTTGGAAAGGTATCGCATTCAAACCAATATCAGGTTTTTATCAAAAATCACCATCTTCTCTTGTTCACATTCAACTTCAAACTCTTCAATGGAATGCTTCATCATTCCAAGGTTTCAAAATCAACCATTCACATGTTCCCATCTAAAGTAGTCACATTTTAGTATTTTAGCACTAGCACTAATCATGAGGGGTGCTACTCTGCTTTGCTATCTTTACTCATCTAGTAATATTGTTCTCTATACCAATTTTTAGTCCATCCTTGGAAAACACAACAAGTATAACTTGTATAGTGTACACATAAGATAGGCTTGTATGAAGAAAGGTAAGAATCATGGTGCCTTGCTCAAGGAGAGCTTTGCACTTTGCAAGAGTATTATCTTGCCTTGGTAGTTCTCTAGGTTTTCTCCTTCTTCTTCGTGGTAGAATTCTCCTTCCTCTTGATAATCTCCGGTGCTAGCGTCTAAATTTGAATACGAAGTATAATCACCAAACAAGCTCAAAAGCTATACTCAACACATCATTACTTCACTCAAACTATACTAAGCACACACATAAAAATAAGTAGGTGCATTGGTTGAGTGACTTGAGGAAAAAAATAATTTCCTCTCATTCATATGTGACAAATAACTTCCATATAGTTCTTGAGGAATAATTTCCTCTCATTGAAATATTCTTAAGATTTAATTTCTCAAATAATCATACATGAGTTCATATTGACCTAAGTCAACCATTCATCATCATTATTTGAGAAAATGATTTAAATGAGGTAGACCACCTCATACCATTTAAAAACTCTACAAATGATTTAAATCTCCAAATGTTCATATAGGAGAGTTTGGACCAGGGGTGCAAACATCACATGAATTCATTTGAGACAAAGATTTAAATGAAGTAAAAATACTTCATAAGATTTACATAATAGTTTTGGACAATATCACTTACTATACTAGCCATATTGTCCATTAATTAAACTAGGGCATGATCATGCAAAGTGACCACACTATTTTCTTGCAGAAACAATTAGTGTAAGTCAAAGGTGAGCTATAGGAGTTGGAATTAACTTAATATCTATTTTGGTTGATTTTTAAAAATTAATTGAATGTGCAAAAGTCTCTGGCTTGATCTTTTTGTCACATTATTTCTACAACAGATCTCAAGGTGAGACCAGTGGCAAGTTGTAGAACTTTTCCATAGCTTTCTAACAATATAAAGTTTGTTAAATTTGGCCAAGCCAAACAGATTCTATGGATTTTCAAAGTTGGAGCCAGTATTGAAATTGAATGGATTTGGAAAATTTGAATTTGAATTACTGGGCTACGCGGGAAAGCTAACTGGGCCCAAACGTTTAAAAACGGCCCAAGGCCAGCCCACCACGCATCTGTGCACGCGCGGGCTGCCTGACAGTGGGCTCCACCCGTCAGTGACTCATAATAGCCGAAACGGTATGGATCAATGAGACGCGTTGGATTAGAACAGGATCTAACAGTGCACGTTCATCGTCGTCGACGGCGAGAGGGGAGCTCTGGCACGGCGGCGGTAGGGGGTCGGAGGCTCACCGTGGCTCCAGCTAGGGTTGGTCAGTGTGCTTGGGGACGTTGTAGACGACGGCGAAGCAGCCTGTAGCAGTGGCGTCGCTTGGGGAGGCCTGGATCGACGGCGATTGCTGCAGAGCTTCCGCGGCAGTGAGGCGTCGATTGGCCTTGCTCCGGCGACAATTGAGGTGGCTACTGGTGCTGAGCGAGGCGGTGGTGATTGGTGATCATGGTGGTGTGCTTGGATCGTCGAGGGGAGTGCTCTATTTATAGGCGGGAGAGGGCACCGTGGTGAAAGAGATATGCCCTAGAGGCAATAATAAAGTGGTTATTATTTATATCTTTATGTTTATGATAAATGTTTATATATCATGCTATAATTGTATTAACCGAAACATTAGTACATGTGTGATATGTAGACAAACAAAGAGTCCCTAGTATGCCTCTTAACTAGCTTGTTGATTAATGGATGATTAGTTTCATAATCATGAACATTGGATGTTATTAATAACAAGGTTATATCATTGTATGAATGATGTAATGGACACACCCAATTAAGCGTAGCATAAGATCTCGTCATTAAGTTATTTGCTATAAGCTTTCGATACATAGTTACCTAGTCCTTATGACCATGAGATCATGTAAATCACTTATACCGGAAAGGTACTTTGATTACATCAAACGCCACTGCGTAAATGGGTGGTTATAAAGGTGGGATTAAGTATCCGGAAAGTATGAGTTGAGGCATATGGATCAATAATGGGATTTGTCCATCCCGATGACGGATAGATATACTCTGGGCCCTCTCGGTGGAATGTCGTCTAATGTCTTGCAAGCATATGAATAAGTTCATAAGAGACCACATACCACGGTACGAGTAAAGAGTACTTGTCATGAAACGAGGTTGAACAAGGTATAGAGTGATACCAAAGATCAAACCTCGGACAAGTAAAATATCGCGTGACAAAGGGAATTGGTATCATATGTGAATGGTTCATTCGATCACTAAAGTCATCGTTGAATATGTGGGAGCCATTATGGATCTCCAGATCCCGCTATTGGTTATTGGTCGGAGTGAGTACTCAACCATGTCCACATAGTTCACGAACCGTAGGGTGACACACTTAAAGTTGGATGTTGAAATGGTAGAACTTGAATATGGAATGGAGTTCGAATATTTGTTCGGAGTCCCGGATGAGATCCCGGACATCACAAGGAGTTCCGGAATGGTCCGGAGAATAAGATTCATATATAGGAAGTCATATTCCAAGTTTGGAAATGATCCGGTGCATTTATGGCAGGTTCTAGAAGGTTCTAGAAAAGTCCGAAAGAAACGCACTATGGAAGGTGGAGTCCCGGAAGGACTCCACAAGCTTGGCCAGCCAAACCCTAAAGGAGGAGTCCCAGGTGGGCTCCACCTAGAGGTGGCAGGCCACCCCACCTAAGGAAAAGGTGGGAGTCCCACCTTGGGTAGGACTCCCTCCTTGAGTCGGTTTCCCACCTTTGGGAAGTTTTGGTGTTGGGGTCTTATTCGAAGACTTGGACTACAACTCTTGGGGATTCCACCTATATAATGAGGGGCATAGGAGAGGGGGCTGACCACCACAAGCCCATAGCTTGGCCGCACCCCTAGGTGGCCGGCCACCCCCTCTCCCAAACCCTAGCCGTCCCCTCTTTCCTCCTCTTCTCCCGCACGCTTAGCGAAGCTCCGCCGGAGATCTCCATCGCCACCGCCACCACGCCGTCGTGCTGCCGGATTCAAGGAGGAGCTACTACTTCCGCTGCCCGCTGGAACGGGGAGAAGGACGTCGTCTTCATCAACAACCGAACGTGTGACCGAGTACGGAGGTGCTGCCCGTTCGTGGCGCCGGAACCGATCGTGATCAAGATCTTCTACGCGCTTTTGCAAGCGGCAAGTGAACGTCTACCGCAGCAACAAGAGCCTCATCTTGTAGGCTTTGGAATCTCTTCAAGGGTGAGACTCGATACCCCCTCGTTGCTACCGTCTTCTAGATTGCATCTTGGCTTGGATTGCGTGTTCGCGGTAGGAATTTTTTGTTTTCTATGCAACGTTATCCTACAAGTGGTATCGAGCCGTGTCTATGCATAGATGGTTGCACGAGTAGAACACAATGGTTTTGTGGGCGTTGATGCTCTTGTTATCTTTAGTTTGAGTACTTTGCATCTTTGCGGTATAGTGGGATGAAGCGGCTCGGACTAACTTTACATGACCGCGTTCATGAGACTTGTTCCTCGTTCGACATGCAACTTGTATTGCATAAGAGGCTTTGCGGGTGTCTCGTCTCTCCTACTATAGTAAAGATTCAATTTACTCTTCTATTGACAACATTAGTATCAACGTTGTGGTTCATATTCGTAGGTAGATTAGATCTATATCGAAAACCCTAAACCACGTAAAATATGCAAACCAAATTAGAGAGCGTCTAACTTGTTTTTGCAGGGTTTGGTGATGTGATATGGCCATAATGTGATGATTAATATGTATGAGATGATCATTATTGTATTGTGCAACCGGCAGGAGCCTTATGGTTGTCTTCAATTTTCATGTTGAGTAGTATTTCAAAGTAGTTGTAAAAGTTGCTACATGAGGTGAACAACCATGAAGCCGGCGCCATGAACCTTGACGCTACGCCGACGATGATGGAGATCATGCCCGTTGATGATGGAGATCATGTCCGTGCTTTGGAGATGAAGATCAAAGGCGCAAAGACAAAAGGGCCATATCATATCACATATGAATTGCATGTGATGTTAATCCTTTTATGCATCTTATTTTGCTTAGAACGCGACGGTAGCATTATAAGATGATCCCTCACATTAATATCAAGATAATAAAGTGTTCTCCCTCGTATGCACCGTTGTAACAGTTCGTCGTTTCAAAGCATCTCGTGATGATCGGATGTGATAGATTCAACGATTCACATACAACGGGTGTAAGCCATGTTGCACACGCGGAATACTTGGGTTTGCTTGACGAGCCTAGCATGTACGTACATGGCCTCGGGACAACGGAAACCGAAAGGTTGAACACGAGTCATATGGATGATATGATCAACATGTTGATGTTCACCATTGAAGCTACATCATCTCACGTGATGATCGGTTTTTGGTGTAGTGAATTTGGATCGTGTACCACTTAACAACTATGAGGGATGTTGTATTAAGTGGGAGTTCATTAGTAATTAGATTAAAACATGAACTAATTATCATAAACATAGTCTGAGTAGTATTTTTGAATTAATTTTGTAGTATTGGCATCCGTTTACTACTATGCGCTAGTCTTGCAATTGAGATAGAAATTCTGTTAAAATCTGATAAGAAACTTTACGGATTGGTACCGTATTGTTAAAGAATCAAGAATTGATTAAGTCCTATTGCAAACTTTTAGTAAACCTCACATTGTTGATTCAAAGAGCTATGGTTTCAATTAGTACCTAAAGTTATCTTGTCTCCGTGAAACTTGAAGTTCAAATTTGTTTGAAAAGTAAGGAGCTGAAAATTTAGTTTTCAGAAATAATCAAGGTATGAGATATATGTGATATCTAAGACCTTATTGCAAGATAATAGAATATAAATTTGGTGAGACTACATAAACTCATAAGTTTTATGGGAATGTATGAAGGTTGAAGACGCCAGGCGTCACAATCCTCCAACTATTGGGGCACTAACGATATTCGCATATCCATGAAGTGACCATCCTTAATATGCACCGTTGCTAAGACTCGTAGTCTCGAAGCATCACGTGATGATCGGGTGTGATAGATTCTACGTGTGCATACAACGGGTGCAAGCTAGATTTGCACATGCAAATACCAAGGTTAAAACTTTACGAGCCTAGCATGTACAGACATGGTCTCGGTAAAGTCGTCATGATATGATGGATAAAATTATGAGTGAAATTGTTCATCATATTACAAAGTTACTAATAAGTGAAATCTAGAACACTTGTCATATGATGATCAACTTCAAAGTAAGAACCTCGAGGTTATTGGTATTTGACCAACAAACCTAGAAGTTATTGATGTTAAAGTGTTTTTCTGAATAATGAGGAAAACTAAAAGAGAAACTGCAAAAGATATTCTGGCAAAAAGATAAGAAAAGACTAGAAAGTCTAGCTCAGGTGTATATAAATGATATACATGTTATGGTTGTATTCCTAGTTAAGTCACACAATGAAATTCTTGGGTATTAGTACTATATTGGTTGGTATGAAGTGTCATACAAAACAACGCAATACAAGAATACAATGGCCTAAGTGACTGACAAGGAATATGATAAGAATGCACGCTTGGAACAAAATAAAGTGTTATTATGTTTGTCGTTAGCATTCTATCTAGCCCTTAGAATTTATAATAAAGAACTTAATAATTGTTATTTTGCTCTGGTCAAATGAAAACAATGAGTTGTTTAAATTATGACATTACTCCATGTACAATGGATACGTTATTATAAATCTTAATGGTGAAACACACATACATAACACTGACGCTAAAAATGCCATAAGGCAAATGATTTGAATTCTACTTATTTGTGGAACCGCCATTTAGGTCATGTTAGAAAGGATCGCATGAAGGAACTCCATGCAAATGGATTTTTGGAGTCATTCGATTTGTTGAATCGTTTGGCACTTGCAAAATCTTTTCTAAAAGGTAATGACCGAAATACCGTTCATAGGCCGAAAAGTTGAACGGGCAACTAACTTAGTGCAAAAAATACATGATGATGTATGTGGTTCATCGGGCATAGTTGTGTGCGGGAGATTCTTCTACTTCATGAAAACTTTCAACAATGAATTGAGTATATATATGTGGATATATTCAATAAGGAAGAAGTTTGAAACATTTGAATGGATTCAAATAAATTTCAGCATGAAGTGGAAATCATCGTAATAGAAAAGTCAAATATCTATGATTGGATCATGGTGGAAATATTTGAATTACGAGTTTTAGCGAACATCTAAGAGAGTTATGAAATTGTTCTACAACTCACGTTTCTTGGAGTATCATAGTAATGATGAAGTATCCAAGAGATATATCCAAACTTTGTTGGATCAATGATGAGATAAAATATTGATGCCATTATATTTTTGTGGATTATGCTTTAGTGACTACCGCTTTTACACTGAATAGAGCATCATCATGATCCGTTGAAATGACACCATACAAGTTATGGCATGGGTATAAACCCTAATAGTCAACCAAAATCGGATGAATGTCTTTGTTGGTTATCCCAGTAGATTTAATTGGGAATTCTTCCCACGAGACAAAGACAAAAGTGTTTGTCAATGTTTCTTATTTCCGAGAAATTGTTTCGAGTGAAGTATTTGAGTGGGAGGACAATATAATTTGATAAGGTTTATGAACTCCGAGCATAATGATCGAGTAGCGCAAGCATCGGAATTGGTTTCGGAAGCGGCCACGACGATCATGGCTCTCATGACTACAAAGTGTTTTAGCCATGAAGATCGAAGTACATATTGAACCTTGTAGGTATGGTTTACTTTGTGATCAAATAAATGATTTGTGGACAAAGGATTGTTTTTTAACAATGATAAACCAACTACAAAACAAAGAAGTTATGATGGGCCCTGACTCCGTTAAAATGGCCATGCGCCATGAAGTCCATAATAGATGAATACTTTTTGAAAGTAAATGGATCTATAGACTTGGATGAAATATCCTTAAAGAAGCTCGACTTGTCGAAAAATTGTTTACGACAAAGTTCAAAAATTTGAATACGATAAGATTAGATCTTCCGTAGCAATGCTTATAGTCTATGTGGATTATTCTAGTAATCATTACATATTTCTTTTATGAGATATGCTAGTAGGATGGCAAAATACACTACTTAACAGAAGTATGTATACAAGATACAACCAAGAGTTTTGCCGGTCCGTGGAATACTAGATAGGTATACAAGCTTCAATTGGATGAAGTAAGTATCACGGAGTTGGAATCTTCACCAGATGAAATAGTCAAAGAGTTTTTTATTTCATCAGAGACGATGAAGAGGCTTGCATTTGCAAGAAATTAAGTGGGAGCGCTAAGACACATTTATAATACTTTATGTAGGTGACATACAGTTAGTTATAAATGATGTAATTATATACTTGATTAAAAGGTTTCATTGAGAAATTAATTTCAATGAAAGGATATGGGCTGAAACATATCTAGTGTCAAGATCTATGAAGATAGATTGAAACACAAAATAAGTTTAAGTCAAAGTACATAGAATGAATATTGAAAATAGTTCAATATAGAAATATTAAGAAAATATTCTTGTCATGAGAAGTTTTAACAAGACTTGAGTGTATCTGACACTCAATGCGTAAAAACACATGAGTGATTATAGATCACGAATAATATGTACACAATCAGATATCATGTGCTATAAAGTGTTATGAGCATATACCAGAATGATTCATATGATGATCATTGGACGACAGTAAGAATATCCTTGAGTACTTTAGAAGAACTAAGGATATATATATATTTTTTTGTATAAAGAAATGACAAACAAATTGCTGTAAGGTGTTACACCGATATTGGTTTTGTCACATATAAAATATAATTTCAATCTCAAATTAGACTAAGTGTTTTTTAAAAGATAGCACAATGAGCTAGAAGTTGTCTATGCTAGATTTAGAAGAGTTCTAAATATTGTGACGGATTCTACAAAAGAAGGCGAGTATGTCATTATTTTGACAATGACAAAGGATGTTAAGTCAAGAGGTTCTTTGAGAACTTGATGCAATTCGACGAGTCGAACTTTGAAGCTATATTGTGTGTGACAATATTAGTGACATATTTCGGACAAGCGGAATTAAGGTTCCACCAGAAGATCAAACATATTTAATGCCGACTCATTTGGAAATGAGTGATGCGTTGAGACGCAAATGAATTACAAAATACATACGTTTCCGAGCGTGTCGATCCGTTGACTAAAAACCTCTCCCGTGAGCAATACATGATAAAGCACCATAAGGCCAAGGTGTTATATCTTTACAAATGTAAACTAGATTATTGACTCTAGTGCAAGTGGGAGATCGAAAGAGATATGCCCTAGAGGCAATAATAAAGTGGTTATTATTTATATCTTTATGTTTATGATAAATGTTTATATATCATGCTATAATTGTATTAACCGAAACATTAGTACATGTGTGATATGTAGACAAACAAAGAGTCCCTAGTATGCCTCTTAACTAGCTTGTTGATTAATGGATGATTAGTTTCATAATCATGAACATTGGATGTTATTAATAACAAGGTTATATCATTGTATGAATGATGTAATGGACACACCCAATTAAGCGTAGCATAAGATCTCGTCATTAAGTTATTTGCTATAAGCTTTCGATACATAGTTACCTAGTCCTTATGACCATGAGATCATGTAAATCACTTATACCGGAAAGGTACTTTGATTACATCAAACGCCACTGCGTAAATGGGTGGTTATAAAGGTGGGATTAAGTATCCGGAAAGTATGAGTTGAGGCATATGGATCAATAGTGGGATTTGTCCATCCCGATGACGGATAGATATACTCTGGGCCCTCTCGGTGGAATGTCGTCTAATGTCTTGCAAGCATATGAATAAGTTCATAAGAGACCACATACCACGGTACGAGTAAAGAGTACTTGTCAGGAGACGAGGTTGAACAAGGTATAGAGTGATACCAAAGATCAAACCTCGGACAAGTAAAATATCGCGTGACAAAGGGAATTGGTATCGTATGTGAATGGTTCATTCAATCACTAAAGTCATCGTTGAATATGTGGGAGCCATTATGGATCTCCAGATCCCGCTATTGGTTATTGGTCGGAGTGAGTACTCAACCATGTCCACATAGTTCACGAACCGTAGGGTGACACACTTAAAGTTGGATGTTGAAATGGTAGAACTTGAATATGGAATGGAGTTCGAATATTTGTTCGGAGTCCCGGATGAGATCCCGGACATCACAAGGAGTTCCGGAATGGTCCGGAGAATAAGATTCATATATAGGAAGTCATATTCCAAGTTTGGAAATGATCCGGTGCATTTATGGCAGGTTCTAGAAGGTTCTAGAAAAGTCCGGAAGAAACGCACTATGGAAGGTGGAGTCCCGGAAGGACTCCACAAGCTTGGCCAGCCAAACCCTAAAGGAGGAGTCCCGGGTGGGCTCCACCTAGAGGTGGCCGGCCACCCCACCTAAGGAAAAGGTGGGAGTCCCACCTTGGGTAGGACTCCCTCCTTGAGTAGGTTTCCCACCTTTGGGAAGTTTTGGTGTTGGGGTCTTATTCGAAGACTTGGACTACAACTCTTGGGGATTCCACCTATATAATGAGGGGCATAGGAGAGGGGGCTGACCACCACAAGCCCATAGCTTGGCCGCACCCCTAGGTGGCCGGCCACCCCCTCTCCCAAACCCTAGCCGCCCCCTCTTTCCTCCTCTTCTCCCGCACGCTTAGCGAAGCTCCGCCGGAGATCTCCATCGCCACCGCCACCACGCCGTCGTGCTGCCGGATTCAAGGAGGATCTACTACTTCCGCTGCCCGCTGGAACGGGGAGAAGGACGTCGTCTTCATCAACAACCGAACGTGTGACCGAGTACGGAGGTGCTGCCCGTTCGTGGCGCCGAACCGATCGTGATCAAGATCTTCTACGCGCTTTTGCAAGCGGCAAGTGAACGTCTACCGCAGCAACAAGAGCCTCATCTTGTAGGCTTTGGAATCTCTTCAAGGGTGAGACTCGATACCCCCTCGTTGCTACCGTCTTCTAGATTGCATCTTGGCTTGGATTGCGTGTTCGCGGTAGGAAATTTTTTTGTTTTCTATGCAACGTTATCCTACACGTGGGTGCGGTGGCAAGTCGACAAGGGCACGGCCTCTCCGGTGAGCTAGAGGGCTAGGCGACGACGGGGTCGTGTTCATGATGTCACCGCGGTCCTCGGAGCGTCAACGGCGCGGTAAACGGTGGCGTACGGTGGTCGGGCGTGTGTGCGTACTGTCGCGGCCGTGGCGGGCGCGTTCGTCCTCTCCGGCGGCCGTGGTCGCCAAGGCATGACGTCGGCGTGTCCGGCGAGTTCCGCGTGGCGAGAAGGGTACCAGGGTGCGCGGATATGGTCGGGGTACGGCGAGATTTGGCGGGTGCCGCGTGGCCGTGGCGCGCGTGTCCGTGCGCCAGTGACGTCGCCCATGCCGCTCGCGGCGTACCTGGGCGTACCTGGGCGCGCGTCGTCCGGGGCTTGTCGGCGTCCTCGCGATCGACGGCGAGTACGGGCGATCTCAGCAGGGTGTGGGCTACGCGTTGGACATGGTGGCCGTGGCGATGGTGAAGAGAGAAAGGGGGAGGCGTGTCGAGGGCGACGTGGCCGGCATGGCCATGGCTGGCCATGATTTGGTCGTGTCCATGGCGTTTTCTTGCTTGGGTTAGGTGTAGGAGTGTTCACTCGGTCATGGCTAGGGTGTGTGAGGGTCAAGGGATGGCCTGGTTTGATCACATTTTGAAAATGGAGATTGTTGAATCTGTTTCAATGTCTCATCTTTGCTTGCTCCTATCTCTTGATCCAGAAAGATTTTGGTAAGATGATCTTCACAAAAGTTGTTCACCTTGTTGTGTACTTGGATGACATGCCAAGAGTTGGATTTGTTTGGTTTGGAAAAATTGAAATAGAGAGGCTCAAAGTGGTGACCAGACTGTAAAAGTCAGAAATGACCATTATCTCATGTGATCATGTTTTTCAAATTTGAAATTGGTTTGAAAGGTAAATCTTTGATTCCCAAAGTTGTAATTACTCTTTAATAACATAACACAACTATTGGTGAAGATCAAATGGGTCTAGGATCAAATTTACAAAATTGGCATAAGCCATATGTTAGGGTTTTTAGGGTTTTTCTAATATTTGATTTCTTTCTCTTTTTGAGGAGTTTGGTTTATGATGATCACTTGGTCACTCTAGGGTTTTGGAGTTCATTACAAATACAAAGTAACAATCATCATGGCATATCACTCAAAATGCACAAGTCCTATGCAGGGTACTATATGCAAAGTAAAAGTTTTTGTTGGTTCTAAATTTTGGATACTTGGAAATGTTCTTCTTCCTTTATTTGAAATTTTGGGATGTTACAGTTGATACATGTATCGACCTTATGTGATCCGTGATGTAATAAGCTATAACAATTTCGTACTATTTTAATAAAGCAACAAAAGCCGCATGCATCAATCGATGCAAAGGCTAGAGCGTCGTCTCCATTTCAAAAAAAGCTAGAATGCACACAACCGTAACAGTACAGTTATTACAACCATGAACTAGTAAGAGTATACGAAAGTAAAACTGTGTGGTAATACAAGACGGACATAAAGTCTAATCCGGAGGACCTACATAGTTGTCACGCTTCCACCCATGTTGAAAAAAAAATATCCATCGCCGTATCCTCCAATCGTGTAGACACCTCCATAAAGAGGTCGCGATGTTCCACCCGTTGAAGAGGCAACCATGAAGGTAGAGTAGCCGTGCACCGGTATATGACCTTCATGAGATTAGAAGATACATTGTTAAAAACCTTGTCATTTCTACATAGCCATAGCGACCAAATAACGGCAATCGTTCCCATCCTAATAAGACGCTTAAACCTGGTGTCCACAGCATTGAGCCGGTTACCGGAAATATTCGCAACATGACATGGTGGGTATAAGGTAGAACCTATCTGAATGGCTGACCATATAGATCTAGCTAATTTACACTTGAAGAATAAGTGTTTATAGTCTCATCATAATGACAAAAGCCACACTTCTTACTTCCGTGACAATTGCGTTTAGCAAGGTTATCTTTGGTGAGGATGACTCCTCGACGAAGATATCACGTAAACACTTTTGTTTTGAGTGGTATATTCATCTTCTAGATTTTTGAATTATTATCAACAGAAATATCCGGCTGGATTAGCACATTGTACATAGAGGCCACCGAGAATGAACCACTCTCAGTAAGATTTCAGCAAAACTCATCTGACACATGCGATAGATGTACCGACTCTAGTCGCTGTAGCAAGTGATTCCATGAATCCTGCCTAGGTCCAATGAGGCTTCTTCTAAACGCCACATTTGGTGGGAAGTTTTCAACACTCTAGCGATAGTATGGCCCTTGTGACGCACAATATTATACAATACCGGATATTATTCTCGATAGTATTGTAGTCTGATCTCCGCATGTCCTAGATTCTGTAACCTGCATATGCAAACGCTATGCCACTCGTCTGCCATGTGATTGACAAGACCAATATGGGTCCTGTCGAGTGTCCATCGTGGTTTTCATTTCTGGGACATTGATGCCCTTTTAGCTTTCCAGGTAATGTTGATCTCAAAAGATGGAAACGAGGAACAAAGGCAGAAACTAAAAGGGTTTGTACCAGGTATTCTTCAGGTTTGCTGTTCACTCAGTACACCTTTGGGTAAGATCTTGCTTTACTTTCTGTATTTTAAAAAGTAGTTTGATGGGATTAATTTCTCTTCACAACATTATATAACATTGGGCATGGCAATTTGACTTTTTGTCGATCCGTCTCATAATCCGGGGCAAGTCTGGATTCTGGACCAAGGAAACTAGCAGTTTTACAGTAAAAAAAAAACTAGCAGTTTGGTACTGTATTGGTGCTATCCAACCCATAGTCCATCTGGCTCTTGCCGTTCTTCTAAATGCCTTGCAAATTTAAGCAGGAAGAGGTAGTACTTTGCTTTACCTTCATTCATGTATTTTAGAAGGTATCCTCTATCTCCAAATGGAGCTAGTTTTCTTGCTCTGGAAAGCATGATGAGAGCAATTTCCAGAATGTAATATACACAATGGTCCCATGTTGCCACTTCGCCACCAATCAGATAGAAATTTGTGCTGTCCATGGGCATAATGTGGTTTTGTTTTATCTGATCCGGGACCATACTTGCTAAGAGTGCAGAAAAACCAGAGCTTATGGAGAGAAAAAACACCTAGGATGAACTCGGCATGTCTAGTCAGAGTTGATCACCAACATAAACTTGGCAATTCCGTGATTATGATACATTTGGATGCACTAGATGTAAACACTCAAGACTGATTCCTACGAACCGTAAGCTTCTCCCGACGCTCCATCATGTCCAACGGTGCTTTCTTCTTCCAGCTTGTGTAGCAGGGTGTAGTCCTTCTGAAGCCCCTGGTTCTGAAAAGCAAAAAGGAGCTGTTTTTCCATCGGATTCCAAACCGTCCATGTTTTCTAGAGTGTTTTTTTTCTTACCAAGATCTCCTCTACTATTCTCCTACAATCCAACTCGGTGCAGGATGACACAACGCTGGTCTCTGACGAACTTAGTTTATTCTTTGATACTAAAATTCTTGTGAACTTTCTGCTGATAGTCTCACCTGCTACCTCCTTACTCTGAATAGTAGCTCTGCTTATTCTAAACTAGGGTGTTAAAATATGGTTTCTGAAGCACGGAAATATTTTCATGTGTTTCTTATACCGAAAAGTTCTGCTTACTAAAGATAACCTTGAAAAACGAAATTGGCAAGGAAACAAAAAATGTTGTTTTTGTACTCAAGATGAATCAATACAACATCTATTCATATCATGCCCTTTTGCTAGAATAGTCTGGTGTATTGTGCATATGGCTTTTAATATCATACCGCCCAGTAATATCATAAATTTGTTTAGAAATTGGTTAGCAGGGGTCGCAAAAAAGGATAAGGCACAAATCCGAGATGGAGTTTGTGCTTTGTTATGGGCTATATGGAATATTACGAATGATTATATCTTTAACAATGCAAAATCATCTTCTTTTATGCAGGTTATTTCGTTGGCCATGCTAATGCTATGGAAAATCATCTTCTTTTATGCAGGTTATTTCGTTTGAAGAGAAAATTAAAAAACCTATGGAACTTTATATGCATGCTAATGGCAATGTTATTAGTATGAATGCTTTGAACACCATTGTTGCTAATGCTATGGAAAATTCTAAGCTTGGGGAAGCTGGTTTTGATGAGCATGATATTTTTAGTCCCCCAAGCATGGAGGAGAAAATTTACTTTGATGATACTTTACCTCCTATATATGATGATTACAATGATGACTATCATATTTTCAGTCCACCTACTATTGAGGAAAAAATTAATTATAATTACAATATGCCTCCTATATATGACGATTATGGTGATGAGAATAATAATGATAGCTATTTTTTTGAATTTGCTCCCACTACAATTAATAGTAATGACTATGCTTATGTGGAGAGTAATAATTTTATGCATGTAGCTCATGATAATAATATTTCATGTGATAGTTATATTGTTGAGTTTGTTCATGATGCTACTGAAAATCCTTATGAGAGAGGACAATATGGTTGTAGGGATTTTCATGTTACTAAAACACCTCTCTTTTTGCTGAAAATCTTGAAGTTGCGCTTGTCTTGTCTTCCTATGCTTATTGCATTATGCTTACATGACTTGTTTATTTACAAGATTTCTTTTCATAGGAAGTGGGTTAGATTTAAAAGTGTTTCTTATTTGCTTTTGATGCTCTCTTTTACTTCAACTCTTATTTCTTGCGAGAGCATCATTAAAATTATCGAGCCCATCTTAATGGCTATAAAGAAAGCACTTCTTGGGAGATAACCCATGTTTTTATTTTGCTACTGTTTTGTTGTGTCTTGGAAGTTGTTACTACTGTAGCAACCTCTCCTTATCATGTTTATTTCGTTTTTGTGCCAAGTAAAATCTTTGATAGAAAGTTGATACTAGATTTGGATTTCTGCGCAGGAACAGACTTTTAGCTGTCACGAATTTGAGCTGTTCTCTCTGTAGAAAAGTCGTAAAATCTTGAAAAAATTCATGAGTAATCCTCAGATATGTACGTAACTTTCATTCAACTGGAGATTTTCCATCTGAGCATGTTAAGTGCCTCGAAAAAATTCGTCGTCACGGACTGTTCTGTTTTGACAGATTCTGCCTTTTATTTCGCATTGCCTCTTTTACTGTGTTTGAGTGGGTTTCTTTGCTCCATTAAATTTCAGTAACCTTGGATAATGTCCAGAAGTGTTGGAAATGATTGTGTCCTTGCTGAACATGTGAATTTTTTATTATGTACTAACCCTCTAATGAGATTGTTTTGAGTTTGGTGTGAAGGAAGTTTTCAAGGATCAAGAGAGGAGGATGATATAATATGATCAAGAAGAGTAAAAAGTCTAAGCTTGGGGATGCCCCCATGGTTCATCCCTGCATATTTCGAGAAGAATCAAGCGTCTAAGCTTGGGGATGCCCAAGGCATCCCCTTCTTCATCAATAACTTATCAGGTCACCTCTAGTGATTTAATTCCGTCACATCTTATGTGCTTTACTTGGAGCGTCTGTGTGCTTTTATTTTCGTTTTGTTATCTTAGTTCTCTGAATAAATTGGATCCTATCTATCTTGTTTGGGAGAGAGATACGCTCCGCTTTTTCATTTGAATACTCCTATTCTTCACTTATATTTGTTGAGTATTCAGTTTTCGACTCGTGTAGCTTCTAGCTCTTGGTTTTCATGTATCTCTTGTTCAGAGCTATTAGTTATTTTATAGAAAGTACTCTCTTACTTCACTTATATTTGTTTTGAGAGTTTCTTGCTATTTGGTTGGAAACAGAAAATGCTTCATGTGGTAGTTGGTATATTATCTTGAATAATTTGATATTTGGCAATTGTTTTGAGCTCTCAAGTAGATCATGTTTAAGCTCTTGCATCATGTAGTTTAAACCTATTAGTGAAGAACTACCGTAGAGCTTGTTGAAATTTGGTTTGCATGATTGGTCTCTCTAAGGTCTAGATATTTTCTGGTAAAAGTGTTTGAGCAACAAGGAAGACAGTGTAGAGTCTTATAATGCTTGCAATATGTTCTTATGTAATTTTTGTTGTACCGGTTTATACTTGTGTTTTCTTCAAACAACCTTGCTAGCCAAAGCCTTGTACTGAGAGGGAATTCTTCTCGTGCATCCAAAACCTTGAGCCAAAACTTATGCCATTTTTGTCCACCATAACTACCTACTATGTGGTATTTTTCTGCCATTCCAAGTAAATACTTCATGTGCTACCTTTAAACAATTCAAAACTTTATTACTCCTTATTTGTGTCAATGTTTTATAGCTCATGAGGAAGTATATGGTGTTTTATCTTTCAATCTTGTTGGGCAGACTTTCACCAATGGACTAGTGGCACATCCGCTTATCCAATAATTTTGCAAAAAGAGCCGGCAACGGGGTTCCCGACCCCAATTAATTAACTTTTATTAATAATTCTCTTCACATGTTTTGCCCTGATTTATCGGTAAGCAACTTAATTTTACAAATAGACACTCCTCCATGGTATGTGAAATGTTGGAAGGCACCCGAGGATTCGGTTAGCCATGCATGGCTTGTGAAAGAAAAAGGTTGGGAGGAGTGTCATCCATAAATAAAACTAAAGTACATGTGTAAACAAAAGAGAAGAGGGATGATCTACCTCGCTGGTAGAGATAACGTCCTTCATGGGAGCCGCTCTTTGAAAGTATGTTTGACAAAGGGGTTAGAGTGCCCACTACCATTCGTTGACAACAACAAACACCTCTCAAAACTTTACTTTTATGCTCTCTATATGATTTCAAAACTTGAAAAGCTCTAGCACATGATTTAATCCCTGCTTCCCTGTGCGAAGGGCCTTTTCTTTTTGTTATCACCAGAATTTGACCAAGTCAGAGGTGGGCCGCGATCAAGATGGACGTGAAGAATATATATATATAGAAGTAATACGTGGATCGGCCTTTTATACCAAGTTGGGCTTAATTGCCCGTTTATCTGTAACATATTAGATCGTATCTTAGTTTAGAAGTTAGAATCTTACTCGTACACGGTTTGGTGCACGCCCGCATTAGAAAGTCCGCTGGACTATAAATATGTATCTAGGGTTTATGGAATAAATAACAACCAACGTTCAACCACAAACAAATCTCGGCGCATCGCCAACTCCTTCGTCTCGAGGGTTTCTACCGGTAAGCATCATGCTGCCTAGATCGCATCTTGCGATCTAGGCAAGACAAGCTTGCCTACGTTGTTCATGCGTTGCTCGTACTCGAAGCCTTTTTGATGGCGAGCAACGTAGTTATCTTAGACATGTTAGGGTTAGCATTGTTCTTCATGTTACATGCTTTCGTAGTGCAACCCTTGCATGTCTAGCCGCCCTTACGCCTATCTTAGGCGTAGGGGCGGCGCCCGCTTGATCATAGTTTGGTAGATCCGATCCGTTACGATTGCTCCTTGTTCTACAAGGATTAGTTTAATATCCGCAATAGTTAGGCCTTACAAAGGGGGAGGATCCGACGGCACGTAGGGTGTCGTTCGTTGGCCCTAAGCGAGGATGTTCCGAGGATCAACCTCGTGTTGGTTTTTAGGCCTTGTTTAGGATCGGCTTACGATCACCGTGCGTGGCCGCGAGGCCCAACTCGGAGTAGGACGATCCGATTATGCGGTGAAAACCCCACATCGTCGTAGATCTCATTAGCTTTACCTTGATCAAGCAGGACCACCATATATTCGGACACCCCGTCCGAATCATGGGTGGATCGGCTCTTTGAGCCGATTCACGGGATAACTCGAGAGCCGATCGAGGCTCGTATTTAACGTTTACGTGTGTGCCCTGCGGAGAAACTAAGCGAGGCATCATCCACACCTTCCCGACCAGGTATAGGTCGGGTGGCACGCCCTTGTGATAAACTTCGGCGCGTGCGACCAGGAGGCTTTGCGGGCCGTCGCTCGGAGGACTAGGGCCAGCCGCAGCCCTAGTTGTTCCCGGCTCTACGGTGTTGCCCGTCTCTGCCCGCCAGTGGGTTTCTGACGTCAACACATTCTGGCACGCCCGGTGGGACCACCTTCAACATCCACCACATCGCCATCTACATCCGAGATGGCGGAAAGCACTCCGGTCAAGTACGAGGACCTGCCTGATGGCCTCAAGAAGAAGCGCGACGAAATCAAGGCAGTTCTCGAAGCCGAACTCATCGGCTCCTTCCACCGAACCCGCTCCCATGGCGTCAGGTGGAAGGGTTTCACACCTGAAGGCGCACTCGATGGAGTGGACCTGTCCGCCCCGTCAGAAGAACGCACCAGGTCGCTGAAGTACGAGGATCTGCCCGAGGAGCTCAAAAGGAAACATGATGAGATCAAGGCAACCCTCGAAGCCGAGCCCATCGTCTCCTCTGAGAAGACCTGGCCGCACGATATCAAGCTCGCTAGAGACTCAAGTCCGTCGCCTGGCGTCAACATGGTGGATCTCAGCCACTCCATAGGCCAGCCGAAGTCCTCCTTTGGTGTCAACATGGCAGGGCTTGCAAGCCGCCATGACAAAGATGAAGCAGAAAGCAGCCACTCCCGTGGCAACGATGGAGAGGAGGCTGATCCACGCGACCGGCCCCAAGATGATGACAGGCGGTACCTGACAGGGGAGGGAATAAGACGCGTGCGGTATCAGCGTCCACTCTCCGAGCGCCTCCTCCACAAATATGAGCAGCAGCACGACCGACGTCGGCACTACGACGTAGATGATGAAAGGAATTGTCGGTCTGATGCAGAGGTCAGGAGGTACCGTCAGCACGATAGAAGCGACGACGGGTACAATCGTCGCGCTGAAAGAAGGTCAAGGGGGCAGGATAACATGGATAGGCACTGGAGCTGTCCGTTCTTCAAACATTGCTGGGACTCAGGAATGAGCCGATTGCCAACAATCGAGAACTGCCCAGAATGCAAACAGAGGAAGAAGGACTCCGCTAACGTGTCCGTGTTCGAGCGCTTAGGACCTCTCCCGCCACAGAGCAAACGAGCTGAGTCCCCTCGGTTGGAAGATCTCGAAGATTCAGAAGACGAGGGGGGAGAAGAAGACAGGTACCACCGGCCAAGGTGGTGCCCTGATGGACTCAGCCGTTCCCAGAAACGCAGGGTTCAACGATTGCGCGGCCTGGAAGAAGCCAAGAGGTTATACTTGCACACATTGAGGAAAGCAAGGCCTGATCTGGCTGCGAAGGTTCAGCGAACCCTGGATGAAGAGGGTCGTCCACGAAAGATGGAGTGGCGCCCCAAGCAAAGGAAAGCCGATGATGAAACATCGGCTGGCACAAACATGGTGCTCGTTCTTCCGACGAGGCTCAGTGCTCCACGGTTACACGATACATCCAAGGTGGACGACAGCAAGCGCACCAACATGATAAAATCAGAGATTGGGCTGGTTCGATCTACCGGCCTGAGCGAGTAGCAAGAGCACATCAATGAGCAAACGTGGCGAGGCTGATCCTTGTGATCGGCCCCAAAAAATTTATGAAGGGAACTTACAAAACCTTCACCGAGCAAGCAACGTGGAGGCCGATTCCCGCAATCGGCCAAAATTATCCTCGCCCACCATTCTGCCTGGGTTCAACATGTTATCCAACAGAGCCGATACCATCAATTCTCTTGACAGAATCGGCTCGGGGGGGGGCACCCAGGTGGATAAAATACGAGGATATGCAACGGAAGCATCTCATCTTTTGGTGATGGGTATTGGAATATGGGGGCCGATGCACAGGTCGGCCGTAAAAAAAATAAAATAAAAACTGAAAATTCGAAAATTTTCGAGCACAGCCGATGCAGCAGACATCGACTTAAGAGGAGTAACTAATGGAAGAGGGTCAATGGAGCACTAATGGAAGAGCTCCTCAATGGAGTAGTCTAAGGGCTCGGATCCTCTCTTCAAGGGCAAAGGCCAAGAGCAGCCTGGACGTACAGATCAGGTCAAGGATGGAGCGCATCAGATCCACCAAAGGAAAGGAGCCGATCTGGCCGGCAAGAACTGAAGAAAGCTCGGGGGGCAGCTCACCTTGAAGGCTCTCTGCTTTGAGAAGCCGATTTATGTTCAAATCGGCTGGTTCTGCATAAGAAGCTCCCTCAGACATGATCAAGCCCAGGTCCATACAGCTAATTCGCGTATCCTCGTCTCTGTTTTGTTTTGGCTGAGACTCGGGGGGCAACAGGCCTATGAGTGCCCTGTTCTTAAGAGCCGATTGGAGTTACCTCGGTTGATTATTGCATTATGATCGTCTCAGGGAGGAACTGGGAAGGAAAAGCCGTCGTCTGGTACGAGGTTTGGACCGTGCTGATGCTGCAAGAAAAGGAAGAGACTGGTTTCTCGAATTAGCCGATGGATGGTCATCGGCTGCGGGACTGCAAAACGCCACGGTCGAGAAAAACAATAATAGCCCGATTCGTTACTATCGGTCTTGGTGCGGCAAACGGGAGGATGGAAATTGGATTAATGAAAGGAGAGATTGGAAGAACAATTCTCATTAATTCAAAGGAGTAGCTTTACAAGAAGAGCCGATGGCTCTCAAAAGAGGGATCTAGTGCCTAGTGCACTGCTACTGCTAGTCCTACTCTACTAGTCGTCGCTGTCCTCATCGTCGCCGTCGTCGAGGTCGTCGGCGCTGCTCCCAGGAAGCTCCTCGCCGCTGCTGCCCCAGCCATCGGCTGGAGCCTCCTCCTCCTCCTCGTCATCATCATCGTCCTCGCTATCCGCCCAGCCGCGGAAGCGCTTCGTTGGAGGGTACCCAATGGAGGTGGAGGAATCATCTTCCTCCTCCTCATCTTCTTCTTCTTCGTCATCATCGTCGTCCTCGCTGTCCGCCCACATGCGGGAGCGCTTCTTCGGCGGGAGCTTGGCGGACGGGGAGACCTTGGTCCTCTCCGCTTCTCCTCCCTTCTTCTCCTTGTCAGAGGAGATGGGGAGCGCCCCGGAGCGGAGATCGTCCTCTTCTTTGCTCTTCGGCAACGGTTGGAGGGAGGTGCCTGAAGCAGAGGAGGAAGAGGAAGACATGGCTGCAGGAGGGAAGGGTTTTTTGGTTTGGTGAACAGAGCAGAGCAAGGGGATGGAGTGGTGAGCCGTTTGGCACAGATAAATAAAGAGAGTGTGGTGGAGATTTAATGCCATGACGGTTCTCGAGGATGTGATGCCGAACTTGACAATTCATACAGAGAAGCCCAGGAGACGAGGCGCAATGATGGAAGATTCTGCAGCAGTTCTGCTCTGCCACGACATGACCCGATGAAAGAAAGCGTAATGATTTTGGAAATGTCATTTCCAAAACCAGGGGGGCATGTGTTATCACCAGAATTTGACCAAGTCAGAGGTGGGCCGCGATCAAGATGGACGTGAAGAATATATATATAGAAGTAATACGTGGATCGGCCTTTTATACCAAGTTGGGCTTAATTGCCCGTTTATCTGTAACATATTAGATCGTATCTTAGTTTAGAAGTTAGAATCTTACTCGTACACGGTTTGGTGCACGCCCGCATTAGAAAGTCCGCTGGACTATAAATATGTATCTAGGGTTTATGGAATAAACAACAACCAACGTTCAACCACAAACAAATCTCGGCGCATCGCCAACTCCTTCGTCTCGAGGGTTTCTACCGGTAAGCATCATGCTGCCTAGATCGCATCTTGCGATCTAGGCAGCACAAGCCTGCCTACGTTGTTCATGCGTTGCTCGTACTGAAGCCTTTTTGATGGCGAGCAACGTAGTTATCTTAGACATGTTAGGGTTAGCATTGTTCTTCATGTTACATTCTTTCGTAGTGCAACCCTTGCATGTCTAGCCGCCCTTACGCCTATCTTAGGCGTAGGGGCGCGCGCCCGCTTGATCATAGTTTGGTAGATCTGATCCGTTACGATTGCTCCTTGTTCTACAAGGATTAGTTTAATATCCGCAATAGTTAGGCCTTACAAGGGGGGAGGATCCAGCGGCACGTAGGGTGTCGTTCGTTGGCCCTAAGCGAGGATGTTCCGAGGATCAACCTCGTGTTGGTTTTTAGGCCTTGTTTAGGATCGGCTTACGATCACCGTGCGTGGCCGCGAGGCCCAACCTGGAGTAGGACGATCCGATTATGCGGTGAAAACCCCACATCGTCGTAGATCTCATTAGCTTTACCTTGATCAAGCGGGACCACCATATATTCGGACACCCCGTCCGAATCATGGGTGGATCGGCTCTTTGAGCCGATTCACGGGATAACCCGAGAGCCGATCGAGGCTCGTATTTAACGTTTACGTGTGTGCCCTGCAGGAAACTAAGCGAGGCATCATCCACACCTTCCCGACCGGGTATAGGTCAGGTGGCACGCCCTTGTGATAAACATCGGCGCGTGCGACCAGGAGGCTTTGCGGGCCGTCGCTCAGAGGGACTAGGGCCAGCCGCAGCCCTAGTTGTTCCCGGCTCTACGGTGTTGCCCGTCTCTGCCCGCCAGTGGGTTTCTGACGTCAACACTTTTACTTTATGTTGAGTCAGTTTACCTACTTCTTTCTATCTTAGAAGCAAACACTTGTGTCAACTGTGTGCATTGATTCTTACATGCTTGCTTATTTCACTCATCATATTACTTTGTGTTGACAATTATCCATGAGATATACATGTTGAAAGTTGAAAGCAACTCGCTGAAACTTAAATATTCCTTTGTGTTGCTTCAAAACCTTCTATTAAGAATCTATTTCTTTATGAGTTAACTCTTATGCAAGACTTTTCGATACTTGTCTTGAAAGTACTATTCATGAAAAGTTTTTGCTATATGATTCGATTGTTTAGTCATTATCTTTTTGTTAGTAAACTATAGACCATTGCTTTGAGTCACTTCATTCATCTCATATGCTTTACAATAGTATTGATCAAGATCATGTTGGTAGCATGTCACTCCAGAAATTATTCTTTTTATCGTTTACCTACTCGCGGGCGAGTAGGAACTAAGCTTGGGGATGCTTGATACGTCTCCAACGTATCTATAATTTCTTATGTTCCATGCTAGTTTTATGACAATACCTACATGTTTTATTCATACTTTATATCATTTTGATGCATTTTCCGGTACTAACCTATTAACAAGATGCCGAAGCGCCGGTTCTCGTTTTCTCGCTGTTTTTGGTTTCAGAAATCCTACACAGAAAATATTCTCGGAATTGGACGAAACAAAAGCCCACGGCCCTATTTTCCACGGAGGGTTCCTGAACATCGAAGAAGAGTCGGAGGCGGCCAGCAGGGGGCCCACCCCATAGGGCGGCGTGGCCAGGCCCCCTGCCGCGCCCAGGTATGGGGAGGGAACCCCCTGGCTCCTCCGAGGCCGCCCTTCCGCCTATATATTCTCCCAGATGCGAAAACCCTAAGGATATCAGTCATATTCCACGAAAAGTTACGTAGCCGCCGCCATCGCGAAGCCAAGTTTGGGGGACAGAAGTCTCTGTTCCGGCACGCCGCCGGGACGGGGAAGTGCCCCCGGAATCCATCTCCATCGACTCCATTGCCATCTTCATCGCCGTTGCTATCTCCCATGATGAGGAGGGAGTAGTTCTCCCCCGAAGCTGAGGGCTCTACCGGTAGCTATGTGGTTCATCTCTCTCTCCCATGGTGAGATCTTTATGTGATCATGAGCTTTGTAATCTAGTTGAATATGTAGATGTTACTCTTGTCTATTATGCACTCTAGAGGTTACTTTAATATGAACTCCGGAGTTACTCTCCACGGTGTGATGGTGACAGTGTGTGCATCGAGTGTGATTCCTTTATGACGTTGTGGAGCTTGTTTACTCTGGCTTGAGGTGTGATTTTGCAGCCCTACACAATGAATGGTGTTTGTTATCCAACAAGAGAGTGTTTGAGAGTAGCATTTATTTATTCAATTATGTGATCATTGTTGAGAGTGTCCACTAGTGAAAGTATGATCCCTAGGCCTTGTTTCTAAGCATTGAAACACCGTTTCCAACAAGTTCTGCTACATGTTCGCTTGCTGCCATTTTTATTTCAGATTGCAATTTCTACTTATAATCATCCATATTACTTGTATTTCACTATCTCTTCGCTGAACTAGTGCACCAATACATCTGACAAGTGTATTAGGTGTGTTGGGGACACAAAAGACTTCTTGTATCTTAATTGCAGGGTTGCTTGAGAGGGATATCTTTGACCTCTACCTCCCTGAGTTCGATAAACCTTGGGTGATTCACTTAAGGGAAACTTGCTGTTGTTCTACAAACCTCTGCTCTTGGAGGTCCAACACTGTGTACAGGAATAGAAGTGTGCGTAGACATTAGCGTGCAACTGCCTGGCGGCTGGCGGCTCAGCTACCGCCGGGTGCCCATACCTCCCGTCCTCGCGCGCAAGCCCGATCGGAGCGCGAGAGATCCGGCGAAGGAGGCGGTACCGCCGCCGGACCTCCGCGATGATCCGGCGTACGCCATCGACTCGAACGGTGGCGTACTTATTGATACGTCTCCAACGTATCTATAATTTCCGATGTTCCATGCTAGTTTTATGACAATACCTACATGTTTTGCTCACACTTTATAATGATTTTATGCATTTTCCGGAACTAACCTATTAACAAGATGCCGAAGTGCCGGTTCTCGTTTTCCGCTGTTTTTGGTTCCAGAAAGGCTGTTCGGGCAATATTCTCGGAATTCGTCGAAACAAAAGCCAAACATCTTATTTTACCGAGACGGACCAGAACACCGAAGGGGGGACGGAGTGGAGGCCCAGGGCCCCCACACCATAGGCCGGCGCGGCTAAGAGGGGGGGCGCGCCGCCCTGTGGTGTGGGCCCCCCAGGCACCCCCTTGCGCCGCCTCTTCGCCTATATAATCTCTCGTGACGTGAAAACCCTACACCAATTGACAAAACTCCAGAAAGACTCCAGGGACACCGCCGCCATCGCGAAACTCCGTTTCGGGGGACAGAAGTCTCTGTTCCGGCACGCCGCCGGGACGGGGAATTGCCCCCGGAAGTCATCTCCATCGACACCACCGCCATCTTCATCGTCGTTGCTGTCTCCCATGATGAGGAGGGAGTAGTTCTCCCCCAAGGCTGAGGGCCCTACTGGTAGCTATGTGGTTCATCTCTCTCTCCCATGTGATCTTTATGTGATCATGAGCTTTGTATCACTATTAATCTATGTGCTACTCTAGTGATGTTATTAAAGTAGTCTATTCCTCCTCCATGATGTAATGTTGACAGTGTGTGCATCATGTAGTACTTGGCGTAGGTTATGATTGTAATCTCTTGTAGGTTATGAAGTTAACTATTACTATGCACTCTAGAGGTTACTTTAATATGAACTCCGGAATTACTCTCCACGGTGTGACGGTGACAGTGTGTGCATCGTGCGTGATTCCTTTATGACGTTGTGGAGCTTGTTTACTCCGGCTTGAGGGTGCTCTTGTAGCCCTACACAATGAATGGTGTTTGTTATCCAACAAGAGAGTGTTTGAGATTAGCATTTATTTATTCAATTATGAGATCATTGTTGAGAGTGTCCACTAGTGAAAGTATGATCCCTAGGCCTTGTTTCTAAGCATTGAAACACCGTTTCCAACAAGTTCGTTACATGTTTGCTTGCTGCCATCTTTATTTCAGATTGCAATTACTACTTACAATCATCCATATTACTTGTATTTTACTATCTCTTCGCCGAACTAGTGCACCTATACATCTGACAAGTGTATTAGGTGTGTTGGGGACACAAGAGACTTCTTGTATCTTAATTGCAGTGGTTGCTTGAGAGGGATATCTTTGACCTCTACCTCCTTGAGTTCGATAAACCTTGGGTGATTCACTTAAGGGAAACTTGCTGCTGTTCTACAAACCTCTGCTCTTGGAGGCCCAACACTGTCTACAAGAATAGAAGTGTGCGTAGACATCAAGCTATTTTTTGGCGCCATTGCCGGGGAGGTAAGGTAAAAGGTATTCACATCCTCCGACTACTAAGCTATTTGCTAGCATTATTGCCGGTGTGTGAGTGCTCGAAGCTATTTCCTTTAGATCCTGCAGTTGCATCTTTTTGTTTCTTGTTTTTATTTTTCACTAGTTAGGCATAATGGAAAACAACAGTGAGCTTTTTAATCTATTTCCTGAGTTAAGACATGAATTGTTTGATGCAAAAATTAAAAAACCTATGGAACCTTATTTGCATGCTAGTAGCAATGTTATTAGTATGAACGTAATTATTGCTAATGCTATGGAAGAATTTAAGCTTGGGGAAGCTGGTTGTGATATTTTTAGTCACCAAGTTTTGAGGAGAAAATTTTCTTTGATGATACTTTGCCTCCCATTTATGATGATTATAATGATAGTGGTATTTTGGTGACACCTACTATGGAGGATAAAGTTTATTATGATTATACCATGCCTGCAATTTATGATAATTACAATGATGATTGTGATAGTTGTACTCCCATATTACTAATAAAATTGATTATGCTTATGTGGAGAGTAATGATACTTTTATGCATGTGAATAAGAATGCTTTATGTGATAGTTATATTGTTGAGTTTGTTCATGATGCTACTGAAAGTTATCATGAGAGAGGGAAACATGGTTATATGCATTTTAATAATATTAAATTTCCCCTCTTTATGTTGAGAATCTTGAAGTTGCGCTTGTGTTGCCTTACTATGCTTGTTGCATTATGCTTACATGACTTGTTTATTTACAAGATTCCTTTTCATAGGAAGTGGGTTAGACTTAAAAGTGTTTCTTATTTGCTTTTGATGCTCTCTTTTGGTTCAACTCTTATTTCTTGCGAGTGCATCATTGACATAGGCATCCCCAATGGGCCTACCGAAGATGGTACCGGGGTTTCGTCGAAGGCCCACGACCCGAAGGATAAGGAGAGTCGGAAGCCCAAATTGTTATTAAGGAAAGCTAGAGTTGTAATAGGAAGCATTATTTGTAATCTTGCGGGACGGGTTAGAAACCCTCCCGGACTCTGTAAACTTGTGTATCAAGAATCCCTCGGCTCCGCCTCCTATATAAGGGGGAGTCGAGGGACAAAGAAAGGATCGAATCATTGTCTCACAAACCCTAGTTTTCTTATCGTCGAATACTTTTCGGCTGAAACCTTCGAGATCTACTTGCCCTCTACTTCCGACTAAAACCCTAGTCTACAACTTGTAGGCATTGATAAGTTAACCCCTTGTCAATTGGCGCCGTACTGTAGGAATTAGAGGTGTCAAGGAGCTGATCTCGATGGCACGTTCAAGATCGTCGACTTCATCAGCCGGAAGCAACGCAGTGGACAGAGGTAAACAGATCGAAACTAGTCTCGTTGATTTTATTCCTCACCCGCCCTCCCGTTTGGATGCATATGCGTATCTGGAGGAGCCCATGGAGATGACGTTTGGAAAGTTCCACTTCCGCGTCAAGAAAGAAGGAGCGTATCGTCTCGAAATTCCGATCTCGTCGGGATTATCGGCGGTCGATCCCGACTTTTTGAGCTCAGCATCATCAATCGAGTCAGGCGATGAGGAGATTTCATCGCCACGTTTCATCAGTACCAGGGCGAGCGAAAAACTCGTCAAAATCTTCAGTGACATGTCCTTTGAGTCATCTGCGGACTCCTATATAAGCGATGACTCGAGCGACACCGACAGCCTCAACTTCATCGACAAATCCATCACCATTGGAAAGGTCTTCACCAATCTCTATGATGGTGTCACCAAACCCGACAAAGTCCAGCATCCAAAATATCATCGGATCTACGCAATTGGAGAACCAAGCCGGGCGAGAACCGGCAACGTCGAGGCTTTCGATGATGTGGGAAATCCGTATGTCGATCCCGCGAGATCTTGCGCGAGGTTTGGGAACAAAATATATCGGGACGAGGAACACGAGAGATGGTGCAATTTCCTCAGGCCGTGTGGGATCGAGTCGCAAGGCACAGAACCAATGGCTATTGCGGCAACACTTGAGGAGTCACAAGCATACCAATATAGGCTTGCCCGTATCAGGAGGGAGCTCGAGAAACAGAAAATCGAGTTGGATAGAAGGCAAGAAGCAGTCTCTGCATCAAGCAGGCGAAGAGCGGAGCTAAGTCGACATTCAGGAACTTCGGGAGATAGTCACAGGGAAGCTCGAAGGAGAGCAAGATTTCGCCTGCAAAATATACCTGAAGCAGAGAGAGAAAACCTAGTTCAAAACCTCGACATGTCTTTTATGTCAATTGACACGAGGGGGAACATTATTCCTAAGACACCAGAAGCTGGGTACATGGCGACGCAATCATTCATCCTTGCATCCAAGCCACCTCCCGGAGATCCACAAGAAGCATTGTACAATATGGCCATGGCAGGAGTCGGGGCCATGGGAACGGCATTTATAACAACGCCTCCCAAAGGTTCAGCAAGGAAAAATAGTCCACGACCCGCTGCAGCAGCGCCAGGTCCCGAGAGAACAAATGGAGCACGAGACACAGCAGCGCAAGCACGAGTGGACAGAGCACGACAAAATAGAAGGGAACATAGACACTCCCCAGAGTTAGATGACGAGGATATGTATGGGTTGCCGTGCTTTACAAGGAGGGTCCAAAAAACTCGAGTTCCTTCAGGGTTTAAATTACCCGATAACTTCAAAAAATTCGACGGCCTGCAAGATCCAGAGGATTGGCTAATTGATTATCTCGAGATGGTGAAGGCGATAGGAGGAACCGGAGCAACGGCCATGCAGAGCGTCCAAGTACATCCGAGTGGAGCCGCAAGATCATGGATAAAGAAGCTTCCCCCGAGGCTCCATCGACAGTCTGGGACAGTTTTGAGGACGTGTTTGTCAAGAACTTCCGATCAACCTGCAAAAAGCCTGCGACACTAGAGGAGTTGAGATCATGTCGACAAAAGCATGATGAATCAATGAGGAAGTACATCCAAAGGTGGAACATCATTAAAAACTCGGCAAAAAATATATCTGACGAGAGAGCGATAGATGCGTTCGTAGCAGGAGTTCGACGAGGAGATTTTGTGGAGGACTTGGGAAGAACCAACCCAAGGACAATATCAGCATTAATGGAAATAGCAAACAGATGGGCAGATGGTGAAGATGCTGTACATAATAAACGATACAGGTCACCAGAGGAGGACCGTAGTCGAAATTTTCAAAATAGACGACGATTTCCTCGACAATTTTCGAGCTATGATGCCCCTGGCCAAATATCGGCTGGTTTTCGGGGAAACAGTGGAGGCAACAATAGAGATGATTAGCAAAGGAGTAATGAGCAGCAAGGCGACAATAGAGATGACTCTCGGAATAACAGGCAAAATAGTGGATCAAGATTTCAAAGACCTTTTGTATCTCCCGAAGATATGATGAACGGGCCATGTCAGATGCATTTTTATCTCGACAATAATGGGAAGAGGCAATCAGGACATCTGCAGAAGGACTGTCGCAATTTCCAAGCAATGTTGAGGGTTGCAGGGTTCGCTAATGCTCAAGCAACAAATAGAAACCCCCAAGGGCCCAGGAGTGAGATCCATCTACCACCTCCTCCCGCGATTACGGACGAAAATCGACACCAACTCAGAATAGCGGCAGCACCACAGCCACCTCCATATGTCGACCCTAACTCCAATGGCGCGGTTTTGATGATTCAGAAAGCTAGGCCTTCTAATAGGCAGCAGAAAGTAATTTCACGACAAGTGTTCATGGCAGAGAAGATGCCTCCACCGACGAAAGAGTACCTAAATTGGTCGGGACAAGATATTGGTTTCACAATTGCAGTAGGGAGTGCCTCAACTGATGCAGTAGGGACTCTAATTTGCAGTAGGGAGTGCCTCAACTGATGCAGCAACTGATGGAGATAAAGAGTTGAGCAACCATGCAAGTATACCTGAATCAGTAGTGCTCCATTTCTTCCACTCAACACTCTTCTTTTCTACAGGTTCATCAACTTCCCCGATAACATATCCATCCAAAGCTTTCATCTTCAGCTGTAACAATCCTCTCCTAGACCAGCTCAAGTAATTGCTGACCCCCTCCAGTTTGACCTCATTTGGGGTCAATTCCAGCCTCTCCACTCCCTCAGTCTGTGAAGCTCCATCTACTGCCTTGGGCACAACCATAGCTTCCGTAGTTTTGGCAGTGAGAAGCTCCGCTAGCCTGTCCAGAGCCTTGGCCAAGTCCTCTGACATGGCTCAGTCTTGCCACATAACTCCCCTTGTGCTCTCTTGATGCAGAACCACCAGATCTACTGCAACCTGCAACAGATCCAGTCACTCCATCTTCATCCTTGGCAGTCCCACCATCTCTGCCCTCAAGAGCTCTGATACCATGTTGATAAGAAAGGTGGTGGCTGGCCTTGGAGGTGAGTGCACAACTCTGTCTCTCTCTTAGGGTTTTACGGGGTGAGGGGGCACATATATATACATCAGCTCATGGGTGAATAGATGGGCCACATGGGCCAGCAACATAAAACCCAATAAGCTGATTCAGCGAGATTGTGTTCAAGATCCACATCAAACAGTTCATACCTTCCATCTTCACGGTCAATTGTAATTGACACATGAACCTCACAGTCAGTTCTAATTTCGGGCCGCCCTTTCTTAGTTAGGCTATCCCTTTTATCGACCACCATTTTACCCTCTTTGCAACAAACGAATTTGCATGAAGTCACTACACCATCAATTTTGTTTCTGTTAGAATATCTCTTTCTAACACTAAAACCCATTCTTCCTCCATCGTACTCCCAAAAATCCCATGGCTCGGCCACAGTGTCAAATTTCATCCAAAGATGAGGTTTCCACCTAGGTATTCCCTCCCTCCTATCAAATAAACATGGAACAAGTTAAAACTAATTGTTGTGTAGATTTTGGTTCTCAACAATATGTTCTGATTCAAAATTAACTTGCTTGTTTGGATCATCCTTCTCCATCGATCACCAAAACTAATCCGAATTATGTGTTGTCGGAAAACATTGTTGTCTCGATGCATCAAGAGAATGGAGAGGACGGAATAATTAGAGCGAATAACATTGTGAAGAGAAGAAAAGAGATATGGAGGGAAGAATCGCTGGCCTTATTGTTTTGGCGCGTAGCTAAGTCTATTTTGGCATGTAGCTGTGCACAGGCGGGTTCTTTTTTTTGGAGAGGTGGAGTCCGATTGCATGAAGCAAAGTAAAAGCCTGACATGCCTCAGTAACGTTAGAGGAGCCGGCTCCGCGTCAAAGAAGCATCTTGTTCTTTGAAGGCGAAACCCTCCCCCGTGTTCAATTCTCTTTTCTGGTCTTGTTTGTCGTTTTCTGCGGTAGTAGTTCATCGTTTTCCGTGGTAGCATGGAGCGCACGCACTCTTTCCTCACTACTTTGTTTTCTTGTAATCATTGCATGCATATGACACACACATGCATTTGCTAACTTCATGCGTTTATTAATCATGCCTAACACATGCACTTGATTAGTTGTTTGCTTCCTTTTACTTTTTTCACATAACGTGGAGGCCGATCGCATGCATTATTTTTTATTTCTTTTTATTTCACTCTTAAAGAAAGATAGTAGTAGGATACGGGAGTAGCTCATATTATTCAGCTGGCTCTTTCAATTCCATTTATCTGCAATTCCTTTTTAATTGGTTATTTGGTGCGCTAATTATTATTTCTTTGGATAAATTTTATTCTTTTGGGCTTACTTTTAACAATTATCTTTTAGCAATTCCCTTTTTGTAATTCGTACGGTAATTCATGTTTTTTTTGGATTAATTTTTACAATTCCCTTTTTCGGGTTAGTGGGTTTAAGGGGGGAATTATGGGTGTGGTGGATTCACTTGCAACTCAAATGGACTATGACTTGCTACTCAAATTAAGTATTGTTTTAAGTTCTAAGATAAAAAAATTGCTAATAGATCCTAAATGAAATTTACTTTTGAGGGTTGCTAGGTATTTATATTTACCGTTGATAAATAACGGGGCACTGGATTGATAGCTTGTAAACAAAAAAGAGTCGCTAAAATATTATAAAAGAAATTAACATCCAAGGGTCGATAGTTATTTATATTTACCATTGATAAATAACAGGTCATCGGGTTAATAGCTTGTAAACTAAAAAAAAGTCGCTAATATATTCTAAATGAAATAATTTTTAGAGTTGGTAGTTATTTATATTTACCGTTGATAAATAACGGGGCACCAGATTGATAGCTTGTAAACTAAAAAAGACTCGATAAAAATATTCTAAATGAAATACTTTTTAGGGTTGGTAGTTATTTATATTTACCTTTGATTAATAACGGGGCACCGGGTTGATAGCTTGTAAACTAAAAAAGAGCCACTAAAATATTCTAAATAAAATACTTTTTAGGGTTGACAGTAATTTATATATACCTTTGATAAATAACGGAGCACCAGGATGATAGCTTGTAAACTAAAAAATGGTCTCTAAAATATTTAGGGTTGGTAGTTATTTATAATTACCATTGATAAATAACGAGGTACGGGTTGATAGCTTGTAAACTAAAAAGAGTCGCTAAAATATTCTAGATAAAATTAGCTTTCTAGGGTTCCTATGTATTTATATTTTCATTGATAAATAACGGAGCACTCGGGTTGATAAATTGTAAACTAAAAAAATGGTCGCTAAAATATTCTAAATGAAATTAACTTTTTAGGGTTGATAGTTATGTATAATTACCGTTGATAAATAACGGGGCACTGGATTGATAGCTTATAAACAAAAAAGAGTCGCTAAAATATTCTAAATGAAATTAGCTTTCTACGTTTGCTAAAGTATTTATATTTACCGTTGATAAATAACGGGGCACTGGGTTGATAGATTGTAAACTAAAAAGACTCGCTAAAATATTATAAATGAAATTAGCTTTTTAGGGTTGGTAGTTATTTATATTTACCATTGATAAATAACGGGGCACCGGGTTGATAGCTTGTAAATTAAAAAAAAATCGCTAAAATATTCTAAATGAATCTAGCTTTTTAGGGTTGGTAGTTATTTATATTTACCGTTGATAAATAACTGGGCACTCGGTTGATTGCTTGTAAACTAAAAAAGGGGCTCTAAAATATTCTAAATGAAATTAAATTTTTAGGGTTCGTAGTTATTTATATTTTACCATTGAAAAAATACCAACAAGGGAAATACCCGTGTTGATAATTTGTGAGCTAATAAAAGATTTAAAATATTTCATATAAAATTAACTTTTTGGGTTGGTAACTTTTTAAATTACAATTGATAAATAACGAATTTGAGGGTTGATAACTTTTAGTCCGAAAAAAATTTGTCGAAAAGAGAAAAGTAAAAGGAATCACCACATGCATAAAGTGATTCAGCAGGAAATTGCATCGTATGATTAAGCCAAAATTAGTACATCGCCAGCTAATCATGCCGAAAAAATAAAGGAAGGCACTTGGTCGGAGTGAACGCGTGTGAGCCCCCAAGCGGTCAACCGCTAGCTAAGGTTGCCTCTTTGAAGGGGGCTTTGGCATTGGGAATGACTTTTTCTGGAGTCTTGTGTCGATGGAAACCATACTTGAATGTCGAATGACTATTGATCTTAATCTTCTGGGCATTAGTGGATGGCTGGATAGGTGTTGGAGATATGCCCAAGAGGCAATAATAAAAGTGGTTATTATATATCTTTATGTTTATGATAAATGTTTATATACCATGCTATAATTGTATTAACCGAAACATTGATACATGTGTGATATGTAAACAACAAAGAGTCCCTAGTATGCCTCTTAACTAGCTTGTTGATTAATGGATGATTAGTTTCATAATCATGAACATTGGATGTTATTAATAACAAGGTTATATCATTATATGAATGATGTAATGGACACACCCAATTAAGCGTAGCATAAGATCTCGTCATTAAGTTATTTGCTATAAGCTTTCAATATATAGTTACCTAGTCCTTATGACCATGAGATCATGTAAATCACTTATACCGGAAAGGTACTTTGATTACACCAAACGCCACTGCGTAAATGGGTGGTTATAAAGGTGGGATTAAGTATTCGGAAAGTATGAGTTGAGGCATATGGATCAACAGTGGGATTTGTCCATCCCGATGACGGATAGATATACTCGGGCCCTCTCGGTGGAATGTCGTCTAATGTCTTGCAAGCATATGAATAAGTTCATAAGAGACCACATACCACGGTACGAGTAAAGAGTACTTGTCGGGAGACGAGGTTGAACAAGGTATAGTGTGATACCGAAGATCAAACCTCGGACAAGTAAAATATCGCGAGACAAAGGGAATTGGTATTGTATGTGAATGGTTCATTCGATCACTAAAGTCATCGTTGAATATGTGGGAGCCATTATGGATCTCCGGATCCCGCTATTGGTTATTGGTCGGAGTGAGTACTCAACCATGTCCGCATAGTTCACGAACCGTAGGGTGACACACTTAAAGTTGGATGTTGAAATGGTAGTACTTGAATATGGAATGGAGTTCGAATATTTGTTCGGAGTCCCGGATGAGATCCCGGACATCACGAGGAGTTCGGAATGGTCCGGAGAATAAGATTCATATATAGGATGTCATTTTATGTGAATTAAAATGTCGCGAAAGGTTCTATGGAAGGTTCTAGAAGGTTCTAGAAAAGTCCGGAAGAAACCACCAAGGAAGGTGGAGTCCACATGGGACTCCACCTCCATGGCCGGCCAACCCTAGTGGGGGAGGAGTCCCAAGTGGACTCCCCTTAGGGGGCCGGCCACCCCCCATATGGGAGGTGGAACTCCCACCTTTGGTGGGAGTCCTAGCTTGGCTAGGTTTCCCCTCCCTTTGGAAGGTTTTTGGTTCGGGTCTTATTCGAAGACTTGGACACCAACTCTTGGGGATCCACCTATATAATGAGGGGCCAAGGGAGGGGGCCGACCACCCTAAGACCACAAGCTGGCCGCCCCCCTTGAAGTGGCCGGCCACCCCTCCCAAACCCTAGCCGCCCCCTCTCCTCCATATCTTCCGCGTAGCTTTAGCGAAGCTCTGCCGGAGTTCTCCACCACCACCGACACCACGCCGTCGTGCTGTCGGATTCAAGAGGAGCTACTACTTCCGCTGCCCGCTGGAACGGGAGGTGGACGTCGTCTTCATCAACAACCGAACGTGTGACCGAGTACGGAGGTGCTGCCCGTTCGTGGCGCCGGAACCGATTGTGATCAAGATCTTCTACGCGCTTTTGCAAGCGGCAAGTGAACGTCTACCGCAGCAACAAGAGCCTCATCTTGTAGGCTTTGGAATCTCTTCAAGGGTGAGACTCGATACCCCCTTGTTGCTACCGTCTTCTAGATTGCATCTTGGCTTGGATTGCGTGTTCGCGGTAGGAAATTTTTTGTTTTCTATGCAACGTTATCCTACAGTGGTATCAGAGCCGTGTCTATGCATAGATGGTTGCACAAGTAGAACACAATGGTTTTGTGGGCGTTGATGCTCTTGTTATCTTTAGTTGAGTACTTTGCATCTTTATGGCATAGTGGGATGAAGCGGCTCGGACTAACTTTACATGACCGCGTTCATGAGACTTGTTCCTCGTTCGACATGCAACTTGTATTGCATAAGAGGCTTTGCGGGTGTCTGTCTCTCCTACTATAGTAAAGATTCAATTTACTCTTCTATTGACAACATTAGTATCAACGTTTTGGTTCATGTTCGTAGGTAGATTAGATCTATATCGAAAACCCTAAACCACGTAAAATATGCAAACCAAATTAGAGAGCGTCTAACTTGTTTTTGCAGGGTTTGGTGATGTGATATGGCCATGATGTGATGATGAATATGTATGAGATGATCATTATTGTATTGTGGCAACCGGCAGGAGCCTTATGGTTGTCTTTAAATTTCATGTTGAGTAGTATTTCAAAGTAGTTGTAATAGTTGCTACATGGAGGACAATCATGAAGACGGCGCCATTGACCTTGACGCTACGCCGACGATGATGGAGATCATGCCCGAAGATGATGGAGATCATGTCCGTGCTTTGGAGATGAAGATCAAAGGCGCAAAGACAAAAGGGCCATATCATATCACATATGAGCTGCATGTGATGTTAATCCTTTTATGCATCTTATTTTGCTTAGATCGCGACGGTAGCATTATAAGATGATCCCTCACTAAAATCTCAAGATAATAAAGTGTTCATCCTTAGTAGCACCGTTATCAAGTCTTGTCGTTTCGAAGCATCTCGTGATGATCGGGTGTGATAGATTCAATAAGTACATACAACGGGTGCAAGACAGTTTTGCACATGCGGATACTAAGGTGGCCTTGACGAGCCTAGCATGTACAGACATGGTCTCGGAACACATGATACCGAAAGGTAGAGCATGAATAATATGATTGATATGATGAACACTTTGAGTGTTCGCCATTGAAATCACACCTTTTCTCGTGATGATCGGGTTTAGGTGCGGTAGATTTGGTTCGTGTGATCACTAAGACAATGCGAGGGATATTGTTTTGAGTGGGAGTTCACCTAGATTTTTAATTATGTTGAATTAAAATTTGAACTCATTTTGTCATAAACTTAGTCTAAACTATTTCAAATATATGTTGTAGAGATGGCGTCCCCAATCAATTTTAACCGAGTTCCTAGAGAAAGAAAAGCTTAAGAGCAACGGTAGCAACTTCACCGACCGGTTCCGTCATGTGAGGATCTTCCTCTCCGGCGGAAATGCTGCAATATGTGCTTGATGCACCGCTAGGTGACCCTCCTGCGAAACCGAAACCGATGAAGTAAAAGCTGTTTACGAGACTCGGAAAACTCGGTACTCTCAAGTTCGGTGTGCCATCCTGTGCGATCCGGAATCCGATCTTCAAAAACGTTTTGAGCACCACGATCCTCATGAGTTGATGAATGAGCCGAAAGCTATTTTTGAGACTCATGCGGCCGTGGAATGCTATGAAGCATCGAAACATTTCTTCGACTGTATGATGGAAGAAGGCAGCTCCATTAGTGAGCACATGCTCGCCATGACCGGGCATGCGAAGAAACTCGGTGACTTGGGAATAGTGATTCCTAACGGATCGGGGATTAATCGTGTCCTTCAATCACCGCCACCAAGTTACAAGAACTTTGTGATGAACTACAATATGCAGAACATGAACAAGGAGTTACCTGAACTCTTTGGCATGCTAAAAGCTGCTGAGATTGAGATCAAGAAAGAGCACCAAGTGTTGATGGTCAACAAGACCACCGATTTCAAGAAACGAGGGCAAGTCTAAGGGAAAATTCAAGAAGGGTGGCAAGAAAGCTGCCACGCCTCCTATGAAACCTAAGAACGGCCCTAAGCCCGATGCTTGAGTGCTATTACTGCAAGGAGAAGGGACAACTGGAAGCGTAATTGCTCCAAGTATTTGGCAGATCCGAAGAGCGGCCTTGTCAAGAAGAAGAAAGAAGGTATATCGATATACATGTTATAGATGTTCATTTCATTGGTTCTCGTTCTAGTACACTGGGTATTTGATACTTGGTTCGGTTGCTCATATTTGTAACTCGAAACAGGAACTAAAGAATAAACGACAACTGCTGAAAGATGAAGTGACGATGCGCGTTGGAAACGGATCCAAGGTCAATGTGATCGCAGTCGGCACACTTCCTCTACATCTACCTTCGGGATTAGTTTTAAGCCTAAATAATTGTTATTATGTACCTGCGTTGAGCATGAACATTATATCTGGATCTTGTTTAATGCAAGACGGTTATTCATTCAAGTCCGAGAATAATGGTTGTTCTATTTTTATGAATAATATCTTTTATGGTCGAGCACACGAAAAGAATGGCTTATTTCTATTAGATCTCGATAGTAGTGATACGCATATACATAACATTGATGCTAAGCGAATTAAATTGAATGATAATTCTACTTATATGTGGCATCGTCGTCTTGGTCATATTGGAGTGAAACGCATGAAGAAACTCCATACTCGATGGATTACTTGAATCACTTGACTTTGAGTCACTTGATAGATGCGAAGCATGTCCGATGGGAAAAATGACTAAGACTCCATTTTCTGGTATGATGGAGCGAGCTAATGAATTATTGGAAATCATACATACCGATGTGTGCGGACCAATGAGCGTAGCATCACGCGGTGGTTATCGTAATGTTCTAACCTTCATAGATGATCTGAGTAGATATGGGTATATCTATTTCATGAAACATAAATCCGAAACTTTCGAGAAGTTTAAGGAATTCCAAAGTGAAGTAGAAAATCAACGTAACAAGAAGATCAAATTTCTACGATCTGATCGTGGAGGTGAATATCTGAGTTATGAGTTTGGCATGCATTTAAAGAAATGCGGAATACTTTCACAATTGACACCGCCGGGAACACCACAACGAAACGGTGTGTCCGAACGTCGTAATCGAACTCTCTTAGATATGGTTCGTTCTATGATGTCTCTTACTGATTTGCCGTTATCATTTTGGAGTTATGCATTAGAGACAGCCGCATTCACTTTAAATAGAGCACCATCAAAATCCGTAGAAACGACACCGTATGAATTATGGTTTAATAAGAAACCTAAGCTGTCGTTCCTTAAAGTTTGGGGTTGCGAAGCCTATGTAAAAAAGTTACAACCGGACAAGCTAGAACCCAAAGCGGAGAAATGCGTCTTCATAGGATACCCTAAGGAAACTATAGGGTACACTTTCTATCACGGATCCGAAGGCAAAATCTTTGTTGCTAAGAACGGAACCTTTCTTGAGAAAGAATTTCTCACTAAAGAAGTGACTTGGAAGAAAAGTAGAACTCGATGAGATTAATGAATCTATACTCGTTGATCGGAGTAGCGCGAGTACGGAAGTTGTACCTGTACCGTCTACACCGGCAACGGAGGAAGCTAATGATAATGATCATGAAACTTCGAACGAGGAAACTACTCGAACCTCGCGGATCGACAAGGGAACGTGCCACTCTCGATTGGTATGATCCTTGTCTAAATGTCATGATTGTGGATAACAATGATGAGGACCCTGCGACGTATGAAGAAGCGATGATGAGCCCGAGATTCCAACAAATGGCAAGAAGCCATGAAATCCGAAATGGGATCCATGTATGATAACAAAGTATGGACTTTGGTAGACTTACCCGATAGCCGAAAGGCCGTCGAGAATAAATGGATCTTCAAGAGAAAAACGAGATGCTGATGGTAATATTACCGTCTATAAAGCTCGACTTGTCGCAAAGGGTTTCCGACAAATTCAAGGAGTTGACTACGATGAGACTTTCTCACCCGTAGCGAAGCTAAAATCTGTGAGGATTTTGTTAGCAATAGCTGCATTTTTCGATTATGAGATTTGGCGGATGGATGTCAAAACGGCGTTCCTTAATGGAGACATTGAGGAAGAGTTGTATATGGTACAACCCAAAGGTTTTGTCGATCCTAAAAATGCCGACAAAGTATGCAAACTTCAGCGTTCAATCTATGGACTGAAGCAAGCATCAAGAAGTTGGAACCGACGCTTTGATAAGGTGATCAAAGACTTCGGTTTTATACGAGTGTCATGGAGAGGCCTCGTATTTACAAGAAAGTGAGTGGGAGCTCTGTAGCATTCCTCGATATTATATGTAGATGACATATTATTGATTGGGAATGATATAGAACTATTAAGCAATGTAAAAGGTTATTTGAATAACAGTTTTTCAATGAAAGACCTTGGTGAAGCATCGTATATATTAGGCATCAAGATTTATAGAGATAGATCAAGACGCCTAATAGGGCTATCACAGAGTACATACTCGGACAAGATTCTAAAGAAGTTTAGAATGGACGAAAGTAAGAAAGGGTTTTTACCTATGTTACCAGGCAAGGTCTTGAGTAAGACTCAAGGACCGGCTACGGCAGAAGAAAGAGAAAGGATGAATAAGATCCCCTATGCTTCGGCAGTAGGCTCTATTATGTATGCCATGCTATGTACAAGACCGGATATAGCGCATGCTCGTTAGTTTGACTAGCGAGATATCAAAGTGATCCGAGGAATGGAACAACTGGACAGGCGGTCAAGAATATCCCGAAGTACTTGAAAAGAACTAAGGATATGTTTCTTTGTTATGGAGGTGACCAAGAGCTCGTTGTAACAAGTTACACCGATGCAAGTTGGAACACCGATCCCGATGACTCTAAGTCACGATCCGGGTACGTGTTTATATTGAATGGTGCTGCGATAGGTCGGGCAAGCTCGAAGCGAGTGCACGGTGGCGAAGTCTTCAACGAGAATCGGAGTACATAGCGGCTTCGCAGGCTTCATCGAAGCGGTATGGATGAAGAGGTTCATTGTAGAGCTCGGTGTGGTTCCTAGTGCATTGGACCCATTAGTCATATACTCGTGACAACATGGGTGCCATCGCCAATGCACAAGAACCAAGGTCACACAAGAGGCCGAAGCATATCAAGCTGCGTTACCACTCGATTCGCGAGTACATCGAAGATGGAGAAGTAAAGATTTGCAAAGTACACACCGATCCGAATGTAGCGGATCCGTTGACTAAAGCTCTCCCTAGGGCAAACCATGACCAACACCGGAATGCCATGGGTGTTAGGTTCCTTACAATGTAATCTAGATTATTGACTCTAGTGCAAGTGGGAGACTGTTGGAGATATGCCCAAGAGGCAATAATAAAAGTGGTTATTATATATCTTTATGTTTATGATAAATGTTTATATACCATGCTATAATTGTATTAACCGAAACATTGATACATGTGTGATATGTAAACAACAAAGAGTCCCTAGTATGCCTCTTAACTAGCTTGTTGATTAATGGATGATTAGTTTCATAATCATGAACATTGGATGTTATTAATAACAAGGTTATATCATTATATGAATGATGTAATGGACACACCCAATTAAGCGTAGCATAAGATCTCGTCATTAAGTTATTTGCTATAAGCTTTCAATATATAGTTACATAGTCCTTATGACCATGAGATCATGTAAATCACTTATACCGGAAAGGTACTTTGATTACACCAAACGCCACTGCGTAAATGGGTGGTTATAAAGGTGGGATTAAGTATTCGGAAAGTATGAGTTGAGGCATATGGATCAACAGTGGGATTTGTCCATCCCGATGACGGATAGATATACTCTGGGCCCTCTCGGTGGAATGTCGTCTAATGTCTTGCAAGCATATGAATAAGTTCATAAGAGACCACATACCACGGTACGAGTAAAGAGTACTTGTCGGGAGACGAGGTTGAACAAGGTATAGTGTGATACCGAAGATCAAACCTCGGACAAGTAAAATATCGCGAGACAAAGGGAATTGGTATTGTATGTGAATGGTTCATTCGATCACTAAAGTCATCGTTGAATATGTGGGAGCCATTATGGATCTCCCGGATCCCGCTATTGGTTATTGGTCGGAGTGAGTACTCAACCATGTCCGCATAGTTCACGAACCGTAGGGTGACACACTTAAAGTTGGATGTTGAAATGGTAGTACTTGAATATGGAATGGAGTTCGAATATTTGTTCGGAGTCCCGGATGAGATCCCGGACATCACGAGGAGTTCGGAATGGTCCGGAGAATAAGATTCATATATAGGATGTCATTTTATGTGAATTAAAATGTCGCGGAAGGTTCTATGGAAGGTTCTAGAAGGTTCTAGAAAAGTCCGGAAGAAACCACCAAGGAAGGTGGAGTCCACATGGGACTCCACCTCCATGGCCGGCCAACCCTAGTGGGGGAGGAGTCCCAAGTGGACTCCCCCTTAGGGGCCGGCCACCCCCATATGGGAGGTGGAACTCCCACCTTTGGTGGGAGTCCTAGCTTAGCTAGGTTTCCCCTCCCTTTGGAAGGTTTTTGGTTCGGGTCTTATTCGAAGACTTGGACACCAACTCTTGGGGATCCACCTATATAATGAGGGGCCAAGGGAGGGGGCCGACCACCCTAAGACCACAAGCTGGCCGCCCCCCTTGAAGTGGCCGGCCACCCCCTCCCAAACCCTAGCCGCCCCCTCTCCTCCATATCTTCCGCGTAGCTTTAGCGAAGCTCTGCCGGAGTTCTCCACCACCACCGACACCACGCCGTCGTGCCGTCGGATTCAAGAGGAGCTACTACTTCCGCTGCCCGCTGGAACGGGAGGTGGACGTCGTCTTCATCAACAACCGAACGTGTGACCGAGTACGGAGGTGCTGCCCGTTCGTGGCGCCGGAACCGATCGTGATCAAGATCTTCTACGCGCTTTTGCAAGCGGCAAGTGAACGTCTACCGCAGCAACAAGAGCCTCATCTTGTAGGCTTTGGAATCTCTTCAAGGGTGAGACTCGATACCCCCTCGTTGCTACCGTCTTCTAGATTGCATCTTGGCTTGGATTGCGTGTTCGCGGTAGGAAATTTTTTGTTTTCTATGCAACGTTATCCTACAATAGGGTCGTTCATCTCACTTAATTGTTTTGAACTAGTACAGCAAGATACACGTTCAGAACTACTACCCAACCATATCTCATGAAAACTCGCTTCGTTCGCCTGAAAAAGGATGCTTTATATTTAGGCTGCCCGCTCAGGAGACATTCAAACATCACCAAGTTTGACAAGGAGACTGCATGCATACCATCGCCCATCCAGTTTGTATAAATAGTCCATTTTAAAAATACTGATACGTTATATTTTCTAAAGCAATATTCCATGCTTGCCAAAACTTAGTGCAACTAAAGTAGTTCAGAAAATCATGCAATGTAAAGTTTAACCAAGTTTGTTGAGAACATTATCTATATCTAGATTATCAAATGTATATCATATGAAAATATACATCATGATAAATCTATTATTATTGATTCGATATTCTAGGTGTTGTTGTTTTGTTCTAGAGACTTAGTGAGATTTTACAATGTCGACATCTGAAGAACCTATGTACTACATGTCGGGTAGGGAGGGAGTATTATGAACTTTTTTAAAAGTCCATTTAGTGGGTCCCGGTGTTACTTGAGGTTGATTGTAATTTTTTTGTAAGTATCGTTCCATTATGAATAAAGAGGGTTGTGTGCATCATTTTCATGCAGAATCGGAGGTATCACCTGGTGTGCCAATGTATTCGCTAAAGCTACACATGATTCCGCTTGCGTAGCCATCGCACTAACTTCATCACCGTAGCACGGTTCTCTATCCAGTCTTACTCCCTTGCTTTTGTCGGTGCGTCTGACAACATGCAGGGGTTTCAACTGACCCAACAGTCACACTCGCTCTCCCAAAACCAATATTTTCCCTGAAACTATCTATGTCTCTCTCTTGAAACCATATCATCATACATGAATATTTAGAATTTTGGTATGTGTGACTTTCTATGAGTGAGTAGCTCTTTTTTTCGGTGATTTAAGAGTATATGTTTACGTTTTATTACTTGTATCGGTAAAAGGAAGATATAATATGCGAGTGCCCTAAACAATATTCATATCATGCAACTGCTTTATTTCATATCACATCGCCGCATCATTTTTATTTATGTTGTCCAATCAACCTTCACTTGGAGCGCCCATGTGCATCTCCATAATGAACAGTGTAACTCGCATATGAGATATATATAGTTTCTCGGTTCGTCCATAAAGACATTAATAAGGCAATGATATAGAAATCGAGCATCTCGGACGAGTTTCTGCTCATTATAAGTTTGGTCATAAAGAAATTAATTTGGAGGAGATATACAAATTCTAAGGAAAAGCTGTTTAGATCACTTATTTACGGACGGATATTATCAATGAAAACAAACCTGCACAGTCGCTCCCTTCAGGCAATTTATTACCACACACATATGTAACCTTAGCCCACCTAGGCAGACTGATTTTCTCCAATTCCTGGGCCGTAAACTCCTTACAAACGGCTAGGAGGTCGTGCGTTCCTCTCACTACTATGCAGCATGCGTGGTTACGTTCCAAGAATGGGATGGGTAAATGTTTCCTCATGTAGCTCTCACAGTGTTGCATTATTGCTTCCTTTTCTTTGGGGAATTCAGATTTCATTGCTAGTGCATGGTGAGAGCAAGAAGAGATCACCACGAAAACTACAAGCAAAAACACGGTTGCCATCTTAACTACTACCATATCGATTGTCTTTTGGAAGATTTCGCTACTTAACCTGGCAGCTAGTATGTATGTAAGAGTTTTTGGGAAGGACTGCCACCCATTGTCCCGGGTCGTCATGTATTAATAGAGGGAGGCCGGTTAACCAAATCACCGGAAGGAATTACATCTCTATCTCTATCTCTATCTCTACCTCTCTATCTCTATCTCTATCTCTATCTCTATCTCTATCTCTATCTCTATCTCTATCTCTATCTCTACTAGTTAAAAAATGAAGTTCCTCTTTTTTCCTTCGGTTAAAGTTTTCATCAACCATATTTTTAATAGGACAACTTTTCCCTCCCACCAAAACATCTCTATCTCTATCTCTACTACTTAAAAAGAACGAAGTTCCTCTTTTTCCTCGGATCCAAGTTTTCGTCAACCAAATTTTTCAATAGGAAATTTTTTCCCTCCCACCAAAGCACATACAAAAATACTCCGAAATAGCTCCATGATTTCAGGAGTAATAAAGCAACTTCATGCGGGCAGACAGGCGGGCACTAATAAAAACGAACAATTCCATCCCTACACATGGTAAGTAACGATCTGCCTAAATAAAAACCACTCGCCCACCATTTTAGCAGAATCTTCATAAGTAGAAATTTGCTCTCCCGCCTACAGTAGCTCCATGATTTTAGGATTAATAAAGCAACTTCATGCGGGCACTAATAAGAACGAATAATTCCCTGCCTACACATGGTAAGTAACAATCTGGCTTGGTCTCCTTCCCTTTTTCTTCGAAGGTGGTCTGATTTCCTGCCTACACTCACGAATCAATCAACCAATTTTCATCAAAACAGATCGGTACTTACCATATAGCCTGACAGCATATCAAATCTCTATCTCTATCTCTATCGCTATCTCTATATCTCTATACTTAAAAAGAACAAAGTTCCTCTTTTTCCTCCGGTCGAAGTTTTCGTCAACCATATTTTCAATAGGACAACTTTGCCCTCCCACCAAAACACATACAAAATACTCTGAAATAGCTCCACGATATCAGGAGTGGGTGTGTGACCCGAATGTGTGGAGCCATGGTATAATATATAATGGCGATACACACGCGCTGCCGCATCCAACTAGAACACAAAACAAGGGCGAGCGAGCTCATGAGATTTATCGACCTGAATTTAAAAACAAGCCAAAGTTATTGTGGGGCTTGATAGAAAAATGTCGAAACAAAGCATGGAGAGTCACATCATTTGTGGTTTATATATACTACCTCTATGAAAAATACCAAATAAACATGGCATATATACACTTCCATTCTTTTAGAAGAACACTGCACAATTTTTGGCACCATGTATGTGTTTGAGTGCGCTCAATTCGCCTTGCATCCCAAAAGTGTGAGAGCAACGTATTACTACAAGAAAACAATGTCAAACCTTTGAATCATGACTCATTTTTGGTAGTGATATATATATTTATGGTTTAGGATTTAGGGTTAGGGGATTTAGGGTTTATAGAGAGGCACATCTTTTTGTTTCACATTTGTGATGTACAATATATATATATATATATATATATATGTAACAACCCGGAAAAACCCAATATTAGATTTTTCGCCGCAACTGTTTTTCCGTGTCGTTGCAAGTCATCATGGCATCATGCATAATTTTGAACTCCAAAATTATTTTATTAAACCTTATTCTATTGCTTAAATTACTTCCCTCTTTTCATCTCAAATAAAAATATATTTTCCTCTGCTTAATTTCCTATATAAAAACTATTTGAAATGGTTTTGAAAACAAACAGGAAAAATAAATAAAGAAAACGTTTTATAAAACAAAACGGAGAGGGAGCCTCTCAACCGGCCGAGCCAGCCAAGGCCCAGCCGGCAGCCCATGCGGCCCGCTCGGCCAAACCCTAGCGAGGAGAACCGGCCAGCCTTGGCCATTTTCCTCTCCGCCCCCCGCCGCCGGCCCTTTTCTTGTAGCGATCCGACCCAGTACGGGTTGAATCTCTGTGCTTATTTGTGCTAGTCCCTGGATCAATCGCTAGCACACACAGTTTAAGATGTAATACCAAGAAACAAAGGTCTTTATTACATCGCATGATCCAATAATTACAAAGTAAACATTACAAATTGCATAGCCCGAAGCTAGCATTATATCAGAGTTTACAAGGAAGCATATCAGCATGGAGTCCTTCATCTTCATGTGCCACAGGCGAGCATGTCGAGTATAGACTCGTACGGAATATCTGCAACATAAAACGTTGCAGCCACGCAGGGTCAATACATTTGGAATTGTATTGGCAAATGTCACTTTTGGTGGATATATAAATGGCACCTATCAACTACGTGCTCATTTGGCAGGTGGAGTTTAGGCTCTTTTGCGAAAAGCAATAGTTTCCCTATATTTTATAAACAGTTTTATTCTCTAAAAAATCATCGTCTAGGAACATATTAGCATAACCCATGCCGTCGCAAGACAGTTAGCTTCACATGCTCCTAAACATCTATGGACATGCTAGCATAGGCCCATGTAAACACAAGACAACCTAGCTTTGCATGCTCCTAAACCCATTGTTTGTCCCATCAAGTTTTATTAAGAAATTAGAATGATGAGATCCTCCAAACAGTTCCAGACTCTAGTTGCTCATAATGTCCATAACCGGGGACACGGCTAAGTACTTAGTTTGACACTCTCGAGAGGATGTACACTTTGCCCACATGACCTAGTCAGCCCCTTTTACCATGATGCTCAATTTGCTCAAATGGTCAGCAAAAGACTAAGTCGAGACCGTTTTCAGAAGTAGGACCCCGAGCCATCTGGACGGACCCATGCCAACCTACACATCTACATCTCCTAGTCACGTCAGGTCGGGTTCCTACAACCTACTTAGTCAAGCTAGAGCCCATATGACATGTGGTTGTACTGGAAGCTACTAGAAACCTGTCAAATCTCTTTGTTTCTGGGTGGCCAACCACAAGTGCGATACACTCGACCGCCATAGACATGACTCCGGTGTAACCACTCAACATAAACCAAGCAAACCACTTCCACCCAGATGATTCATTATCTTAGGTTGTTTTATTACATCAAAACAATATTTTCCAACAAAACAAATCACATCATGATTCCCAATCCACGCATCTAAAATAGCGAGGGCTAAGCATTCTACAATACGATGGCGACAAGAATCATGTCATGGAAACATATGGCTATCCTAGATAGGTTTCTTGCATAGCAATATATATATTTAAAACAAATCCTACACATATATAGCTACTGAAAATAACTACGAAGTGCATAGAAAAATAATAGGACAGAACGGTGTGTGACACTTGCCTTCGGTGTTGTTCAGACAATCGTTGCAGTCGCAATCGTTGCACTCCGTACAATCTATACGATAAAAACAATACACCACACATGAACATACAATCAAGAACCAAATAACACACAACAATCACAAACAAGATAATTTTGTATTATCATTCCATTTGTTATTGTTCATGTTCGATCTCTTGGTTCGATATGCAAAAGGAATCAATCATATGTAGTTTAAGATCCACAAGATATGTATTCATGAATTAGAAATTGAAGTTCAATGTACATGATTTGAATTGTGTGAACATAGAATGAGTGGTTCTAGTGGATATTGATGAGTAATATAAGGGCATTAGAATATGAATGGATCAAACATGATTTTTGGACTTTGTGATATGGCTTATAGAAGGATATTACTTCAGAGATGAAACAATGTAAAGTGAATATATTCAACTAAACTAAACAGAAGTTCTACTGGATAGAGAGTTTTAATATGATTCATTTGCAAAAGGAATCAATTTAAAATAATTTATAGAATTTAAGTTATGTCGAAACAACTCAAGCCCTCATATTTAGACTTGAATACTTGAAAATAGTTTTATAAGTTTTGGGCACTGACGTTAATGGACAGGGGACATCAATAAGTTCCATTTGCAATAGGAATTATTTGATTTAAATTTGTAGAATTTGAACCATGCAGAAAATACTGAAACTTACATATTTGAATTTGAATTTTCGAAAACAATTCAAAAGTCAAATTTTATTGCACCACTGTGTTCTCCTCATTTGTGTGAGTTCAACGACATATTATTTGTTAGAATCCGAATTTCCAAACATTAGTTATGAATTTTACAAGATTAAACATGTCACGGTTAAATTTTGATGTTGTACGAAAAGTTATCCGAAAAAGTTTATCGGATGAAAAAAACTTCTACAAGAAAGTTATAGAGAATTTAATTACGAATTCAATGGAACAAAAATCATCTAAAACGGAGCCTTAAATTTATTTTATTGTTATGAAATTTTAAAGTTTTCATGGGTGAACTAGCTAGCATCATATACGCTGATGGATTGGTCCAGGAGGATGTCTGTTCAGTTATTTAATCTAACACGAACCATTGGATTTGGATCTAACAGCCTACAATGGATCTGAATATAGTCTAAACTATGCGCTTCAGTTAAGCACGATAGTATTACCGGCAGGAGCACGAAAGCGGCGATGTAGCGGTCCTCCGCGGCGGTGGACTGGCCGACGGTGTTCGGGGCAAAGCAGAGAAGAAGACGGTGGCTGTGGCGTTTCCTTGTTCATCCTGGAGCAGCAAGTGATGGAAGCCAGAGTAGGTAACCGTACGCCGACGGTGACCTCCCTGTCGTTGACGAGTTCGTCGTTTGCTGCGCAATAAAACAAACTAGAAGGCTTAGATGATGCGCGAGTTCACAACAAGAAGGTTAGATCAAGATTGGGCGGCGGGGCTTATGAATTTTCGTCGGAATCCACGGAATACTGCGGCGGTAGGCGGGGCTCCGGCGGCGAAATTGAGCGGCCTGGCGGCACCAAAATTAGGGTTTCGGAGGGGCACAAACAGAGGAGATATGTGAGTATTTATAGGGATTTTATTTCGTGCGAAACGGATCAAAATCGAACTAGAACCAGAGATACTCGTACAGTTCGTGGCCTGTGCTGGAGCTAGGGGACGACCTGTCAGGCGGGATCCACGTGTCAAAAAAAAGAAAAAAAACGCAACGCGTGCCTTGCTGCCCTCTGGCTGTGTGCTGCAGTGCTGCGTTCCTCGCTCGCGTGTGCGTGTGTGGCTGGCTGGGCTGGCTCATTGAGTTGGCCTGGCCGGTCGGTTCTTCATTTTGTTTCCTTCTTCCCTGGTACCTTTTGTACAAATCAATTTAGGTCACCAAAATAACTCACATAAACCTTGTAAAATTTATAATCTGCCAGTATGATTTTGGGATACTAAGGATTACTCTTTCAGTCCAAAATAAAAATATAGAGATATATTTTTATGTATTTGGCCTGATGGTATATTAGGAAAACCAGAAACATACTTTGGATTTTATGAAATCAGGTAATTAAAATAGTTCCCGAAGCTGAAAGCTTTCGTAAGTTTTATTTCAACATGGATTTTGATATTGAAGTCGAAACGACTCAAATAACTTTATAAAACTAATATTGGTGAAAACCAATTTCAAAAATATTATTATGCATATAGCACTTTATATGATTACTTGGGCATTGATATTTCAAAATAAGGTTTGGGCCTTTTGTCTCAAAATAAAATCATATATGATTTCAAAACCATAAAATAGAAATAGGTTTGGTTTGGAAATGCTTTGAAAACAAATCTTTGTGATTTTTTTTATTTTGGGAATGGCTTTTAAATAAAACTCAAAAGGTTTTAATTTCTTGTGAAATTTCAACAAAGACAAACAATTCAATCAACTAAATTTATTTATTTTATTTTATTTTATTATTTTTTATTTTTTTACATTCCAAAATTTGAAAAATTTGAGATGTTACATTTCTTTTCGCCCCTAGCTTTCTTCTTTTTCCGTTTAGGTCCTCCCACCACTCGCCTCCAGATCGAGTCAGCCTGAGCGTGTCGCCTCCACCTCGCCTCTCCTCGCTCAACCCCGATGGCCGCCGCTGGCTCTCGCCTCCCCGAGCAGCGCCTCTCTCCCTGGCCCGCGCTCGAGCGCCTCTCTCCTCACAGGCCGCGCGCCACTACGTCCGCCCCGTTTTGCTTCCTCTCGTCGTCCCGAACGCCGCCGCTGCCCTCTCGAGCTCGTCACCGTCGCGCCCGGCGCCGCTGGCCCTCGCCGTTTCGTGCTGCTCCTCTCCGCCGCGCCGTCCGACGCTGCTGGTCTGCCACGACCTCCCCAAGCTCGTATGCAGTGGCGGAGCCAGGATTAGAGCAAGCCTCGGGCCAAAAACTTAGCCTAGAAAAACTACTCTAAAAATCATCTAATAGCATAAAATATTTAGTACAATTTAAATTTAAACATATAATTTAAACAAAATCAAACAACTCATATTTAATATCACAAAATACTAAAAATTGTAATAAGGTATAAAAAAAAAGATAATACTCTCTTAGTCCATACATAGTTGTTGTAGATAAATATAGACACAGTTTAATTAGTCTATATTTTGACTAAACTTACTATAAGTATTTAGGCTGGAGAATTGAAAAATAACAGTTCATTTCTGGATAGTCATTTAATAAATTTAACTGAGTTAGTCAATTACGTGCTAGCTAGCTTGATCAGAGAAGGAGCAGTGCGTTAGCCGAGTCAATTTCCTAGTACATATGTTGAGTGAAGCGTATTAGGAAAAACAAAGTCATAGAGTATATACACACAACACCGCAGCAGCAAGCAGCGCAATTGAGCTGAACCGGCCAGCAGTTGCGTTCCCGCGTTTGGAAAGATGGAGCTGGCCATGCAGGGCGGGAGGTCACGGAGAAGGAGATGCGTTGCCCAGGCCAATTTGGAAATCTGTAGTTTTGTATAGATAGTTAGCCGGGAAAGATGCTGCTCCCCGGGCCATGGCCCCTTTTGCTCGGGGTGTAGCTTCGCCTCTGGGACCAATTACAGTTAAAGAAAGTTTCGCGTTAGCTGAAAAATGCGACAAGGATTTTCATCAACTGTCAGAAACTTTCGGGATACAAGCAGAATACATGGCGTTAAGGCTTACAACTGATTATGATGTATTGCCAGACGCAGGAAGGCCACTCAGGGAACCAACTTTCAACACTACTAAAGACTCCAAGGAGGTGCAGATTCACCCGACAGATCCGAAGAAAACGACGTCCATCGCGACAGATATGAACCTCGCATAGAAAAGCGCGCTCGTCGAGTTCCTCCGTGAGCACTGGAAAATCTTCGCATGGTGTCCAGCTGACATGCCAGGAGTACCCAGGGAACTCGCCGAGCACCACCTAAACTTGGATCCAATAGCGAGACCAATCAAACAACCTTTGCGACGTTTTTCGGAACCTAACCGCAAAGCTATGCTTTCAGAAATTGATCGACTCAGAGAAGCTGGTTTTATCAAAGAGCTACATACAGAGGCCACGTGGGTAGCTAACCCAGTGCTGGTCCCGAAGAAAAACACGAAATTCCTTCGCATGTGTGTCGACTTTACGTGTGTCAATAAACACTATCCAAAGGATCACTTTCCCCTCCCAAGGATCGATCAAATCATCGACTCTACGGCAGGATGTGAACGTCTTTCCTTCCTGGACGCCTATTCTGGTTATAACCAGATCAGATTAAAGGAAGAAGATGAATTCAAGACAGCGTTCATAACACCTTATGGCGTGTTTTGTTACAGAACAATGTCTTTTGGTCTGAAAAATGCGGGAGCAACATATCAGTGGATGATGCAGAAGTGCTTGGCAACACAGATTGGTAAAAACGTACAAGTATACATTGACGATGTCGTCATAACATCAAAAAAGGGGGCAACGTTAATCGAGGACTTGAAGGAAACCTTCGACAACCTCGACAAGTTTTGTCTTAAGCTGAATCCGACGAAGTGTTCTTTCGGTGTCCCTGCAGGAGAACTTCTCGGGTTCCTAGTCTCAGCAAGAGGGATTAAAGCTAATCCCGAAAAAATCCAAGCTATCGTAACAATGAGGAAGCCAACGAAGTTGAAAGAAATACAACAGCTAACTGGACGAGTCGCAGCTTTAAGCAGATTCGTTGCCAGATTGGGAGAAAAGACGTTACCGTTCTACGCCCTAATCAAACAAGGAGAGAAGTTCCAGTGGAACGAAGAGGCAGATAGAGCTTTCGAGGATCTTAAAGGCACAATTTCGACACCACCAATCTTGGTGGCGCCAAAAGAGAAGGAACCCCTCCTGCTATACATTGCGGCTACACCCCAGGTGGTCAGCACGGCGCTAGTTGTCGAAAGAGAAGAAGAAGGAAAACTCCATGGAGTGCAGAGGCCAGTATATTTCATTAGTGAAGTATTATCGCCTTCAAAACAGAGGTACCCACAGTACCAGAAGCTAGCATATGGAGTGTTTACAACAACAAGAAAATTGCGGCACTATTTTTCGGCGCATCCGATAATAGTGGTCAATGAGGCGCCTTTATCCAATACACTAAACAATCCAGAAGCTATGGGTCGTGTCTCCCTTTGGGGAATAGAGCTTTCCCCTCGGGACATCACGTATGAAAAAATAAAAGCAATAAAGTCGCAAATTCTACCAGACTTCATCGCAGAGTGGATGGAGCTACAAAATACGGGACCACCGGATCTATCGAGAACCTGGACGATGAACTTCGACGGGTCCAAGAGATTAGAGGGAGCAGGAGCAGGCGTGATACTAATATCACCTCAAGGCGACAAGTTAAAATATGTCTTAAGGATGACGATTCCAAACGCATCTAACAATGAGGCAGAGTACGAAGTCCTCATACACGGGATGAAGATGGCGAAAGCTTGCGGCGCAACTCGATTAAAAATCTTCGGCGACTCACAATTGGTGGCTCAGCAAGTCATGAATCAGTGCGATGCAGTCAACGATAGTATGGTCGCATACAAAGAAGTTTACCAAGAGCTAGAGAAGCTGTTTGATGGCTGCGAAGTAAATCATATCAGCAGGCTGAGTAATGATGAAGCCAATGTTCTCCCGAATATCGAGTCGCAGTGTCTCGCAATTCCACCAGGCGTGTTCTGGGAAGAGATAACCGAGAGATCTACAAAGCCGAAGAAAACACAAAAGAAGCAGAAGGATGAAAAAACCTTGGCACCTCCTAAAGAAGCACTAGAGGAAGAAGAGGAACAGGAGCTGGTAATGATGGTACAGGTTCCATGGATGCAAGCTTACATATCATACATCTTAAGGAAGGTGATACCTGACGACCCACACTACTAGGAAAAGGCCTAGCCGTAAGATTGCTATCAGTGGCGCACCACTAAACAGGTGCTCCACTGCTATATAGCAGTGGCGCACCAAAAAGTGGTGCTCCACTGGTAGTCAATTACCAATGGCGCACTAGTGTAGTCGTGGGCCACTACTAATTGTGAAACTGGGTTACAAATTGATCTAGAGTTAGCAGTGGCGCACCAAATATAGGTGCGCTATTGCTATTTCAATAGCAATGGCGCACCTATATTTGGTGCGCCACTGTGCTGCCCATACCAATAGCGCACTAGAGGTGGTGCGCCACCACACCCACCGCGGACGTGTCGCCACACCCACCACGACACCACCACACCGCACCCACCCACCACACGTCCACACCGCACCCAACCCTCCTCATTCTCCAACAGCCACCCTCCACACGTCCACCACACCGCACCCACCCTCCACACGTCCACCACACCACTTATCTCTCCTCCCCGTAGATCCACTTTCTCTCTCCACGGCGACCAACCCTCCTCTCTCCAACAGCCGCTCCTCTCTCCTACCCTCCCCACCGACGGCCGCCGGCCGGCGAACCTCGTTGCACCTCCGCCCCTCTAGCCACACCGCCGGCCGGGCACTCGCAAAGCAGCACCGCGTGTCCTCGCCTTCCGCCATGTCCGGCCTCCTCCGGTGGAGGCGCCTCGCCGCCGCAGCCAAGCGCACAGGCACAGGCACATCCCCTCCCACCGCACAGGAACATCAGCTCCCACCACGCACAGACACATCCCCTTTCTCTTCTACTCTCCCCTTTCTCTCATCCACGGGCAGCTGAGGGCTTCTCCTCGCCCTCCGGCGGCTCCACCCCACCCCATGAGCAGGCGCCGCTGAGGGCCCGCGCACGCGAGGACGCCGCCTCCTCCTCCTCGCCCTCCGGCGGCTCCTCCCGGCGCACAAACCCGCGGGCTGAGCTCTACCGCAGCCTACCCGCTCTCCTCCCCGCCCCCACCGCGGGCCCCCTCCGGACCTGCGGCCTCCACCACCGCGGCGGCGACCTCGCTCGCCCTGCTCCGTCGACCTCTCCACTCCACCGAGCAGCACCCAACACCCTCCCTGTCCGCCCTTTCTCTCATCCCCGCGGGCATGCTCGCGCTCGGCCTCCACCCTCCCGCGCTCGCCACGGCCTCCTCTTCACCAGGGCGGACGACGGCGCGGGCCCGCGGCGGCTCTTCACCAGGGCGTCGACGGCGCAGCGGCTCTTCACCACGGCGGACGACGGCGCAGAGCGGTCTTCACCACGGCGGACGATGGCGTGGACGCTCAGCGGACCAGTTAGATTCGATTGCGTTTTTCGTTTTGCTTTAGGGTCCTATCTGTAAAACTATGTCCTGTTGTAATTCTTGTTTGTAAAATATAAAAGTGACTTGTTGTAACTATGTCCTAGAATGGTCAACTCAGATCCACTGTATGCCACAACCAGGGCCATGTGCCCTTTTTAATTTTTTTAATTTATTTACTATAGCAATGGCGCACCCATCACAGTTTTAATGGCGCACCCTATCTATATTGTACTGGCGCACTATATGGCTCATAGTGGCGCACTCCTATCAATAATTCTGTGGCGCACTAGATGGCTCAAAGAGGTGCGCTATTGGTATGTGCTTTACCAGTGGCGCATCACTGGTGCGCCACTGCTAATAGTTAGCAGTGGCGTGATAGTAGTGGTGCACCACTAGTGCGCCACTGATGTCCAAAACAGGTGCGCCACTAATAGCTGTTTTCCTAGTAGTGCCAGTTGAAGCAAGGCGAGTTATTAGACGATCCAAAGCTTTTACGGTGGTCAAAGGGGAGCTGTACAAACGAAGTATTTCGGGTGTGTTACAAAGGTGCGTTACACCCAAAGAAGGAAGGATAATCTTGAAGGACGTTCACGAAGGAATATGTGGTCATCACGCGAGCGATCGAGCTATTGCAGCCAAGGTTTTCCGAGCTGGATTTTACTCGGTTGACGACAATCGAGGACCGATGTCTACGGGTGCTTCTATTCTTGTAGACAGTGTTGGGCCTCCAAGAGCGAGAGGTTTGTAGAACAGCAGCAAGTTTCCCTTAAGTGGATCACCCAAGGTTTATCGAACTCAGGGAGGAAGAGGACAAAGATATCCCTCTCAAGCAACCCTGCAATCACGATACAAGAAGTCTCTTGTGTCCCCAACACAGCTAATACACTTGTCAGATGTATAGGTGCACTAGTTCGGCGAAGAGATAGTGAAATACAAGTAGTATGGATGTATATGAGTGGTAATAGCAATATGAATAAAATATGGCAGCGAGTAAACATGCAACAGAACAGTAAATAAACGGAGTTTCGATGCTTAGAAACAAGGCCTAGGGATCATACTTTCACTAGTGGACACTCTCAACATTGATCACATAATAAAACCACTCTACACTCTTTTGTTGGATGATGAACACCACTAATTGTGTAGGGCTACAAGAGCACCTCAATGCCGGAGTTAACAAGCTCCACAACATTCAATGTTCATATTTAAATAACCTTAGAGTGCATGATAGATCATTGCAATTACACCAAGTACTAACATAGCATGCACACTGTCACCATCACACTATGAAGAGGAGGAATAGATCACATCAATACTATCATAGCAATAATTAACTTCATAATCTACAAGAGATTACAATCATAACCTACGCCAAGTACTACATGATGCACACACTGTCACCGTTACACCATGGAGGAGGAATAGAGTACTTTAATAACATCACTAGAGTAACACATAGATGAATTGTGATACAAAACTCATATGAATCTCAATCATGTAAGCCAGCTCATGAGATCATTGTATTGAAGTACATAGGAGAGAGATTAACCACATAGCTACCGGTACAGCCCTTAGCCTCGATGGAGAACTACTCCATCCTCATGGGAGACAGCAGCGTTGATGAAGATGGCGGTGGTGTTGATGGAGATGCCTTCCGGGGGCACTTCCCCGTCCCGGCGGCGTGCCGGAACAGAGACTCCTGTCCCCCGGATCTTGGCTTCGCGATGGCGGCGGCTCGGAAGGTTTCTCGTACCGTGGTTTTTCCGTCTCGATGTTTTATGTCGTGGACCTTTAAATAGGCGAAGAGGCGGAGTCGGAAGGCCGACGGGGCTCCACACGGTAGGGGGCGCCCCTTGGGCCGCGCCGCCCTATCATCTGGTGGCCCTGTGGCCCCCCTCTGGTGGCTCTCGGGTGTTCTAGAAGCTCCGTGGAATTCTAAGATGCTGGGCGTTGATTTTGTCCGATTCCGAGAATATTTCCTTACTAGGATTTTTCTGAAACCAAAACAGCAGAAAACAGCAACTGGCCCTTCGGCATCTCGTTAATAGGTTAGTTCCGGAAAACGCATAATAATGACATATAATGTGTATAAAACGTGTGAGTATCATCATAAAAGTAGCATGGAACATAAGAAATTATAGATACGTTTGAGACGTATCAAGCATCCCCAAGCTTAGTTCCTGCTCGCCCTCAAGTAGGTAAACGATAACAAGGATAATTTCTGAAGTGACATGCTATCATAATCTTGATCAATACTATTGTAAAGCATATGAGATGAATGCAGCGATTCGAAGCAATGATGAAGATAATGAGTAAACAAATGAATCATATAGCAAAGACTTTTCATGAATAATACTTTCAAGACAAGCATCAATAAGACTTGCATAAGAGTTACTCATAAAGCAATAAATTCAAAGTAAAGGTATTGAAGCAACACAAAGGAAGATTAAGTTTCAGCGGTTGCTTTCAACTTATAACATGTATATCTCATGGATAATTGTCAACATAAAGCAATATAACAAGTGCAATAGGTAGATATGTAAGAATCAATGCACACAGTTGATACAAGTGTTTGCTTCTAAGATAGAAAGAAGTAGGTAAACTGACTCAACAATAAAGTAAAAGAATGGCCCTTCGCAGAGGGAAGCATTGATTACTATATTTGTGCTAGAGCTTTTCATTTTGAAAACAAGAAACAATTTTGTCAACGGTAGTAATAAAGCATATGTGTTATGTATAAGATATCTTATAAGTTGCAAGCCTCATGCATAGTATACCAATAGTGCTCGCACCTTGTCCTAATTAGCTTGGATTAACATGGATTATCATTGCATAGCATATGTTTCAACCAAGTGTCACAAAGGGGTACCTCTATGCCGCCTATACAAAGGTATAAGGAGAAAGCTCGCATTGGATTTCTCGCTTTTGATTATTCTCAACTTAGACATCCATACCGGGACAACATAGACAACAGATAATGGACTCCTCTTTAGTGCATAAACATTCAACAACAGATAATATTCTCATAAGAGATTGAGGATTAATTGTCCACACTGAAACTTTCACCATGAATCATGGCTTTAGTTAGCGGCCCAATGTTCTTCTCTAACAATATGCATACTCAAACCATTTGATCATGAAAATCGCCCTTACTTCAGACAAGACGAACATGCATAGCAACTCACATGATATTCAACAAGTGTGTAAAAGTTGATGGCGTCCCCAGAAACATGGTTACCGCTCAACAAGCAACTTATAAGAAATAAGACACATAAGTACATATTCTTCACCACAATAGTTTTTAAGCTATTTTTCCCATGAGCTATGTATTGTAAAGGCAAAGAATAGAATTTTAAAGGTAGCACTCAAGTAATGTACTTTGGAATGGCAGAGAAATACCATGTTGTAGGTAGGTATGGTGGACACAAATGGCATAGTTTTTGGCTCAGGGATTTGGATGCACGAGAAGAATTCCTCTCAATACAAGGCTAGGCTAGCAAGGTTGTTTGAAGCAAACTCAAGTATGAAATGTGCAGCAAAGCTCACATATGAACATATTGTAGGTATTATAAGACTTTACATCGTCTTCCTTGTTGTTCAAACACCTTAACCAGAAAATGTCTAGACTCTAGAGATCAATCATGCAAACCAAATTTTAACAAGCTCTATGTAGTTCTTCATTAATAGGTGCAAAGTACATGATGTAAGAGCTTAAACATGATCTATATGAGCACAACAATTGCCAAGTATCACATTATTCAAGACATTATACCATTTACCACATGCGACATTTTCCGTTTCCAACCATATAACAATGAATAAAGTAGTCCAACTTTCGCAATGAACATTAAAGATAAAGCTAAGAACACGTGTGTTCATACGAAACAGCGGAGCGTGTCTCTCTCCCACACAAGCATGATGGATCAGATCTTGTTCAAACACAAAACAAAAATAAAATCACACGAGACGCTCCAAGTAAAGTACATAAGATGTGACCGAATAAAAATATAGTTTCAAGAGAAGAAACCCGATAAGTTGTCGATGAAGAAGGGGATGCCTTGGGCATCCCCAAGCTTAGATGCTTGAGTCTTCTTGAAATATGCAGGGATGAACCACGGGGCATCCCCAAGCTTAGACTCTTCACTCTTCTTGATCATAGTATATCATCCTCCTCTCTTGACCCTTGAAAACTTCCTCCACACCAAACTCGAAACAAACTCATTAGAGGGTTAGTGCATAATCAAAAATTCACATATTCAGAGGTGACACAATCATTCTTAACACTTCTGGACATTGCACAAAGCTACTGGAGGTTAATGGAACAAAGAAATCCATCCAACACATCAAAAGAGGCAATGCGAAATAAAAGGCAGAATCTGTCAAAACAGAACAGTCCGTAAAGACGATTTGTTTTGAGGCACCAGACTTGCTCAGATGAAAATGCTCAAATTGAATGAAAGTTGCGTACATATCTGAGGATCACGCACGTAAATTGGCAGATTTTTCTGAGTTACCTACAGAGAGGCATATTGAAATTCGTGACAGCAAGAAATCTGTTTCTGCGCAGTAATCCAAATCTAGTATTGACTTTACTATCAAAGACTTTATTTGGCACAACAATGCAATAAAATAAAGATAAGGAGAGGTTGCTACAGTAGTAACAACTTCCAAGACACAACAAAACAGTAGCAAAATAAACACATGGGTTATCTCCCAAGAAGTTCTTTCTTTATAGCCATTAAGATGGGCTCAAGCAGCTTTAATGATTTACTCGCAAGAAATAAGAGTTGAAGCAAAAGAGAGCATCAAGAAGCAAATTCAAAACAAATTTAAGCCTAACCCACTTCCTATGAAAAGGAATCTTGTAAATAAACAAGTCATTTAGGCATAATGCAACAAGCATAGGAAAACTAGACAAGCGCAACTTCAAGATTCTCAACATAAAGAGTGGAAACTTAATATTATTAAGATGCATATAGCCATATTTCCCTCTCTCATAATAAATTTCAGTGGCATCATGAACAAATTCAACAATGTACCTATCACATAAAGCATTCTTATTCACATGCATAAAAGTATCATTACTCTCCACATAAGCATAATCAATTTTATTAGTTGTAGTGGGAGCAAATTCAACAAAGTAGCTATCATTATTATTCTCATCATCAAATATAGGAGGCATATTGTAATCATAATTAAATTTATCCTCCATAATAGGCGGCACCAAAAAGACCACTATCATTATAATCATCATAAATAGGAGGCAAAGTATCATCAAAGAAAATTTTCTCCTCAATGCTTGAGGGACTAAAAATATCATGCTCATCAAAGCCAGCTTCCCCAAGCTTAGAATTTTCCATATCATTTGCAACAATGGTGTTCAAAGCGTTCATGATAATATCATTGCTACTAGCATGCAAATAAGATTCCATAGGTTTTTTAATTTTCGCATTAAACCATTCATGTCTTGACTCAGCAAATAGTACAAAAAGCTCACAGATGTTTTCCATTATGCCTTACTAGTGTAAAACAAGAAACAAAAAGATGCAATTGCAGGATCTAAAGGAAATAGCTTCGAGCACACACACAACAGCAACAGAAAAGTACTTAGTTACCTGGGACCGGAGTATGAGTGCCTTTTACCTTTCCTCCCCGGCAACGGCGCCAGAAAAGTGCTTGATGTCTACGGGTGCTTTTATTCTTGTAGACAGTGTTGGGCCTCCAAGAGCAGAGGTTTGTAGAACAGCAGAAAATTTCCCTTAAGTGGATCACCCAAGGTTTATCGAACTCAGGGAGGAAGAGGACAAAGATATCCCTCTCAAGCAACCCTGCAATCACGATACAAGAAGTCTCTTGTGTCCCCAACACACCTAATACACTTGTCAGATGTATAGGTGCACTAGTTCGGCGAAAAGATAGTGAAATACAAGTAGTATGGATGTATATGAGTGGTAATAGCAATCTGAATAAAATATGGCAGCGAGTAAACATGCAACATAACGATAAATAAATGGAGTTTCGATGCTTAGAAACAAGGCCTAGGGATCATACTTTCACTAGTGGACATTCTCAACATTGATCACATAATAAAACCACTCTACACTCTTTTGTTGGATGATGAACACCACTAATTGTGTAGGGCTACAAGAGCACCTCAAAGCCGGAGTTAACAAGCTCCACAACATTCAATGTTCATATTTAAATAACCTTAGAGTGCATGATAGATCATTGCAATTACACCAAGTACTAACATAAAATGCACACTGTCACCATCACACTATAAAGGAGGAATAGATCACATCAATACTATCATAGCAATAATTAACTTCATAATATACAAGAGATTACAATCATAACCTACGCCAAGTACTACATGATGCACACACTGTCACCGTTACACCATGGAGGAGGAATAGAGTACTTTAATAACATCACTAGAGTAACACATAGATGAATTGTGATACAAAACTCATATGAATCTCAATCATGTAAGGCAGCTCATGAGATCATTGTATTGAAGTACATAGGAGAGAGATTAACCACATAGCTACCGGTACAGCCCTTAGCCTCAATGGAGAACTACTCCCTCCTCATGGGAGACAGCAGCGTTGATGAAGATGGCAGTGGTGTTGATGGAGATGCCTTCCGGGGGCACTTCCCCTCCCGGCGGCGTGCCGGAACAGAGACTCCTGTCCCCCAGATCTTGGTTTCGCGATGGCGGCGGCTCTGGAAGGTTTCTTGTACCGTGGTTTTTCCGTCTCGATGTTTTAGGTCAGGGACCTTTAAATAGGCGAAGAGGCGGAGTTGGAAGGCTGACGGGGGCTCCACACAGTAGGGGGGCGCGCCCCCCTTGGGCCGCGCCGCCCTATCATCTGGTGGCCCTGTGGCCCCCCTCTGGTGGCTCTCGGGTGTTCTGGAAGCTCCATGGAATTCTAAGATGCTGGGCGTTGATTTCGTCCGATTCCGAGAATATTTCCTTACTAGGATTTCTGAAACCAAAAACAGCAGAAAACAACGAACGGCCCTTCGGCATCTCGTCAATAGGTTAGTTCCGGAAAACGCATAATAATGACATATAATGTGTATAAAACATGTGAGTATCATCATAAAAGTAGCATGGAACATAAGAAATTATAGATACGTTTGAGACGTATCAAGGACGCAAAGGAGATAGTACGAACTTGTGACGCGTGCCAGAGATTTGCCGCAAAACCTCATTCTCCGGCAGCAGAACTGACGCCAATACCGTTGTCGTGGCCTTTCGCACAATGGGGCCTCGATATGGTGGGAAAACTACACAAAGCTTCGCGAGGAGGGTACGAGTATTTGCTCGTCGCTGTCGACAAATTTACAAAGTGGATAGAAGCAAAGCCGATAAATTCACCAGACGCAGCATTTGCAATCAAGTTTGTGAAAAGTATCGTCTTTAGGTTTGGAGTACCTCACAGCATCGTCACGGACAATGGAAGTAATTTTACATCCAAGGAATTCAAGGCATACTGTGCGGAAGTAGGAATCAAACTACACTTTGCATCAGTTGCGCACCCGCAAACTAACGGCCAAGTCGAGAAAGCCAATGGCATCATCTGCAATGGCATCAAGAAGCATTTGTTGGGGCCATTGGAAAAAGCTCGGCATACGTGGCCAGAAGAGTTGCCAAGTGTATTATGGAGTATTCGAACAACGCCAAATACAGCGGCACAGGAGACTCCGTTCTTTCTGGTCCATGGGGCAGAGGCAGTACTGCCAATAGAAATAGAGCATGATTCACCAAGAGTCACGGAGTACGATGAAGAAACTTCCAGAAGAGCATTAGAGGACGATGTCGATGCACTGGACGAAGCTCGAGATGAAGTACTATCACGGGTCACCAAGTACCAGCAAGATCTGAAAAATTACCACAGTCGACGTTTGCGACCAAGATCCTTTCAGGTTGGAGATCTAGTTCTACGACTCAATCAACAGAGTACTGAAAAACTCGAGTCACCATGGCTTGGCCCTTACATTGTCACGGAAGTCATCGAAGGAGGAGCATACAGGATCAAAGATAAGAAGACTGGGGTTCCCGAGAAAAACCCCTGGAACGTGGCGCAGCTAAGGCGTTTCTACGCTTAGTGCTGAAATATAGTCCTCCTTGTAAAAATACAATGTACTGAAATGCCCGCGAGTTTTCAGACGCACTCTTTTCCTTTTTCGGGGCACCGAGTGGGGCCGGAAAAGGTTTTTAATGAGGCGGGCTCGCGGTGCTGCAATATAATAAAGATAGCGGAGATATATATCTTTTTCTTCGACAGGCTCGGGGGCTTATGCCCAAGAGTTACAATATATACTATCAAAACTATTTTGCTTTGGTGCAAAACACCTCGCAAAATAAATGAAGATACAAAATAGCGATCAACACAAAAGGCTCGGGGGCTCGTACCCGTAAATATAGTACATTCAATACAATTTATCTTGCCTTGATGCAACCCCGTTTACACAATAAAGAAAATCGCCACCGAAACACTCGGGGGCTTGACAAAGAAAATAAAGGAATACATCTTTCGTGGTTTTACAAGATACAAGGTACAAATCATTGAGGAAAATCGGCAAGAACAAAGGAAAAATTAATGGCCGCCTAGTATGTTATCTATGGTTATTCGTTCATTATTGGAAGTGTGAGTGCTATGTTCAGCATAGCTACCCTTCACGAAGAATTCAGCATCCATCCGAAGCAATTCATCCATCATATCTTCGGCTACAGGCTTGACCACATCATCAATCTTGTCAATATTCATCTTCCTCTTCGCCATCTTGGCTAGGCACTTGGCAACAATATGACTCATGTCTAACTTCGGATAACAGATTTGTATCATGATCATAGCAAATCTCGCGCCTGCAGACATTTGAGCCCGTACAAATCCATGGATTCGAGGGGCATCCCGGAATTTATCCAGCAGAGCAGGCAGAGTTTCTGGCATCTTGTTGCTCGGAAACAAGGCGCTATAAATCAAAGACAAGGTTCTTGTACAGAAATCAAGGAACTCACGAACCTGACAAGCGCGGTCTTGAAATCTAACAATCTGTCGGGTGTGTTCTGGAGTGGCCCAGAAGAGAGAACCATGATCAAGTGAAAGGTTAACCAGGAGATTTGTCCTTGTGTCTACCCTTTGATCTTCGGCAGCAGTGTCTAGAAAAGAACCTATTTGGCGACAGCACAAGAATTTAAAAGGAGGAAACAGTGACAAAACAGAAGAAGTTTTTGTTTGCAAAAGTATACCTGACATATCCACACTGGCTTCATTCATCAACTCGAGCATAAAATTCTCTCGGGTAGTAGCCTTCGCAGCTTCAGAAATGGCGGCCTCCTTGGCAGCTATGGCTTCCTGCGCCTGTTGTAGCGCAACTTTCTCTTTTTCGGATGCCTTCGGAGATTGTTCCATCATCACAAGTGCTTGCTTCTTCGCATACTGAAGCTGCTGACGAAGTTCCTCCAAGTCCTGTGCTGAACCCTTACTCGAGGAATTTTCACCAAATTCACTATCAATAGGTGTTCTCTTCGAACGAGAGGAAGCAGGAAAAACATCGGAGGGACGAGGAGTTGAAGTGTAGTTATCAAATATCAACTGAAAACAAAAAGGTTCGACATCAATCATCAAGCAAAATAGATTTCCATTGATTTTCGGAATATTTACACGGATATTACAAAAGGAGTCCTTAAAGAACTACTACGGCAGTTGCCGCCAAAGCTACTGTGGCGACAACATCAAAAGAGACAAAGTAAAAAAGGAAGACAGGGTACTCTACTAGACCTCCGGCTTCGACAAAGTAGGAGCAGGAGTTGGCTTGCATCCAAGATAGGCGAGGATCTTCTTCGAGTTTGGCTTGGCAGCCTTGATCAACGATTGCCACTTCTTCGTCTCCATCTCCTGCGTGTCGCCAACCCTAGTCCAGTCGATATTTTGTTGGCTGTCAGCAACCAGGGCAATAGTGCCTTCAACGCCAACCTTCAAACCTTCTTGGCGAAGTTTGAGCCCAAGATCTTCTTGAGGATTGAAGCATTTGGCGAGAGCAAGAAAAGGCGCGGGTTCCTTTTTCTTCGGGAAGAAGTAAGGGTAAAGCCACGATAGTCCCGCCCCAGCTTCAGCAAGGCCTTCGCGTGCTTCGTCTCCATGAATCTCAAGAAGAGAAAGCGCATCAAGAAGGGGATCATTGTCAGGATCTTCAAGTTCATATTCTTGACACGTTTTCCCTGCCGAGGCAAAATTTTATTGATCAATAAACAAGTAAAGAAAAGCAAGTTCAAGGAAATCAAAATAGATTGGGCACTTACTGACAAAGCGACGGCTTTGCGACTCCAAGCACCTGATAATTGCTTCTTCGCGAGCAGATTGTTCGGTTATATGCTCGCTCAAAGAAGTTTCCGCGGCATGAAGCCTTTTTCGAAGGTCTTCGACAGCGGCAGCATCTGCTTCAGCTTTCTTGCGAGCTGTTTCGCTTTGCTCTAACTTAACAGCAAGAGCGTTGATACGTCTCAAACGTATCTATAATTTCTTATGTTCCGTGCTACTTTTATGATGATACTCACATGTTTTATACACATTATATGTCATTATTATGCATTTTCCGGAACTAACCTATTGACGAGATGCCGAAGTGCCGCTCTCGTTTTCTCGCTGTTTTTGGTTTCAGAAATCCTAGTAAGGAAATATTCTCGGAATTGGACGAAATCAACGCCCAAGCATCTTATAATTCCACGAAGCTTCCAGAACACCGGAGAGGGGCCGGAGGAGATCCGGGTGGGCCCCACACATGTGGCCGGCGCGGCCGGGGGCGCGCCCCCCTGTTGTGTGGCGCCCCCGTAACCCTTCCGACTCCGCCTCTTCGCCTATTTAAGCCTCCTCGACTTAAATCTTCGATACGGAAAAGCCACGGTACGAGAAACCTTCTAGAGCCGCCACCGTCGCGAAGCCAAGATCTGGGGGATATGAGTCTCTGTTCCGGCACGCCGCCGGGACGGGGAAGTGCCCCCGGAAGGCATCTCCATCGACACCACCTCCATCTTCATCACCGCTGTTGTCTCCCATGAGGAGGGAGTAGTTCTCCCTCGAGGCTAAGGGCTGTACCGGTAGCTATGTGGTTAATCTCTCTTCCATGTACTTCAATACAATGATCTCATGAGCTGCCTTACATGATTGAGATTCATATGATGAGCTTTGTATCACTATTAATCTATGTGCTACTCTAGTGATGTTATTAAAGTATTCTATTCCTCCTTCATGGTGTAATGGTGACAGTGTGTGCATCATGTAGTACTTGGCGTAGTTTATGATTGTGATCTCTTGTAGATTATGAAGTTAACTATTACTATGATAGTATTGATGTGATCTATTCCCCCTTTCATAGCTTGATGGTGACAGTGTGCATGCTATGTTAGTACTCGGTATAATTGCGTTGGTCTATCATGCACTCTAAGGTTATTTAAATATGAACATCGAATGTTGTGGAGCTTGTTAACTCCGGCATTGAGGTGCTCTTGTAGCCCTACACAATTAATGGTGTTTGTCATCCAACAAGAGAGTGTAGAGTGGTTTTATTATGTGATCAATGTTGAGAGTGTCCACTAGTGAAAGTATGATCCCTAGGCCTTGTTTCCAAATACCGCAATCATCGCTTATTTACTCGTTTTACCGCATCTTAACTTCCTGCAATATTACTACCATCAATCGCACGCCGGCAAGCTATTTTCACGGCGCCGATTACTCACTGCTCATATTCATTCATACCACTTGTATTTCACTGTCTCTTCGCCGAACTAGTGCACCTATACATCCGACAAGTGTATTAGGTGTGTTGGGGACACAAGAGACTTCTTGTATCGTGATTGCAGGGTTGCTTGAGAGGGATATCTTTGTCCTCTACCTCCCTGAGTTCGATAAACCTTGGGTGATCCACTTAAGGGAAAACTTGCTGCTGTTCTACAAACCTCTGCTTTTGGAGGCCCAACACTGTCTACTTGAAAAGAAGCGTGAGTAGACATCAAGCGTCAGCGCGTCTGTTGGCTTCGGCAAGAGTTTCTGGCAAAAATAAACGATGGTAAAACGTCACGACAAAACAATGAAGGAGTATATACAGCAGAGAGGGCAAGGAAAAATAGTACCTTCAAGTTTATTCGCATGATCACGGTACCCGACGAATTGGGTACCGAGGCGAACAAACTCCTTCATCACAGGCTGAAGAGAAAACAAAAAGAAAAAAGAAAAGTCAATATAGGAAGGAAAAGTTCGACAGGACTTACGCAAGAAACAAAGGGGAGTCAACAAATGCTGAAATGTTCGGAAAATAGAACAGTGAAAAACTTACATCATCCAATGAAGGAGTCGTGGAACTACCAGCCAACAGGAGAGGTTCCTTGGCTGGTTCTACCCTATCTCGCTTTGGTGAAGAGGCTCGGGGGCTTGCAACTGGAGTTGGATGTTCTGCATCTTGTTGAGGAGGCGAGGTTTCATCCCCGTCAAGATGAGCTTCCGAAATAACTAAAGTACGGGATGTACTCGTTCGAGCAGTCGCGTCAATAGGTTGAATTTTATCCTCGTCATCACTACAAAAAGGCGACAAGACAATAAACAATATAGTCAAAGCAATCAATGGCAAACAACAAACAGCGGCAGGAACTTACGAGCTGACAAGAGCATCGGTGTAAGGGTCGAAAGTTGTCCTTTTTTCAGTAGGAACAACTTCTTCGGCAGGAGGTGTGCCGGTCTTGGAGGGGCCGGAATCGACAACTTCATCCCTTTTTCTCTTGTTCTTGGGAGAAACAGATGGGGGAGGAGAGTGTGCCGATCCGGTAGCCTCGGATTCAACTTCCTTTTCAGAGGATACCGCAGATTTTCGAGAACCCGCGGCTTCACTCTCAGGGCGAGAAGTACCCCTGGTTGTCGTCGGTGACAACGGCCCGTTCTTCGACTTCTCCACCTTCAGGAAGGGGAGGAAGAGAAACAAGATCTGGATGGTTCTATAAAAAAAGAAGAATGTCGACAAAAAAGTTATGCAAAGGATGTCAACAAAAATACGTAGTCGAAAAAATAGTCCATACAAAAATTACCTTGGGGAGCGCGTTGGTGGCGCTATACGGCTTTACGCGACAAGACGAGGGGACATGATCTTTCTTGTTGAGGGAAGAGATTTTTCGGACAAGTTTTTCTAAATCCTTGACCGGCAAATCCACCGACGGAGCGATCCACATCTTTGTCGCCAGCATACTTCCAGAGGGGATTTTTGCGAGCTTGCAGAGGCTGCACTCTAATCCTAAGGAAATACGCCGTGATTTGGATACCCGACAGTTCTTGGCCACGGGTACTTTGAAGCTCGTGGATGCGAGTCATCAGTGCCTCTGTCGCCGTTTTTTCTTCGTCGGTAGCCTCTGCATCCCAGGATCGACGACGACATATTTTTTCGGCACCATCAAAAGGAGGAATGTTGTCTTCAACAGACCCATGGTTTTCCTCGTGGATATACAACCATTTTTTGCGCCACCCTTGAACTGAATCAGGGAATTTGACATCGAAGTACTCGACATCAGGGCGAACGCAGATAACAATGCCACCTATGTTATAGGCGACATTGGCAGAACCATTGCGGCGACAGAGAAAAATACGTTTCCATAAAGCCCAATTAGGCTGGACTCCAAGGAATGATTCACAAAGAGTGATGAAGATCGAAATATGGAGGATAGAGTTGCGAGTAAGATGGTGAAGTTGCAATCCGTACACGAAAAGCAACCCCCGATAAAAAGTGTGAATGGGGGTAGAGAGGCCACGGATGAGGTGGTCAACAAAACTAACCCGATACTCCATTGGAGGGGTTGGGTAGCTTTCTTCGCTGGGGAAGCGCAGCGCACCCTGTTTCTTGCTGATCCCCAGTTTCTTGATATCTTGAGGGGAGATTTTGGATCTCTCCCACTCAGCGCTCCCCAGATCCGCGGAAGCCATCTTGGATTCAGGTGTGTTGTGTCTGGTAAGTCTGCGCGGTGGCATCAACAATGGCGCAGGAGCACAGTGCGAGCGTGGTGGAGCTCAAAGAACTATGGGGCGCAAGGGAGGATTTTTGCAGAGGAGAGCAAAAGGAGCAGCGCGAGCAAAAGTGTTGAAGGAGGAAGACGATGAACTTAAATAGAGGTGCGGTGAATCGGCGCACCGTTGGATGGAGAAAATGTGAGATAGATGGTGTACACGTGGAATTGGGGTAACAAAGTAATTTCAGTATGAAGGTGTTACAGCGCGTGCGCCACGAAAAGCGGAGGACATGTGTCCCCCACTTGCATGACGTGTCAAATTGATGAGGTTTCTGGGCCCGCAAGGCAGAGAGAGAGAGCAGTTCTCGCGTTTTCCCGATACATTGGTCGTGGCTATCGTCATCAATGATGTCACCTTGGTAAAAGAAAATCTCGGCTATGAAGCTTCACAAGAACGGCGACAGCAGAATATTATTGCTTATTTCGAGAGCCTTTGATCAAATACAAGTTTTTGCTCAAAAGCTCGGGGGCTACTTTGGAAAAAAGAAAAATTCGAGTATGGAAAAATAGAAATGGCGAGAGCCTATGACCAAACGCAAGCATTTGTTCATAGCCTCGGGGGCTACTCCCATCGGGAGCGCTGTTCGCGCACCCGATAGATATAAAAATTCGAGAAAGAATGACAATATAGCGACATGAGGCATTAGAGTGTTGAGCCTACAACCAAGCACTAGTCCTTGGCTGTAGCCTCGGGGGCTACTCCCATCGAGAACGCTGTTCGCGTGCCCGATGAAATTATAAAAAAAAGGAATAGAGAGAGGAAAAAGAAAGAAAGAAGAAGTGAGTATATTTCGAGTTATACAAATAACTCTACATATACTCCCATCGGGAAGGCAAAATAAGTCATCCGTTGACTCAACAAAATGTGCTATTCCAGCAGCCGAAAAAGCACTCGACAATATATTCTCAGAGCGCCAAAGTTGCGAATAATCTCTGAATGCCGCAAAATTTGCGAAGGTAAGACCCCAGATCCGTTCTGAGCGGCGTGGCGCCGTCTCTGACGTCGGTTTTCTACTTTTTTCCGTATCAACAGATACGAATAAAAGCGTTAGGTACCCGATAAAATATGACTGGGACTCGACAGAATGGTAAGACCTTAAGCGGCACCTCTCGAAGTTTACACCAGTATCCCGAGATCATGTCCAGGGACGTGATCTTGAAGTAGGTTTTTGCGGATTGCCACTAGAGCGGTTAACTAGTACCCGATCCGTCAGATGAACTAGCCCCAACTACCATTATCCCTGTACAATATATAATTTCATATCCAAAGATATGTGATAAATTTCCGAGTTATTGAACGAATATAAAGTTGGAGATTTTCCCCGACTCTGCGATTCAAGCAAAATCTCGGGGGCTACTGACATAGGCATCCCCAATGGGCCTGCCGAAGATGGTACCCGGGGTTTACCGAAGGCCCACGACCCGAAGGATAAGGAGAGTCGGAAGCCCAAATTGTTATTAAGGAAAGTTAGAGTTGTAATATGAAGCATTATTTGTAAATCTTGCGGGACGGGTTAGAAACCCTCCCGGACTCTGTAAACTTGTGTATCAAGAATCCCTCGGCTCCGCCTCCTATATAAGGGGGAGTCGAGGGACAAAGAAAGGATCGAATCATTGTCTCACAAACCCTAGTTTTCTTATCGTCGAACACTTTTCGGATGAAACCTTCGAGATCTACTTGCCCTCTACTTCCGACTAAAACCCTAGTCTACAACTTGTAGGCATTGATAAGTTAACCCCTTGTCAATTGGCGCCGTCTGTGGGAATTAGAGGTGTCAAGGAGCTGATCTCGATGGCACGTTCAAGATCGTCGACTTCATCAACTGGAAGCAACGCAGTGGACAGAGGTAAACAGATCGAAACTGGTCTCGTTGATTTTATTCCTCACCCGCCCTCCCGTTTGGATGCATATGCGTATCTGGAGGATCCCATGGAGATGACGTTTGGAAAGTTCCACTTCCACGTCAAGAAAGAAGGAGCGTATCGTCTCGAAATTCCGATCTCGTTGGGATTATCAGCGGTCGATCCCGACTTTTCGAGCTCAGCATCATCAATCGAGTCAGGTGATGAGGAGATTTCATCGCCACGTTTCATCAGTACCAGGGCGAGCGAAAAACTCGTCAAAATCTTCAGTGACATGTCCTTTGAGTCATCTCGCGGACTCCTATATAAGCGATGACTCGAGCGACACCGACAGACCTCAACTTCATCGACAAATCCATCACCATTGGAAAGGTCTTCACCAATCTCTATGATGGTGTCACCAAACCCGACAAAGTCCAGCATCCAAAATATCATCAGATCTACGCAATTGGAGAACCAAGCCGGGCAGAACCAGCAACGTCAGAGGCTTTCGATGATGCGGGAAATCCGTATGTCGATCCCGCAGATCTTGCGCGAGGTTTGGGAACAAAATATATTGGGACAGGAACACGAGAGATGGTGCAATTTCCTCAGACCGTGTGGGATCGAGTCGCAAGAGCTATCGATGGCACAGAACCAATGACTATTGCGGCAACACCTGAGGAGTCACAAGCATACCAATATAGGCTTGCCCGTATCAGGAGGGAGCTCGAGAAACAGAAAATCGAGTTGGATAGAAGGCAAGAAGCAGTCTCTGCATCAAGCAGGCGAAGAGCGGAGCTAAGTCGACATTCAGGAACTTCGGGAGATAGTCACAGGGAAGCTCGAAGGAGAGTAAGATCTCGCCTGCAAAATATACCTGAAGCAGAGAGAGAAAACCTAGTTCAAAACCTCGACATGTCTTTTGTTAGCTCTAATCTTGATTTATCTTTGTTAATTTCCGTTGCATGTACTTAGACCGGCAGGGTGCTATGTAAACCAGGAGTGATGCATGGTGAGATGCTGTCACGGGCGTGCGAAGCGCCGAGCACGGCGAGATGCCGTTGTGTGCTCTGGGTTGTTAGCTGCATGCTAGTCGTACGCAAGCCGCATGACCGGCTCTGATGGAGACCTGGAGCGATTCTAGGAGAAGATGGCCGGGTCATGGGTTAGTGCGTGTGTTCGTGGAATTAGTGGGCTAGTGGCCGAGTGTGGCCAGCTGCATGTGTGCGTGCGTGAGTCTATATATTCTGGTGTAAGCATGTTTACTTTGAGAGATTAAGGAGTTGAGAAAAGGTGGGCTGTGAGAGGCAGCCACCGCCAAAAACACTTGTGTCTCCATTGCTATTTCTATGAGAGTTTAGAGGTAGCTAAAGGTAGAAGAAAGGGAGCTGCGAGTTGCAGCTCCTACATTTGGTATCAGAGCGAGAAGATCCCGGAGGCCTACGAGGTGGTGGTGCGATGCTGCTGAAGTCGACGATGGTGGCGGCGGCTGACTCCATGCGAAGTGGAGGCCCGCGGAGCCTAGCAGCCGGGCGCGGCGCGATGCCGTGAGGAGGTGACGGTGGCGTGATTCTGCAACGACAAGGCGACAGTGTGATGCCGTCACGAGGAGACAATGTCGGCGACATGCTGACTGCTCTTTGAAGTGGCAGCAAGATTGGAGAATCAAGATTAGGAGGGAATTGTTAGCTCTAATCTTGATTTATCTTTGTATCTGCATTTAGTTAATTTCCGTTGCATGTACTTAGACCGGCAGGGTGCTATGTAAACCAGGAGTGATGCATGGTGAGATGTTGTCACGGGCGTGCGAAGCACCGAGCACGGCGAGATGCCGTTGTGCGCTCTGGGTTGTTAGCTGCATGCTAGTCGTACGCAAGCTGCATGACCGGCTCTGATGGAGACCTGGAGCGATTCTAGGAGAAGATGGCCGGGTCATGGGTTAGTGCGTGTGTTCGTGGAATTAGTGGGCTAGTGGCCGAGTGTGGTCAGCTGCATGTGTGCGTGCGTGAGTCTATATATTCTGGTGTAAGCATGTTTACTTTGAGAGATTAAGGAGTTGAGAAAAGGTGGGCTGTGAGAGGCAGCCACCGCCAAAAACACTTGTGTCTCCATTGCTATTTCTATGAGAGTTTAGAGGTAGCTAAAGGTAGAAGAAAGGGAGCTGCGAGTTGCAGCTCCTACATCTTTTATGTCAATCGACACGAGGGGAACATTATTCCTAAGACACCAGAAGCTGGGTACATGGCGACGCAAGCATTCATCCTTGCATCCAAGCCACCTTCCGGAGATCCACGAGAAGCATTGTACAATATGGCCATGGCAGGAGTCGGGGCCATGGGAACGGCATTTATAACAACGCCTCCCAAAGGTTCAGCAAGGCAAAATAGTCCACGACCCGCTGCGGCAGCCGCCGGGTCCCGAGAGAACAAATGGAGCACGAGACACAGCGAGCGCAAGCACGAGTGGACGAGCACGACAAAATAGAAGGGAACATCGACACTCCCCAGAGTTCGATGACGAGGATATGTGTGGGTTGCCGTGCTTTACAAGGAGGGTCCAAAAAACTCGAGTTCCTTCAGGGTTTAAATTACCCGATAACTTCAAAAAAATTGACGGCCTGCAAGATCCAGAGGATTGGCTAATTGATTATCTCGAGATGGTGAAGCTGATAGGAGGAACCAGAGAAACAGCCATGCAGAGCATCCAAGTACATCTGAGTGGAGCCGCAAGATCGTGGATAAAGAAGCTTCCCCCAGGCTCCATCGACAGCTGGGACAGTTTTGAGGACGTGTTTGTCAAGAACTTCCGATCAACCTCGCAAAAAGCCTGCGACACTAGAGGAGTTGAGATCATGTCGACAAAAGCATGATGAATCAATGAGGAAGTACATCCAAAGGTGGAACATCATTAAAAACTCGGCGAGAAAATAGATCCGACGAGAGAGCGATAGATGCGTTCGTAGCAGGGAGTTCGACGAGGAGATTTTGTGGAGGACTTGGGAAGAACCAACCCAAGGACAATATCAGCATTAATGGAAATAGCAAACAGATGGGCAGATGGTGAAGATGCTGTACATAATAAACGATACAGGTCACCAGAGGAGGACCGTAGTCGAAATTTTCAAAATAGACGACGATTTCCTCGACAATTTTCGAGCTATGATGCCCCTGGCCAAATATCGGCTGGTTTTCGGGGAAACAGTGGAGGAAACAATAGAGATGATTATCAAAGGAGTAATGAGCAGCAAGGCGACAATAGAGATGACTCTCGGAATAATAGGCAAAATAGTGGATCAAGATTTCAAAGACCTTTTTATCTCCCAAAGATATGATGAACGGGCCATGTCAGATGCATTTTTATCTCGACAATAATGGGAAGAGGCAATCAGGACATCTGCAGAAGGACTATCGCAATTTCCAAGCAATGTTGAGGGTTGCAGGGTTCGCTAATGCTCAAGCAACAAATAGAAACCCCCAAGGGCCCAGGAGTGAGATCCATCTACCACCTCCTCCCGCGATTACGGACGAAAATCGACACCAACACAGAATAGCGGCACCACCACAGCCACCTCCATATGTCGACCCTAACTCCAATGGCGCGGTTTTGATGATTCAGAAAGCTAGGCCTTCTAACAGGCAGCAGAAAGTAATTTCACGACAAGTGTTCATGGCAGAGAAGATGCCTCCACCGACGAAAGAGTACCTAAATTGGTCGGGACAAGATATTGGTTTCACAATTGCAGTAGGGAGTGCCTCAACTGATGCAGTAGGGACTCCGATTTGCAGTAGGGAGTGCCTCAACTGATGCAGCAACTGATGGAGATAAAGAGTTGAGCAACCATGCAAGTATACCTGAATCAGTAGTGCTCCATTTCTTCCACTCAACACTCTTCTTTTCTACAGGTTCATCAACTTCCCCGATAACATATCCATCCAAAGCTTTCATCTTCAGCTGTAACAATCCTCTCCTTGACCAGCTCAAGTAATTGCTGACCCCCTCCAGTTTGACCTCATTTGGGGTCAATTCCAGCCTCTCCACTCCCTCAGTCTGTGAAGCTCCATCTACTGCCTTGGGCACAACCATAGCTTCCGTAGTTTTGGCAGTGAGAAGCTCCGCCAGCCTGTCCAGAGCCTTGGCCAAGTCCTCTAACATGGATCAGTCTTGCCACATAACTCCCCTTGTGCTCTCTTGATGCAGAACCACCAGATCTACTGCAACCTGCAACAGATCCAGTCACTCCATCTTCATCCTTGGCAGTCCCACCATCTCTGCCCTCAAGAGCTCTGATACCATGTTGATAAGAAAGGTGGTGGCTGACCTTGGAGGTGAGTGCACAACTTCTGTCTCTCTCTTAGGGTTTTCTGGGGTGAGGGGGCACATATATATACATCAGCTCATGGGTGAATAGATGGGCCACATGGGCCATCAACATAAAACCCAATAACTGTTCAGCAGATTGTGTTCAAGATCCACATTAATGAAGAAACACCTAGAGCTTGCTAAATTTGGTTTGCATATTTGGTCTCTCTAAAGTCTAGATAATTTCTAGTATTGAGTTTTGAACAACAAGGAAGACAGTGTAGAGTCTTATAATGCTTGCAATATGTTCTTATGTAAGTTTTGCTGTACCGGTTCATACTTGTGTTTGCTTCAAACAACCTTGCTAGCCAAAGCCTTGTACTGAGAGGGAATTCTTCTCGTGCATCCAAATCCTTGAGCCAAAAACTAAGCCATTTGTGTCCACCATACCTACCTACTATGTGGTATTTCTCTGCCATTCCAAAGTAAATTGCTTGAGTGCTACCTTTAAAATTTCATTCCTTGTCTTTGCAATATATAGCTCATGGGAAAATAGCCTTAAAAACTATTGTGGTAAAGAATATGTAGCTTATGTATCTTATTTCTTATAAGTTGCTTGTTGAGCGGTAACCATGTTTCTGGGGACGCCATCAACTATTACACCTTTGTTGAATATCATGTGAGTTGCTATGCATGTTCGTCTTGTCTGAAGTAAGGGTGATTTATCATGATCAAATGGCTTGAGTATGCATATTGTTAGAGAAGAATATTGGGCCGCCAACTAAAGCCATGAATCATGGTGGAAGTTTCAGTTTGGACATTAATCCTCAATCTTTTATGAGAATATTATCTGTTGTTGAATGCTTATGCATTAAAGAGGAGTCTATTATCTGTTTTCTATGTTGTCCCGGTATGGATCTCCTAAGTTGAGATTTATCAAAAATGAGAAATCAAATGCGATCTATCTCCTTGGACCTTTGTACAGGAGACATAGAGGTACCCCTTTGTGACACTTGGTTGAAACACATGTTATGCAATGATAATTGATTGCGCGTAGTTGACACGTCCGTTGGGAACCCCAAGAGGAAGGTGTGATGCGCACAGCAGCAAGTTTTCCCTCACTAAGAAACCAAGGTTATCGAACCAGTAGGAGTCAAGAAGCACGTTGAAGGTTGATGGCGGCGGAATGTAGTGCGGCGCAACACCAGGGATTCCAGCGCCAACGTGGAACCTGCACAACACAATCACAGTACTTTGCCCCAACGTAACAATAAGGTTGTCAATCTCATCGGCTTGCTGTAAACAAAGGATTAGATGTATAGTGTGGATGATGATGATTGTTTGCGAAGAACAGTAAAGAACAATTGCAGTAGATTGTATTTCAGATGTAAAGAATAGGACCGGGGTCCACAGTTCACTAGTGGTGTCTCTCCCATAAGATAAACGAGATGTTGGGTGAACAAATTACAGATTGGGCAATTGACAAATAAAGAAGGCATAACAATGCACATACATATATCATGATGAGTACTATGAGATTTAATCGTGGCATTACGACAAAGTACATAGACCACTATCCAGACATGCATCTATGCCTAAAAAGTCCACCTTCGAGTTATCATCCGAACCCCTCCGTATTAAGTTGTAAACAACGGACAATTGCATTAAGTATGGTGCGTAATGTAATCAACACAAATATCCTTAGACAAAGCATCGATGTTTTATCCCTAGTAGCAACATCACATCCACAACCTTAGAACTTTCTCGTCACTCGTCCCGCATTTAATGGAGGCATGAACCCACTATCGAGCATAAATACTCCCTCTTGGAGTCACAAGTATCAACTTGGCCAGAGCCTCTACTAGCAACGGAGAGCATGTAAGAAAATAAATAATATATATGATAGATTGATAATCAACTTGACATAGTATTCAATATTCATCGGATCCCAACAAACACAACATGTACCATTACAAATAGATGATCTTGATCATGATAGGCAGCTCACAAGATCTAACATGATAGCACAATGAGGAGAAGACAAACATCTAGCTATCGCTATGGACCCATAGTCCAGGGGTGAACTACTCACACACCGATCCGGAGGCGATCATGGCGATGAAGAGACCTCCGGGAGATGATTCCCCTCTCCGGCAGCGGTGCCGGAGGAGATCTCCCGAATCCCCCGAGATGGGATTGGCGGCGGCGTCTCTCGGAAGGTTTTCCGTATCGTGGCTCTCGGCATCGGGGGTTTCGCGACGAAGGCTTTAAGTAGGCGGAAGGGAAGGTCAAGGGGCGTCACGAGGGGCCCACACAACAGGCCGGCGCGGCCAGGGCTTGGGCCGCGCCGCCCTGTTGTGTGGCCACCTCATGGCCCCACTTCGTATCCTCTTCGGTCTTCTGGAAGCTTCGTGAAAAAATAGGACCCTGGGCGTCGATTTCGTCCAATTCCGAGAATATTTCCTTACTAGGATTTCTGAAACCAAAAACAGCAGAAAACAACAACTGGCTCTTCGGCATCTCGTCAATAGGTTAGTGCCGGAAATTGCATAATAATGACATATAATGTGTATAAAACATGTGAGTATCATCATAAAAGTAGCATGGAACATAAGAAATTATAGATACGTTTGGGACGTATCAATAATCCATGTAAATCCAAGCTAATTAGGACAAGGTGCGAGCACTATTGGTATTCTATGCATGAGGCTTGCAACTTATAGGATGTCTTATGCATAACACATATGAATTATTACTACCGTTGACAAAATTGTTTCTATGTTTTCAAAATGAAAAGCTCTAGCACAAAAATAGTAATCCATGCTTCCCTCTGCGAAGGGCCTTTCTTTTACTTTATGTTGAGTCAGTTTAGCTATTTCTTTCCATCTTAGAAGCAAACACTTGTGTCAACTGTGTGCATTGATTCTTACATGCTTACTTATTGCACTCATCATATTACTTTGTGTTGACAATTATCCATGAGATATACATGTTGAAGTTGAAAGCAACTGCTGAAACTTATATCTTCCTTTGTGTTGATTCAAAACTTTCTACTAAGAATTTATTGCTTTATGAGTTAACTCCTATGAAAGTCTTATTGATGCTTGTCTTGAAAGTACTATTCATGAAAAGTCTTTGCTATATGATTCAGTTGTTTAGTCATTGTCTTTACCATTGCTTTGAATCACTTCATTCATCTCATATGCTTTACAATAGTATTGATCAAGATTATGATAGTAGCATGTCACTTCAGACATTATCCTTGTTATCGTTTACCTACTCGAGGGCGAGTAGGAACTAAGCTTGATACGTCTCCAACGTATCTATAATTTCTGATGTTCCATGCTAGTTTTATGACAATACCTACATGTTTTGCTCACACTTTATAATGATTTTATGCATTTTCCGGAACTAACCTATTAACAAGATGCCGAAGTGCCGGTTCTCGTTTCTCGCTGTTTTTGGTTCCAGAAAGGTTGTTCGGGCAATATTCTCGGAATTCGACGAAACAAAAGCCAAACATCTTATTTTACCGAGACGAACCAGAACACCGAAGTGGAGACGGAGTGGAGGCCCAGGGCCCCCACACCATAGGCCGGCGCGGCCAAGAGGGGGGCGCGCCGCCCTATGGTGTGGGCACCCAGGCACCCCCTTGCGCCGCCTCTTCGCCTATATAATCTCTCATGACGTGAAAACCCTACACCAATTGACGAAACTCCAGAAAGACTCCAGGGACGCCGCCGCCATCGCGAAACTCCTTTTCGGGGGACAGAAGTCTCTGTTCCGGCACGCCGCCAGGACGGGGAATTGCCCCCGGAAGTCATCTCCATCGACACCATCGCCATCTTCATCGCCGTTGCTGTCTCCCATGATGAGGAGGGAGTAGTTCTCCCCCGAGGTTGAGGGCCCTACCGGTAGCTATGTGGTTCATCTCTCTCTCCCATGTGATCTTTATGTGATCATGAGCTTTGTATCACTATTAATCTATGTGCTACTCTAGTGATGTTATTAAAGTAGTCTATTCCTCCTCCATGATGTAATGTTGACGAGTGTGTGCATCATGTAGTACTAGGCGTAGGTTATGATTGTAATCTCTTGTAGATTATGAAGTTAACTATTACTATGCACTCTAGAGGTTACTTTAATATGAACTCCGGAATTACTCTCCACGGTGTGACGGTGACAGTGTGTGCATCGTGTGTGATTCCTTTATGACGTTGTGGAGCTTGTTTACTCCGGCTTGAGGGTGCTCTTGTAGCCCTACACAATGAATGATGTTTGTTATCCAACAAGAGAGTGTTTAAGATTAGCATTTATTTATTCAATTATGAGATTATTGTTGAGAGTGTCCACTAGTGAAAGTATGATCCCTAGGCCTTGTTTCTAAGCATTGAAACATCGTTTCCAACAAGTTCTGTTACATGTTTGCTTGCTGCCATGTTTATTTTAGATTGCAATTACTACTTACAATCATCTATATTACTTGTATTTTACTATCTCTTCGCCGAACTAGTGCACCTATACATCTGACAAGTGTATTAGGTGTGTTGGGGACACAAGAGACTTCTTGTATCTTAATTGCAGGGTTGCTTGAGAGGGATATCTTTGACCTCTACCTCCCTGTGTTCGATAAACCTTGGGTGATTCACTTAAGGGAAACTTGCTGCTGTTCTACAAACCTCTGCTCTTGGAGACCCAACGCTGTCTACAGGAATAGAAGCGTGCGTAGACATCACGTATCTATCGAGCGAGACGGATAAGAGAAGAAGGGTGGGCTTCATGGGCGACAGGGATTTTCCCTTCGGGTCTGCACCGCCGACTCTTCCACGACGACAGGAGGCGCCGAGGCGTCGTCACCAGGCGGCGACGTGCGCGCAGCAGAACGACGACCACGGCCACGATGCCTACGCCGCCTACGACAATGAGGACGACTACATCGAGGCGTTCGCGTACCACAACGAGGAGGTGAAGGACGACAGCGACGACTACGTCGCGGCCGTCTTCCACGAATGGCAGCAGGCCGCGGCGGAGGGCCGCGTTTTCGAGTTCCCGGAGAACATGACGGACGACGAGATGGCGAAGCTCGGCCTCCTCGTCTCCGAGAACGACGTGCCTGTGCAGCCGCCGCTGCCCCGGCACGCCACCGGCGTCATGCCGCCGGGCCTGTCGGAGGATGAAGCCCTTCGACCGGCACTACGAGACTCGGCGGCGCCACAACCGCCGCCACGGGCACCGCCTCCACCGCCGCCACAGCCGCAGCCTGCGGGAGCCTCCATCGCCGCCACGGCCCGCAGCCCTGGGCGCCTCCATCGCCGCCTCCATCGCCGCCACAGCCGCAGCCCTGGGCGCCTCCTCCACCGCCACCACAACCATACCCCTGGGCGCCTCCGCCGCCGCCACAGCCGCAGCCCTTGGCGCCTCCACCGCCGCAGCCCTGGGCGCCTCCTCCACCTCCAGCACCGCCGGCGCGCCCGGCGTACGCTCCCCCGGATGGCAACTGGCCGTGGGTGATACCGGAGCTCATCGTGCTCGACAGCGACGCGGAGCAGCAGTATTAGGTTTTTTTTTTCATGTTTTAACTATGTAAATTATGTTTCATGTATTAAAAAAAATGATCCGTCCCAAAAAAAATGCGTCGTGCCGCTGGAACCACCCCCGACGCAAACGGATGCGCGGTCGATTTCGACCATTTCGGCCGACGCAAACTGACTCGCGCGGGCGCTAAAATGCGTCGCGCCGCTGGAGATGCCCTTACCAAGATCTCCTCTACTTTTCTCCTACAATCCAACTCGGTGCAGGATGACACAATGCTGGTCTCGGACGAACTTAGTTCTTCTTTGATTACTAAAATTATTTTGAAACTTTTTGGTGATAGTCTCACCTGCTACCTCCTTACTCTGAATAGTAGCTCTGCTTATTCTAAACCAGGGTGTTAAAATATGGTTTCTGAAGCACGAGGAGTCACTAGTCAGTCAGTCTGGTCGTCAAAGAATATGAGCATTATTATTCCACCCACTGAAACAATATTTTATTCTAATCTCGAGCAAGTAGAAGTACATTGTGTTCTACTGATGGATGGATTAGCAAACACACGCACGTGCAGGTAATAATAATAATCCGACCATTGAGCAAATCATAGTATCCTTGGAGACTAGGCTCAAGGAGGAAAGTACCCTAGGCGGGTAGGCTCCTCTGGTGTCTGTCCTTTCGGCCTCACTTCGCTGCTCCCAGCAGGAGCCGCTTCGCTGGCTGGGCCGGGTCCACGGCGCTAACCACAAACGTAGCTGGACGGTTGACCGTCTGTGGACCCCGGACTGACCTGGCAACGTCCGTTGTAGACCCGGTGCAGGGAGTCGCTGCTGCTCCTTTTTTGCTGGCACAGTGGCATGGCCATCTTTGCACATAAGCCCTCGCTTGATCATCTTTTATGTTTAGCTTGCATTAGCCTTGCTTACAAGTTACAAGGGGAGGGCAATATGCCCATGAAAAAGTCCATGATAGTTGAGACAAGCTGTTAAAAATAAAAGTGGCGCATTGCAAAGGAAATATTTATCATAAAATTGTGACTAGCGAAACAGAGGAATGAATTAACAGAGCAATATATCGTTGCCCTTTCATATGCCCCCCCCCCTTTCATGAAAGTGTACGTTGAGGTGTTCTTCATATGTTTTAGTTTCATTCAAATGAAATGGCCATCGTGTTGGCGGTTGTTCGGTTTTCGTTAGATGGTAGCTTCGATCGGCCTTTTTTTGCCATTATACATAGTATCCGAGTCACCTAAATAAATAAAATATTGATTGCGCCCATCAAAAGATATACAGCCTTTGGAGGGTTATCTGTGTTGCCTAAAAATAACAATTTTTATTGCACCAAGGAGAACCACGAGATAGTTTGAATATCGCGCGTGAATAAATTGTGTATGTGAAATCGAGCAACATACGCTCAAAAGATTATAGCAAATATAGGAAAATACGCGGCCGTGTGACAAACATGGTAAACTCCTCTAAAAAATTAGCAAGTAGATATGGGGAAATAGACAAGAGTCGTAGTTCGTTCGGAGTTTAAATTTACAAGTTTCTAGTGCACTGCATAGTCTCGTGAGTTGTTTCTACAAAATCCAAGGGTTCATCTGCAAGAAGAGCACATCCTCTCTCTCCTGTTGAATCTCCCTTTGCCAGCTTGTATCTGTGGATTTGCCTTTGGAGGGTTATCCGTGTTGCCCAAAAAGGCTATTTTTATTGCACCTAGGAGAACCACAAGATATTTGAAATATCGCGCGTGAATAAATTATATATGTGAAATCAAGCGAGATACGCTCGAATGATTATACCAAACATAGGAAAATACGCGGATGTGAGACAAATGCAGTAAGCTCCTCTAAAAATTTAACAATTAGATATGGGGAAATAGACAAGGTCCGAAATATAAATTTACAAGTTTATAGTGCACTGCATGGACTCGTGAGTTGTTTCTACAAAACCCAAGGAGTCATCTGCAAGACGAGCACCTCCTCTCTCTCTTGTTGAATTTCCCTTTGCCAGCTTGTACCTGCCAATTTACAGCCTTTCGAGGATTATCTATGTTGCCTAAAAACAACGATTTATATTGCAGCTAGGAGAACCACAAGATATTCGAAATATCGCATGTGAATAAATTGTGTATGTGAAATCAAGCGAGATACGCTCGAATGATTATAGCAAACATAGGAAAATACACGGCCATGTGACAAACACGGTAAACTCCTCTAAGAAATGAATAATTAGATATGGGAAAATAGACAAGAGTCGCAGTTGTCCAAAATTCAAATTTATAAGTTTTCAGTACACTGCATGGACTCGTGAGTTATTTCTACCAAACTTAAGGTGTAATCTGCAAGAAGAGCACCTCCCCTCTTCTCTTGTTGAATTTCCCTTTGCCAGCTTGTATCTGCCAATTTATTTATTCGCCTCTAATTCTGAGGAAGGAAAAAGACACCGGTTTTACACCTCACCGTCACCGCACCAGCAGAGCACAAAGGCGACGCAAGCAGGCAGCTTTCCTCGCTCACTCTCGCCTCTCATCTCCCCCCGGCCCTCTCGCGCACCAACTCTTTCAAATCCACCTTTTTCGCGTGCCCGTGCCGATTCCGTCGTGCTCGCCGTCGATTCTGGATGAGGCGGCGGCACTGACCGGGCCCGAATCCTCCGCCGCCGCCGCCGCCGCCACATGGGGCAGCCGCAGCAGCGAGTCTACCAAGCTTGGAAAGGGAATAATGTAAGGATCCTCCCCGTTTCCCTCGCTCTGGCTCATACTTCCAGTTCCTTCAACTGGGAATCTTGGTTTAACTATTTGTACTGTTTATACTCTGTTCTTGCCTGGGGAATTCCACTTCTCCGTTCTTTATTTCGGTACTCTTAGCGAGTTTAGTGTCTGTATTATTATGTGTTTTACTCTTATGGATGCTTCCAGGAATGAACAGTGTACTGCTTAGGGTGATTTGGTTCGTTGCCGTGTGTCAAAGATGTGAGATATGCAATGCGCAACTCAATGGGCAGCGGCGAGTAGGGGTCGGCTTCATCTCCCAACTTAGGATCCGTGGATGGACTGTTCTTGTTGTGCCTAGTTTCAGCTCCAGTTTTCAGCTAGTTTCTGGTCGTGCAGTCGTTTTTTGTTTAGCCACAGACTTTGTTTCAGTTTTAGTTCTTCTGGTGGTCGTTGTTGTAATCCTGAAGTTGTTTGTACTGTGGCCTGCTTTGGCCTCCCTCTCTTAATACATGATGACATGCAGCTCTCCTGCATGGTTAAAAAAAAAGATATGCAATGCGCGATTTTGCTGCGGATGTAACATGGTTGCTTGGCTATCTGCAGAAGTTCATCCTTGGAGGGAGGCTCATATTCGGACCCGATGCCAAGTCCCTGCTCGTCTCGGTTGCGCTCATTGCGGTGCCTGTTTTGGTCTTCTGCGCGTTCATCGCGCCGCACCTTCTCCATCGATTCTCCTCGTACAACGCGGGATATGCGATTCCTGCCGTAGCGATTGTGTTTATGATCTATGTGAGTACATTCTAGCGATTCTTGCAGGTAGTAATCAATAATCAGTGAGGATTTTGGGCACTTGTCTAAATATATAATAATGGCATGTTGGTTTCCTTTTGTACACCGTAGGTGCTTCTGTTGCTGTTGACCACCTCAGCTCGGGATCCTGGTATTGTCCCTCGAGCATCACATCCACCAGAGGAAGATTTTACGTATGGCAACCCGTTAGCCGGGGAAACACCGGGCAGGCTGCAGTTCCCCCGTATAAAGGAAGTGATGGTTAATGGGATGCTTGTGAAAGTGAAGTATTGTGATACCTGCATGATTTACCGGCCTCCTCGGTGTTCGCACTGTTCAATATGCAACAATTGCGTGGAGCGCTTTGATCATCATTGCCCCTGGGTTGGACAATGCATTGGTCAGGTACGCTATCTTTTCTACATGCTGAAAGCTGTTGCATGATGACTTTCATGGACTCTGTACTTTAAGAAACCTAATAAGATCTTGAACTAATTACTTCTAGATGGAAATTTTCCTTAAGCCGGAGGGAGTGAGAAATAACTTTATACAAACAGTGTTAGATAGCGTACTGGGGTTGGGCCGTTTACAAGCCCATTTGATCTACCACAACTATTGCAAGACATAACAATAAGATGATCACAGCATAGTATTTAACTTAGGCAACACAGCATGATATGATTAGCATGATTTTTTGTTTCTAGATATTCAACAACACTACTAGTTATCTTCTGGTTAATTGAGGTAGTAGGTACACCTCAAGACAAAGAAAATTCAAAAAATATGGTTCTACCTATGCTGAAGTGATTGCCCTCCCTAGAACTTTCTTGCCCTATCAGTTGTGCAGAATTGCTTCTCTAATGTGGTTTTGCTGGATTGTCCTGATATTTTTCTTACCTATTCTTCAGTTAATTAAGCATGAACCCATTCTTCATTACAATATTCTAACCACTTATGGGACAAATTTCTGTTCGAACTTTTATAGTGATCAGTATAAGCCCATCGTTTATACTTTTGGTGGAAATTGGCCTTATTTCATCCTGACTAGTTTCAGATATGTGCATAACTGTTAGTACTTTTTTTCTCGAGGACTCACAGGAGGATGATCATTTTTCTATGAGAGGAACAAATGTACTAGGTTAAAAATTACAATTTACATTTATAAATATCAGCTAATCTGGGAGTAGCTAAGGCAACTGAAAAAATTCACAAAAATAGAACATAAGATTACTTTGCTACAACCATGGAGGATTAGTGATGATAGCCCCTAAGTGATTTGTGTACTCCATCTTCCACTGTCCACATTATATTTTAGAAACCACACATTGTATTTGTGCTGTAGGAAAATTTGTATGCACATGCAAGGAACCATTCCTTTGCTAGTTGGAAAATGTATGTGAAACTAAGATACTCAGAACCTTATTCTTGTTGTAAGTGTTTTAAAGAACAATTTCTTTCAGTCTGAAGGTTATTTTGATTCAGTTTGCTTACTATTAACACCTTCGTCTCCTGATCATTTATTGTTTCACCTTTACATTGTGCAGCGCAATTACAGATACTTTTTCCTATTCGTTTCTTCATCGACTCTTCTTTGCATTTATGTCTTTGCCATGTCGGCATTACACATAAAGTTTCTCATGGACGAAGACTACCCTACAGTATGGAAGGCTTTGAAACACTCTCCAGCTTGCTTGGTGCTTATGATATATTGCTTCATTGCTCTCTGGTTTGTTGGCGGACTCACTGGATTTCATTCGTATCTCATTAGCACAAACCAGGTTGGTTTGCCGGCACGAAACTACTCTTTGGCAGTATTTTTTTCAGCCATGAATGCAAGATTTTGTTGCTTGTTTACTACTCCTTTATTATTAATTTTCATTTATATATTGTTTTCAACCATGAGGACATAGAATTTTACCTTAAAGTTAAAGGGTTTAGCATATTCATATCAAATATAACTGATAGGCTTGTGATGTCTTATGCAACCTCTAATGTTAAAGTGAGATGCTTAAGGTTCTATACTTAGCATGTTCGAGGCCACGGTGTTGCCTATTGCTTCTATGGAAAATGGAAATATCATTTGTTTTATGAGTTTATCTAACAAATCCTATGAATATTTGGTTTGACTGTATTGACGTATTTAGTATTATGCTGAAAAGTGCAAAATAGCTACCAATTCATCTTCCTATTTGTTTGTTAGTTAATGTTGTGAAATTGGTAGCTATGCACAAACTGATTAGGTCACAACTCGCAATGCTAATGAAATATCAGGAATGATTTTTTGAAATACTGGAATATAGTTGTTACCATCATGTGTATCTACTAATACCTCAATTCCGTAAAATAAGGCGCATAAGTTTTTCCATAAGTCAAACCATGTAAACTTTGACCAAGTTTTAGAAAAAACTATCAACATCTACCATGCAAAATCTATGTCATCCATTTTCATATTATATCTATATAATATCATAGTTCTCAATAGGTTTTTCTATAAACATGGTCAAACTGTACATCGTTTGACTTAAGAAATAATTGATAAGCCTTGTTTTATGGAACAGAGGTAGTATCTAGTGAAAATGGTCAATTTATCATCAGGGCACACTTAAGTTTATCACCAGGCCTGGATAATAGTTGTATGGTTGAAAGGAACGAAACTGCAGTTCTGTGTCCTCAGATAGAATGACTTGATGCTGTAAGCTCAAGGCCCCCTTTGCACCCAAAATTTATGAGTTTAATCCAACAAATGTTACGTATCGTTGGGTTTGACTGTCAAATGAGTTATTTAGAATTATGCTGAAAAGATCAAAATAGCTACCAATTCATCAGCCTATCTGTTCGTCAGTTCGTGTTGTTAATTTGTTAGCTCTGCACAAACTGACTAGGTCGCAACTCGCAATGCTAGTGAAATATCAGGAAATATTTTACTGTGTTTTTTACTATCATGTGGATCTACTATCTAGTGAAAACGATTAATAGCTTAGAGCTGTATGGATCTATTATCATTAGGGCATACTTAAGTAAAGCAGCAGGCCTGGATGATAGCTGTATGGTGGAAATGAACAAAATTGGCAGTTGTGTGTCCTCAATTAGAATGACTTAATGTTGTCTGCTCGAGGCCTCCTTTGCGCCAAAAAGTTTTTGAAGTCACAGATCAGAATTCTAACATGATGTTTTGCTTTTCCAGACGACATACGAGAATTTTCGATACAGGGCAGACAGCAGGCCTAACGTCTATGACCAAGGGTGTCTGAATAATTTCCTAGAAGTACTGTGCAGTAAGGGGAAACCTTCTAAACACAGGTTCCGAGCCTATGTTCAAGAGGAAGTACGCGCTCCAGTAGTTAACTTTGGTAGGCAGATGGAAGAAGAACCAGCTGGTGGCCCTCGTGCAAAAGTAGAAGATGATCTTGAGATTGGCAGTGATCTCCTGAAGATCTCTCAGCGGCGCAATTACGAGGATGTTGATGTTGAAATGGGAAGTCAAGACTACAGCGAGAGTGAAGGCACGGGCAATGCCAAACTGGGGATGGGTTCAGGATCGCGGATCCCTGCGGTCGGAAGTGAGGTACGAGTACGGCACTCGAGCTGGGACCAAAGAAGTGGAAACTGGGACATGTCATCGGATGTAATTGGAAGGAGCGCATCGGATGTGCTTGGGAGAAGTTCTTCACTCACCCAGGTTGCATCTCCATCTCGAAGAGAAAATCACTAGCCAGTTCCGTGAGAATTATGAATGTGTGTTAGGGAGTTGGATTCTGCGGTTGGTTGCGGATGGTGACGTACACCTGGAGAGCAAAGAAGAACAATGACCAAATGCATTTTGACTTTTGACTGCCAAATCTGGTATCTTCGATCCTATTTCATGTATGAAGACTTGTTGTAGTCAAAAGGATTTGTGGTACCGGGGGGTCGTTTTTGGGCCGCTGTCACCCAAAGGTGTCTATATCATTCTTTATGTAAATTACTAACGCGGGATACTCATCCACCTGTAATTCCTATCCATCTCATCTTGAGAATTTCTCCAGCGCGAATATCGGTTAGCTTTCTGTCATGTCTTTATCGTTCCATTTTTCTGAGGCGTAACGATTCCTATTCATTGAATGAATCTGGTTCTGTGTCCAGTTTAAGTCTCTGGACTTGTGATACATACATGTTTGTCATCATCTCTTTGTATGCAAGCGACATATGACTATTTGTTTTGGTCTGGAACTGACCGTTACGAAGGTTGACAGTTCCTTTGTTTCGAGTAGAGGAACTCCATTCTCAAGGATGAGAGCATCTCTTTGTTGCTTTTCGGGTTGCTGACTACTGCTGAGGACTTCACTGGAGAGGACTGGAGCATGATGAAGAAAGAAGCCTGATAGAGACAAACCAGAAGACATCAAGAATCCCCAGGTCCAATTCTTAGGAACGGAGACCAACAAGAGGTGCTTTTGGCTTTTGCAACACCTGCTGCTTCAAACTTCAGAGAGCTTGTTGAACAGCTCGCAGCTCGTAGGATGTTGGGAAGTCAAGTTCCTGCCTTTCAATCATTTGTACTGCATCTGGTGTAATTTTCTCTGAAAATGACTGCCACAGTCCTCAGAATCTTTTTGAACCACTTGTGTTGCAAGTCCACTGGACAGTCGTCGAGTCTACTGCTTTGATCGTGGACTGCCGCAGTTCTGAAACCTGCTCGGTGTTTATCCTCCAAGAGCCTACTGCAATTGAATGGTAAAGAGAACACCTTTAATTTGCTTTGGTCACTGAAAGCGTCTGAACTTATCCGTACGTGCTTGTTCTTTTGCATGGGTTCTCTGCATTTAGGTAATAATATATTTTTCGTTCATTTGCACCACTAATACATTGGGCGCTAAAATGAACTTGGTAAATGCCTCCAAAAAAAAAAGAACTTGGTACGAGTTATCTCATTCAATTTATCTCTCCTTTCTGTAGCCACGTCTTAGCAACACCAATAGATGCCAAGGAGTCCGAGAACAACTCACCCATATCTATATGCCCTTATAATATCACCAGCGGTCAGATGCATTTTGGACTGTTTCGGTCCGCTTGAGTCGGGCTGCGAACACCAAAATACCTTAGTTGATAGAAATATCCGTTTGGGTGGGGGTTGCCCTAGTGGCCCGAGCATTTTGATCCGTCCTAGCCATTTTCATTTATTTGTAGTTAATTTTTTTTATCCCAAATTGCTTATAGGTGTACTAAATAATAAAAATCTTGCAATAAAGTAATGTTAAGTTCTTTATTACACTCAAATAAACAACAACATTCAACTGCAAATAAAATTTATAATCAAATAGCTAAAATTCAAATAAATGTCTACTCTTGATGCTCAATAATATCCGCTTGGAGACAAGCACATATGTGGCTTTCACGGAGCTCAGTGTACATGCTATGTTCGGTCTGACCTATACACGCAAGAAGCCCACTAGTGGCTAGTTGTGGGATTAGCCCAAGTAAATTAGGGGCTTAGCCCAAGTAAATTAGGGTTTAGAGGAGGTCGTCCTCCTATATAAACACATATGTACCCTTCGTGATTAATCAGACAAATATTCAGTATCATACTGTCTCGTCGCACCCAACCCTAGCCGCCGCCTCCTTCCTCCGCGACGGCGCGCAGCCGCCGGCGCCGAGCCCTCCAGCCTCTCCGCCCTCACTTCCACCCTTACAACCTCTGCCCTAGACCCGGTAGAACCCTAGCCCCTACCACTTTGGTATCAGATTGCCTAGGTCTAATGGGCTCCAACAGCCTCCCCGTCGACCCCATCACCGCCACGTCCACCGCCGCCACCAACACCACCCCCGCCACCTCCGCCGCCATGACAGGCGCCCACGCGCTGCCGGAGGCCGCCGCCGCCGCCCTCCCCACGGGCCTCGACCTCCTGCCCGCTACACTGGCGGACCTCGCCGACAGCCTCCGCGCCATCCGCTTCGAGCTCGCGGAGATCAAAGCCGGCCAGCACCCGCCGCCCCCACTGGCCGCCGTCCCGGCCATATCCGCCACCCCGACACCGCCCGCCTCCGTCGCCAGCAAGGGCCGCCCGGCGTGGTGGCCGCCATCGCCCTCGCCAATCCCCACATGGACCGACGCGTCGCCCGTCTACACTCAGACTGCGGCAGAGACGACGGTTCAGCAGCCCGCCCACACCTTTGGCGGTCCTGGCGGGCTTGCTGCCCCCTTCGCCGAGAGCACGTCCTTCACCCCGGGCCGCCGTGGAGGCGCCTACGGGGTCACGCCTCCGCGCGCAGCAGCCGCCCCGCTTCACCAAGCCGGAGTTCACCACCTACGACGGCGCCACCGACCCCCGAACCGGCCGAACCAGGTGCGAGCAGCTTCTTTCGGGGGCAGCGGACGCTCGGCGCCGACCGCACGTGGATCGCCTCCTATCACCTACGGGCGCCGCACGGACTTGGTACTACGCCCTCGAGCGGGACGAGGGCGGGATGCCGTCTCCGGGAGCGCTTCCGCGACCCGTGCCTCCGGCCGGTTTGGGCCGACCCTACGCGGAAGCCGCCTTGCCGAGCTGGGACGCCTCGCCTTCACCACCACGGTCCAGGACTTCGCCGACCGCTTTCAGGTGCTCGCGTGCCATGCCCCGGGCGTCTCGGCGCAGCAGCGTGCCGATCTCTTCGTCGGCGGCCTCCCCGACTACATCCGCGTCGACGTCGAGATGCGCGAGCCTGTGGACCTGCAGACGGCCATGTACTACGCACGGGCCTACGAGCAGCGCGCCATCGCCATGCAGCAGGTCTACGCGCAACGTGGCAACGCTCGTCCCGCACTCCGAACCGCCCCGACGCCCACCACCCCGCCGTGCCCCGCGCCGGCCGCTGCGCCCGCGGGCCCTCCTGCGCCGACTCGCCCCTTCAAGCGGCTGACGGCTGCGGAGCAGCTCGAGCGGCGCCGCAAGGGGCTGTGCTTCAACTGCGACGAGCAGTACGCGCCGGGCCACACGTGCGCCCGCCTCTTCTACCTGGAGACCGTCGACAACGCCGACATGGAGGCCCTCGCCGCCGAGCTCGCGGCCGCCACCGTCACTGAGGCCGGTGTCACGACCTACGCGCCGGTCGACGCGTCCGCCTTCGTCGTCTCTCTTCATGCTATGGCGGGCATCAAGACGGAAAAGACGATGCTGCTCCCGGTGACGATCAATGGGGAGCGTCTCACTGCGCTGGTGGACAAGGGCTCGACGCACAACTTCCTGTCTAACACCGCCATGCGCCGCCTCGCTCTCCAGCCGGCGGGACCGGAGAAGTACAACGTCACTGTCGCCAACAGGGACCGTCTTACGTGCCAGGGCGTGGCGCGACAGGTTCCCGTGCTCGTAGGTGACGAACCGTTCTCCATCGACTGCGTCGGCATCGACTTGGGCTGCTACGACTTCATCCTCGGCCTCGACTTCCTGAGCACCTTAGGCCCCATCCTGTGGGACCTCGACGTGTTGTCCCTCATCTTCTGGCGCGAGGGTGGCCGCCGTGTTCACTGGACGGGCTTGGGCAGCACTAGCGCATCCTCGCAGCTCCACCTGCTGGCCGCCGCGCTTGACGAGGCGCATCCGCTCCTGGCCGACTTACTGCAGCATCACGGCGACCTCTTCGACGAGCCGCAGGGCCTCCCTCCCTCGCGGCCATGTGACCACCGCATACACCTGCTGCCGAACACGACGCCCGTCGCTGTGCGGCCGTACCGGTACCCCCAGCTGCAGAAGGATGAGCTCGAGCGCCAGGTGGCGGTCATGCTAGCACAGGGCATCATTCGGATTTCGACGTCGCTGTTCTGCGCCCCCGTGCTCCTTGTGCGCAAGGCCGACGGCACGTGGCGCTTCCGCATCGACTTCCGCGCCCTCAACACCGTCACGTCCAAGGACAAGTTCCCCATCCCCGTCGTGGATGAGCTCCCGGACGAGCTGCATGGCGCGCGCTTCTTCACCAAGCTCGACTTGCGCTCGGGCTATCATCAGGTGCGCATGCACCCGGACGACATCGCCAAGACGGCGTTCCGCACTCACCATGGCCACTACGAGTTTTTGGTGATGCCGTTCGGCCTCTCAAACGCGCCGGCGACCTTCTAGGCCCTGATGAACGACGTGCTCAGCCCCTACTTACGCCGCTTTGTGCTTGTTTTCTTTGATGATATTTTGATCTACAGCGCATCCTGGGCGGAGCACCTGCAGCACGTGGCCATCATCTTCAACGAGCTTCGAGCGCATCGTCTTCATCTCAAGCGCTCGAAGTGCTCGTTTGGCACGACCTCCGTCGCGTACTTGGGCCACGTCATCTCCGCCGACGGTGTCGCGATGGACGCGGACAAGGTCACCGCCTGGCCGACGCCCCAGTCGTCGCGAGCTCTTCGCGGATTTTTGGGCCTCGCGGGATACTACCGGCGGTACATCCAGGACTTCCGCCTCATCGCCGCGCCTCTCACGCGCCTGCTTCGCCGCGACGCCTTCTCCTGGAACGAGGAGGCGGCCACGGCCTTCACCGCCCTGCAGCGGGCACTCACGACGGGCCCCGTTCTTCAGATGCCGGACTTCGACGAGCCGTTCGTGGTGGACTGCGACGCCTCCGGCATCGGCTTCGGTGCCGTCCTTCACCAGGGCGATGGGCCACTCGCTTTCTTCAGCCGCCCCTTCGCCACGCGCCATGATGGCGTGTAAGACACACGTCCGTTGGGAACCCCAAGAGGAAGGTGTGATGCGTACAGCAGCAAGTTTTCCCTTAGTAAGAAACCAAGGTTATCGAACCAGTAGGAGTCAAGGATCACGTGAAGGTCGTTGGTGACGGAGTGTAGTGCGGCGCAACACCAGGGATTCCGGCGCCAACGTGGAACCTGCACAACACAATCAAAGTACTTTGCCCCAACGTAACGGTGAGGTTGTCAATCTCACCGGCTTGCTCGTAAACAAAGGATTAAATGTATAGTGCGGAAGATGATGTTTGTTTGCGAAGAACAAGAAAGAACGGAGTTTGCGTAGATTGTATTTCAGATGTAAAGAATGGACCGGGGTCCACAGCTCACTAGTGGTGTCTCTCCCATAAGATAAATAGCATGTTGGGTGAACAAATTACAGTTGGGCAATTGACAAATAGAGAGGGCATAACAATGCACATACATATCACGATGACTACTATGAGATTTAATCAGGGCATTACGACAAAGTACATAGACCGCTATCCAGCATGCATCTATGCCTAAAAAGTCCACCTTCAGGTTATCGTACGAACCCCTTCCAGTATTAAGTTGCAAACAATAGACAATTGCATTAAGTATGGTGCGTAATGTAATCAACACAAATATCCTTAGACAAAGCATTGATGTTTTATCCCTAGTGGCAACAAGACATCCACAACCTTAGAACTTTTCGTCATCTGTCCCGGATTCAATGGAGGCATGAACCCACTATTGAGCATAAATACTCCCTCTTGGAGTCACAAGTATCAACTTGGCCGAGCCTCTACTAGCAACGGAGAGCATGCAAGAACATAAACAACATATATGATAGATTGATAATCAACTTGACATAGTATTCCATATTCATCGGATCCCAACAAACACAACATGTAGCATTACAAATATATGATCTTGATCATGATAGGTAGCTCACAAGATCTAACATGATAGCACAATGAGGAGAAGACAACCATCTAGCTACCGCTATGGACCCATAGTCCAGGGGTGAACTACTCACACATCAATCCGGAGGCGATCATGGTGATGAAGAGTCCTCCGGGAGATGATTCCCCTCTCCGGCAGGGTGCCGGAGGCGATCTCCTGAATCCCCCGAGATGGGATTGGTGGCGGCGGCGTCTCTGGAAGGTTTTCCGTATCGTGGCTCTCGGTACAAGGGTTTTCGCGACGAAGGCTATAAGTAGGCGGAAGGGCAGCGTTGGAGGGCTGACGAGGGGCCCACACCATAGGGCGGCGCGGGCCCCCCTCTGGCCGCGCAGCACTATGGTGGCGGCGCCTCGTCGCCCCACTTCGTATCCCTTTCGGTCTTCTGGAAGCTCCGTGGAAAAATAAGACCCTGAGCGTTGATTTCGTCCAATTCCGAGAATATTTCCTTTGTAGGATTTCTGAAACCAAAAACAGCAGAAAACAACAACTGGCTCTTCGGCATCTCGTCAATAGGTTAGTGCCGGAAAATGCATAATAATGACATAAAGTGTGTATAAACCATGTGAGTATCATCATAAAAGTAGCATGGAACATAAGAAATTATAGATACGTTTGAGACGTATCAAGCATCCCCAAGCTTAGTTCCTACTCGCCCTCGAGTAGGTAAACGATAACAAAGACAATTTCTGAAATGACATGCTATCATAATCTTGATCAATACTATTGTAAAGCATATGAGATGAATGCAGCGATTCGAAGCAATGGTAAAGACAATGAATAAACAACTGAATCATATAGCAAAGACTTTTCATGAATAGTACTTTCAAGAAAGCATCAATAAGACTTGCATAAGAGTTAACTCATAAAGCAATAAATTCTTTGTAGAAAGCTTTGAAGCAACACAAAGGAAGATATAAGTTTCAGCAGTTGCTTTCAACTTCAACATGTATATCTCATGGATAATTGTCAACACAAAGTAATATAACAAGTGCAATAGGTAAACATGTAAGAATCAATGCACACAGTTCACACAAGTGTTTGCTTCTAAGATACAAAGAAGTAGGTAAACTGACTCAACAATAAAGTAGAAGAAAGGCCCTTCGCAGAGGGAAGCATGGATTACTATTTTTGTGCTAGAGCTTTTCATTTTGAAAACATAGAAACAATTTTGTCAACGGTAGTAATAAATCATATGTGTTATGTATAAGACATCTTATAAGTTGAAAGCCTCATGCATAGATTACCAATAGTGCTCGCACCTTGTCCTAATTAGCTTGGATTTACATGGATTATCATTGCATAATATATGTTTCAACCAAGTGTCACAAAGGGGTACCTCTATGCCGCCTCGTACAAAGGTCTAAGGAGAAAGATCGCATTTGATTTCTCGTTTTTGATTATTCTCAACTTAGACATCCATACCGGGACAACATAGACAACGGATAATGGACTCCTCTTTAATGCATAAGCATTCAACAACGAGATAATATTCTCATAAGAGATTGAGGATTAATTGTCCAAACTGAAACTTCCACCATGATTCATGGTTTTAGTTAGCGGCCCAATGTTCTTCTCTAACAATATGCATACTCAAACCATTTGATCATGATAAATCACCCTTACTTCAGACAAGACGAACATGCATAGCAACTCACATGATATTCAACAAAGGTGTAATAGTTGGTGGCGTCCCCAGAAACATGGTTACCGCTCAACAAGTAACTTATTAAGAAATAAGATACATAAGTACATATTCTTTACCACAATAGTTTTTAAGTCTATTTTCCCATGAGCTATATATTGCAAAGACAAAGAGTATAATTTTAAAGGTAGCACTCAAGTAATTTAGTTTGGAATGGCAGAGAAATACCATGTAGTAGGTAGGTATGGTGGACACAAATGGCATAGTTTTTGGCTCAAGGATTTGGGTGCACGAGAAGAATTCCTCTCAATACAAGGCTTAGGCTAGAAAGGTTGTTTGAAGCAAACTCAAGTATAAAACGGTACAGCAAAACTTACATAAGAACATATTGCAAGCATTATAAGACTCTACGCTGTCTCCTTGTTGTTCAAACACCTTAACCAGAAAATATCTAGACTCTAGAGAGACCAATCATGCAAACCAAAATTTAACAAGCTCTATGTAGTTCTTCATTAATAGGTGCAAAGTACATGATGCAAGAGCTTAAACATGATCTATATAAGCACAACAATTGCCAAGTATCAAATTATTCAATACATTATACCAATTACCACATGAAGCATTTTCTGTTTCCAACCATATAACAATGAACGAAGCAGTTTCAACCTTCGCCATGAACATTAAAAGTAAAGCTAAGAACACATGTGTTCATATGCAACACCGGAGCGTGTCTCTCTCCCAAACAAATAATGCTAGGATCCGATTTTATTCAAACAAAAACAAAAACAAAAACAAACAGACACTCCAAGTAAAGCACATAAGATGTGACGGAATAAAAATAAAGTTTCATTAGAGGTGACCTGATAAGTTGTCGATGAAGAAGGGATGCCTTGGGCATCCCCAAGCTTAGATGCTTGAGTCTTCTTAAAATATATATGCAGGGATGAACCACGGGGGCATCCCCAAGCTTAGACTTTTCACTCTTCTTGATCATATTGTATCATCCTCCTCTCTTGACCCTTGAAAACTTCCTCCACACCAAACTCAAAACAAACTCATTAGAGGGTTAGTGCATAATCAAAAATTCACATATTCAGTGGTGACATAATCATTCTTAACACTTCTGGACATTGCACAAAGCTACTGAAAGTTAATGGAACAAAGAAATCCATCAAGCATAGCAAAACAGGCAATGCGAAATAAAAGGCAGAATCTGTCAAAACAGAACAGTCCGTAAAGACGAATTTTTCTGGGGAACTTAACTTGCTCAGATGAAAATTCTCAAATTGAATGAAAGTTGAGTACATATCTGAGGATCACGCACGTAAATTGGCAGATTTTTCTGAGTTACCTACAGAAGGGGCTGCTCAGTTTCGTGACAGTAAGAAATCTGTTTATGCGCAATAAGCCAAATCTAGTATTGACTTTACTATCAAAGACTTTACTTGGCACAACAATGCAATAAAATAAAGATAAGGAGAGGTTGCTACAGTAGTAACAACTTCCAAGACTCAAATATAAAACAAAATTGCAGAAGTAAAATAATGGGTTGTCTCCCATAAGCGCCTTTCTTTAACGCCTTTCAGCTAGGCGCAGAAAGTGTGAATCAAGTGACATCAAGAGATGAAGCATCAACATCATAATTTGTTCTAATAATAGAATCATAGGGTAACTTCATTCTCTTTCTAGGGAAGTGTGCCATACCTTTTATGAGAGGAAATTGATACTTAATATTACCTTCCTTCATATCAATAATAGCACCAACAGTTCGAAGAAAAGGTCTTCCCAATATAATGGGACAAGATGCATTGCATTCAATATCCAAGACAACAAAATCAACGGGGACAAGGTTATTGTTAACCATAATGTGAACATTATCAATCCTCCCCAAAGGTTTCTTTATAGCATGATCAGCAAGATTAACATCCAAATAACAGTTTTTCAATGGTGGCAAGTCAAGCATATCATAGATTTTCTTAGGCATAACAGAAATACTTGCACCAAGATCACATAAAGCATTACAATCAAAATCATTGACCTTCATCTTAATGATGGGCTCCCAACCATCTTCTAACTTCCTAGGAATAGAAGTTTCAAGTTTTAGTTTCTCCTCTCTAGCTTTTATGAGAGCATTTGTAATATGTTTTGTAAAGGCCAAATTTATAGCACTAGCATTGGGACTTCTAGCAAGTTTTTGTAAGAACTTTATAACTTCAGAGATATGAAAATCATCAAAATCTAAACCATTATGATCTACAGCAATGGAATCATTGTCCCCAATATTTTGAAAAATTTCAGCAGTTTTATCAGTTTCAGCAGTTTTAGCAGTTTCAGTGAGTTCGAGCAATTTTGCACGCTTTGCACTAGGAGTAGAAACATTGCCAACACCAATTATTTTACCATTGATAGTAGGAGTTTTAGCAACATGTGATGCATCAACATTACTAGTGGTGGTAATAGTCCAAACTTTAGCTACATTATTCTCTTTAGCTAGTTTTTCGTTTTCTTCTCTTTCCCACCTAGCATGCAATTCATCCATCAATCTAATATTTTCATTAATTCGAACTTGGATGGCATTTGCTGTAGCAAATGACTTAATATCTTTATCTTCATTAGGCATAATTTTCAATTTTAAAAGATCAACATCAAAGGCAAGACTATCAACCTTAGAAGCAAGAATATCAATTTTATCAAGCTTTTCTTCAACAGATTAGTTAAAAGCAGTTTGTGTACTAATAAATTCTTTAAGCATGGCTTCAAGACCAGGGGGTACACTCCTATTATTGTTGTAAGAATTACCATAACCATTACCATTATTAGAAGGATATGGCCTATAGTTGTTACCAGAATTATTCCTATAAGCATTGTTGTTGAAATTATTACTTTTAATGAAGTTCACATCAACATGATCTTCTTGAGAAACCAATGAAGCTAAAGGAACATTATTAGGATCAACATTAGATCTACCATTCACAAGCATAGACATAATAGCATCAATCTTATCACTCAAGGAGGAGGTTTCTTCAACAGAATTTACCTTCTTACCTTGTGGAGCCCTTTCAGTGTGCCATTCAGAGTAATTGATCATCATATTATCAAGAAGCTTTGTTGCCACCCCCAAGGTGATGGACATAAAATTACCTCCAGCAGCTGAATCCAATAGGTTCCGCGAAGAAAAATTCAATCCTGCATAGAAGGTTTGGATGATCATCCAAGTAGTTAGTCCATGGGTAGGGCAATTCTTCACCAAATATTTCATTCTCTCCCATGCTTGAGCAACATGTTCATTATCCAATTGCTTAAAATTCATTATGCTACTTCTCAAAGATATAATTTTAGCGGGAGGATAATATCTACCAATCAAAGCATCCTTACATTTAGTCCATGAATCAATACTATTCTTAGGCAAAGATAGCAACCAATCTTTAGCTCTTCCTCTTAAGGAGAAAGGAAACAATTTTAATTTTATAATGTCACCATCTACATCCTTATACTTTTGCATTTCACAAAGTTCAACAAAATTATTAAGATGGGCAGACAGCATCATCGGAACTAACACCCGTAAAATTGCTCTCTCATAACAAGATTTAGTAAAGTAGGTTTAATTTCAAAAAATTCTGCTGTAGTAGTAGGTGGAGCAATAGGTGTGCATAGGAAATCATTATTATTTGTGCTAGTGAAGTCACACAACTTAGTATTCTCAGCAGTACCCATTTTAGCAGTAGTAAATAAAGCAAACTAAATAAAGTAGATGCAAGTAACTAATTTTTTGTGTTTTTAATATGGAGAACGCAAACAAGACAGTAAATAAAGTAAATCTAGCAACTAATTTTGTTGTATTTTTTATATAGAAAGCAAACAAAGCAGTAAATAAAGTAAAGCAAGACAAAAACAAAGTAAAGAGATTGGATGTGGGAGACTCCCCTTGCAGCGTGTCTTGATCTCCCCGGCAACGGCGCCATAAAAAGTTGCTTGATGGCGTGTAAGACACACGTCCGTTGGGAACCCCAAGAGGAAGGTGTGATGCGTACAGCAGCAAGTTTTCCCTCAGTAAGAAACCAAGGTTATCGAACCAGTAGGAGTCAAGGATCACGTGAAGGTCGTTGGTGACGGAGTGTAGTGCGGCGCAACACCAGGGATTCCGGCGCCAACGTGGAACCCGCACAACACAATCAAAGTACTTTGCCCCAACATAACAGTGAGGTTGTCAATCTCACCGGCTTGCTGTAAACAAAGGATTAAATGTATAGTGTGGAAGATGATGTTTGTTTGCGAAGAACAGTAGAGAACAGAGTTTGCAGTAGATTGTATTTCAGATGTAAAGAATGGACCGGGGTCCACAGTTCACTAGTGGTGTCTCTCCCATAAGATAAATAGCATGTTGGGTGAACAAATTACATTTGGGCAATTGACAAAAAGAGAGGGCCTAACAATGCACATACATATCACGATGACTACTATGAGATTTGATCAGGGCATTACGACAAAGTACATAGACCGCTATCCAGCATGCATCTATGTCTAAAAAGTCCACCTTCAGGTTATCGTCCGAACCCCTTCCAGTATTAAGTTGCAAACAACAGACAATTGCATTAATTATGGTGCGTAATGTAATCAACACAAATATCCTTAGACAAAGCATTGATGTTTTATCCCTAGTGGCAACTGAAGGAGATATGCCCTAGAGGCAATAATAAAGTGGTTATTATTTATATCTTTATGTTTATGATAAATGTTTATATATCATGCTATAATTGTATTAACCGAAACATTAGTACATGTGTGATATGTAGACAACAAAGAAGTCCCTAGTATGCCTCTTAAACTAGCTTGTTGATTAATGGATGATTAGTTTCATAATCATGAACATTGGATGTTATTAATAACAAGGTTATATCATTGTATGAATGATGTAATGGATACACCCAAATTAAGCGTAGCATAAGATCTCGTCATTAAGTTATTTGCTATAAGCTTTCGATACATAGTTACCTAGTCCTTATGACCATGAGATCATATAAATCACTTATACCGGAAAGGTACTTTGATTACACCAAACACCACTGCGTAAATGGGTGGCTATAAAGGTGGGATTAAGTATCCGGAAAGTATGAGTTGAGGCATATGGATCAACAGTGGGATTTGTCCATCCCGATGACGGATAGATATAATCTGGGCCCTCTCGGTGGAATGTCGTCTAATGTCTTGCAAGCATATGAATAAGTTCATAAGAGACCACATACCACGGTACGAGTAAAGAGTACTTGTCAGGAGACGAGGTTGAACAAGGTATGGAGTGATACCGAAGATCAAACCTCGGACAAGTAAAATATCGCGTGACAAAGGGAATTGGTATTGTATGTGAATGGTTCATTCGATCACTAAAGTCATCGTTGAATATGTGGGAGTCATTATGGATCTCCAGATCCCGCTATTGGTTGTTGGTCGGAGTGAGTACTCAACCATGTCCACATAGTTCACGAACCGTAGGGTGACACACTTAAAGTTGGATGTTGAAATGGTAGTACTTGAATATGGAATGGAGTTCGAATATTTGTTCGGAGTCCCGGATGAGATCCCGGACATCACGAGGAGTTCCGGAATGGTCCGGAGAATAAGATTCATATATAGGATGTCATTTGATGTGAATTAAAATGTCGCGGAAGGTTCTATGGAAGGTTCTAGAAGGTTCTAGAAAAGTCCGGAAGAAACCACCAAGGAAGGTGGAGTCCACATGGGAATCCACCTCCATGGCCGGCCAACCCTAGTGGGGAGGAGTCCCAAGTGGACTCCCCCTTAGGGGGCCGGCCACCCCCCATATGGGAGGTGGAACTCCCACCTTTGGTGGGAGTCCTAGCTTGGCTAGGTTTCCCCTCCTTATGGAAGGTTTTTGGTTCGGGTCTTATTCGAAGACTTGGAGACCAACTCTTGGGGATCCACCTATATAATGAGGGGCCAAGGGAGGGGGCCGGCCACCCTAAGACCACAACCTGGCCGCACCCCTTGAGTGGCCGGCCACCCCCTCCCAAACCCTAGCCGCTCCCCTCTCCTCCATAGCTCCCGCGTGCTTTAGCGAAGCTCCGCCGGAGTTCTCCACCGCCACCGACACCACGCCGTCGTGCCGTCGGATTCAAGAGGAGCTACTACTTCCGCTGCCCGCTGGAACGGGAGGTGGACGTCGTCTTCATCAACAACCGAACGTGTGACCGAGTACGGAGGTGCTGCCCGTTCGTGGCGCCGGAACCGATCGTGATCAAGATCTTCTACGCGCTTTTGCAAGCGGCAAGTGAACGTCTACCGCAGCAACAAGAGCCTCATCTTGTAGGCTTTGGAATCTCTTCAAGGGTGAGACTCGATACCCCCTCGTTGCTACCGTCTTCTAGATTGCATCTTGGCTTGGATTGCGTGTTCGCGGTAGGAAAATTTTTGTTTTCTATGCAACGTTGTCATACAGTGGTATCGAGCCGTGTCTATGCATAGATGGTTGCACGAGTAGAACACAATGGTTTTGTGGGCGTTGATGCTCTTGTTATCTTTAGTTGAGTACTTTGCATCTTTATGGCATAGTGGGATGAAGCGGCTCGGACTAACTTTACATGACCGCGTTCATGAGACTTGTTCCTCGTTCGACATGCAACTTGTATTGCATAAGAGGCTTTGCGGGTGTCTCGTCTCTCCTACTATAGTAAAGATTCAATTTACTCTTCTATTGACAACATTAGTATCAACGTTGTGGTTCATGTTCGTAGGTAGATTAGATCTATATCGAAAACCCTAAACCACGTAAAATATGCAAACCAAATTAGAGAGCGTCTAACTTGTTTTTGCAGGGTTTGGTGATGTGATATGGCCATAATGTGATGATGAATATGTATGAGATGATCATTATTGTATTGTGGCAACCGGCAGGAGCCTTATGGTTGTCTTTAAATTTCATGTTGAGTAGTATTTCAAGGTAGTTGTAATAGTTGCTACATGGAGGACAATCATGAAGACGGCGCCATTGACCTTGACGCTACGCCGACGATGATGGAGATCATGCCCGAAGATGATGGAGATCATGTCCGTGCTTTGGAGATGAAGATCAAAGGCGCAAAGACAAAAAGGGCCATATCATATCACATATGAACTGCATGTGATGTTAATCCTTTTATGCATCTTATTTTGCTTAGATCGCGACGGTAGCATTATAAGATGATCCCTCACTAAAATCTCAAGATAATAAAGTGTTCATCCTTAGTAGCACCGTTGCCAAGACTTGTCGTTTCGAAGCATCTCGTGATGATCGGGTGTGATAGAATCAACAAGTGCATACAACGGGTGCAATCCAGCTTTGCACATGCGGATACTAAGGTGGCCTTGACGAGCCTAGCATGTACGGACATGGTCTCGGAACACGTGATACCGAAAGGTAGAGCATGAATCATATAATTGATATGATGAACACTTTGAGTGTTCGCCATTGAAATTACACCTTGTCTCGTGATGATCGGACTATGGTGTGGTGGATTTGGTTCGTGTGATCACTAAGACAATGCGAGGGATATTGTTTTGAGTGGGAGTTCACCTAGATTTTTAATTATGTTGAATTAAAATTTGAACTCAATTTGTCATAAACTTAGTCTAAACTATTGCAAATATATGTTGTAGAGATGGCGTCCCCAATCAATTTTAACCAGTTCCTAGAGAAAGAAAAGCTTAAGAGCAACGGTAGCAACTTCACCGACTGGTTCCGTCATGTGAGGATCTTCCTCTCGGCGGAAATCTGCAATATGTGCTTGATGCACCGCTAGGTGACCCTCCACGTGAACCGAAACCGATGAAGTAAAAGCTGTTTACGAGACTCGGAAAACTCGGTACTCTCAAGTTCGGTGTGCCATCCTGTGCGGTCCGGAATCCGATCTTCAAAAACGTTTTGAGCACCACGATCCTCATGAGTTGATGAATGAGCTGAAAGCTATTTTTGAGACTCATGCGGCCGTGGAATGCTATGAAGCATCGAAACATTTCTTCGACTGTATGATGGAAGAAGGCAGCTCCATTAGTGAGCACATGCTCGCCATGACCGGGCATGCGAAGAAACTCGGTGACTTGGGAATAGTGATTCCTAACAGATCGGGATTAATCGTGTCCTTCAATCACCGCCACCAAGTTACAAGAACTTTGTGATGAACTACAATATGCAGAACATGAACAAGGAGTTACTCGAACTCTTTGGCATGCTAAAAGCTGCTGAGATTGAGATCAAGAAAGAGCACCAAGTGTTGATGGTCAACAAGACCACCGGTTTCAAGAAACAGGGCAAGTCTAAGGGAAAATTCAAGAAGGGTGGCAAGAAAGCTGCCACGCCTCCTATGAAACCTAAGAACGGCCCTAAGCCCGATGCTCGAGTGCTATTACTGCAAGGAGAAGGGACACCGGAAGCGTAATTGCTCCAAGTATTTGGCGGATCCGAAGAGCGGCCTTGTCATCAAGAAGAAGAAAGAAGGTATATCCGATATACATGTTATAGATGTTTATCTCATCGGTTCTCGTTCTAGTACCTGGGTATTTGATACCGGTTCGGTTGCTCATATTTGTAACTCGAAACAGAACTAAAGAATAAACGAAGACTACCGAAAGATGAAGTGACGATGCGCGTTGGAAATGGATCCAAAGTCGATGTGATCGCTCGTCGGCACACTTCCTCTACATCTACCTTCGGGATTAGTTTTAAGCCTAAATAATTGTTATTTTGTACCCGCGTTGAGCATGAACATTATATCTGGATCTTGTTTAATGCAAGACGGTTATTCATTCAAGTCCGAGAATAATGGTTGTTCTATTTTTATGAATAATATCTTTTATGGTCGAGCACCACAAAAGAATGGCTTATTTCCGTTAGATCTCGATAGTAGTGATACGCATATACATAACATTGATGCTAAGCGAATTAAATTGAATGATAATTCTACTTATATGTGGCACTCGTCGTCTTGGTCATATTGGAGTGAAACGCATGAAGAAACTCCATACCGATGGATTACTTGAATCACTTGACTTTGAGTCACTTGATAGATGCGAAGCATGTCTAATGGGAAAAATGACTAAGACTCCATTTTCTGGTATAATGGAGCGAGCTATCGACTTATTGGAAATCATACATACCGATGTGTGCGGACCAATGAGTGTAGCATCGCGCGGTGGTTATCGATATGTTCTAACCTTCACGAGATGATCCGAGTAGATATGGGTATATCTATTTCAGTGAAACATAAATCCGAAACTTTTGAGAAGTTTAAGGAATTCCAAAGTGAAGTAGAAAATCAACGAAACAAGAAGATTAAATTTCTACGATCTGATCGTGGAGGTGAATATCTGAGTTATGAGTTTGGCATGCATTTAAAGAAATGCGGAATACTTTCACAATTGACACCGCCGGGAACACCACAACGAAACGGTGTGTCCGAACGTCGTAATCGAACTCTATTAGATATGGTTCGTTCTATGATGTCTCTTACTGATTTGCCGTTATCATTTTGGAGTTATGCATTAGAGACGACCGCATTCACTTTAAATAGAGCACCATCTAAATCCGTAGAAACGACACCGTATGAATTATGGTTTAATAAGAAACCTAAGTCGTCGTTCCTTAAAGTTTGGGGTTGCGAAGCCTATGTAAAAAAGTTACAACCGGACAAGCTAGAACCCAAAGCGGATAAATGCATCTTCATAGGATACCCTAAGGAAACTATAGGGTACACTTTCTATCACAGATCCGAAGGCAAAATCTTTGTTGCTAAGAACGGAACCTTTCTTGAGAAAGAATTTCTCACTAAAGAAGTGACTGGAAGAAAAGTAGAACTCGATGAGATTAATGAATCTATACTCGTTGATCGAGTAGCGCGAGTACGGAAGTTGTACCTGTACCGCCTACACCGGCAACGAGAGGAAGCTAATGATAATGATCATGAAACTTCGAACGAGGAAACTACTGAACCTCGCAGATCGACAAGGGAACGTGCCACTCCCGATTGGTATGATCCTTGTCTAAATGTCATGATTGTGGATAACAATGATGAGGACCCTGCGACATATGAAGAAGCGATGATGAGCCCGGATTCCAACAAATGGCAAGAAGCCATGAAATCCGAAATGGGATCCATGTATGATAACAAAGTATGGACTTTGGTAGACTTACCTGATAGCCGAAAGGCTGTCGAGAATAAATGGATCTTCAAAAGAAAAACAGATGCTGATGGTAATATCACTGTCTATAAAGCTCGACTTGTCGCAAAGGGTTTCCGAAAAATTCAAGGAGTTGACTACGATGAGACTTTCTCACCCGTAGTGAAGCTAAAATCTGTGAGGATTTTGTTAGCAATAGCTGCATTTTTCGATTATGAGATTTGGCAGATGGATGTCAAAACGGCATTCCTTAATGGAGACATTGAGGAAGAGTTGTATATGGTACAACCCAAAGGTTTTGTCGATCCTAAAAATGCTGACAAAGTATGCAAACTTCAGCGTTCAATCTATGGACTCGAAGCAAGCATCAAGAAGTTGGAACCGACGATTTGATAAGGTGATCAAAGACTTCGGGTTTATACGAGTGTCATGGAGAGGCCTCGTATTTACAAGAAAGTGAGTGGGAGCTCACGTAGCATTCCTGATATTATATGTAGATGACATATTATTGATTGGGAATGATATAGAACTATTAAGCGAGTGTAAAAGGTTATTTGAATAATAGTTTTTCAATGAAAGACCTTGGTGAAGCATCGTATATATTAGGCATCAAGATTTATAGAGATAGATCAAGACGCCTAATAGGGCTATCACAGAGTACATACCTGGACAAGATTCTAAAGAAGTTTAGAATGGACGAAAGTAAGAAAGGGTTTTTACCTATGTTACCAGGAAAGGTCTTGAGTAAGACTCAAAGACCGGCTACGGCAGAAGAAAGAGAAAGGATGAGTCAGATCCCTATGCTTCGGCAGTAGGTTCTATTATGTATGCCATGCTATGTACAAGACCGGATATAGCGCATGCTGTTAGTTTGACTAGCAGATATCAAAGTGATCCAGGAATGGAGCACTGGACAGCGGTCAAGAATATCCTGAAATACTTGAAAAGAACTAAGGATATGTTTCTTTGTTATGGAGGTGACCAAGAGCTCGTTGTAACAAGTTACACCGATGCAAGTTGGAACACCGATCCCGATGACTCTAAGTCACGATCGCAGGTACGTGTTTATATTGAATGGTGATGCGATGAGCTGGGCAAGCTCGAAGCGGTGCACGGTGGCGAAGTCTTCAACGGAATCGGAGTACATAGCGGCTTCAGAGGCTTCATCAGAAGCGGTATGGATGAAGAGGTTCATTGTGGAGCTTGGTGTGGTTCCTAGTGCATTGGACCCACTAGTCATATATTGTGACAACATGGGTGCCATCGCCAATGCACAAGAACCAAGGTCACACAAGAGGCTGAAGCATATCAAGCTGCGTTACCACTCGATTCGCGAGTACATCAAAGATGGAGAAGTAAAGATTTGCAAAGTACACACCGATCCGAATGTAGCAGATCCGTTGACTAAAGCTCTCCCTAGGGCAAAGCATGACCAACACCAGAATGCCATGGGTGTTAGGTATATTACAATGTAATCTAGATTATTGACTCTAGTGCAAGTGGGAGACTGAAGGAGATATGCCCTAGAGGCAATAATAAAGTGGTTATTATTTATATCTTTATGTTTATGATAAATGTTTATATATCATGCTATAATTGTATTAACCGAAACATTAGTACATGTGTGATATGTAGACAACAAAGAAGTCCCTAGTATGCCTCTTAAACTAGCTTGTTGATTAATGGATGATTAGTTTCATAATCATGAACATTGGATGTTATTAATAACAAGGTTATATCATTGTATGAATGATGTAATGGATACACCCAAATTAAGCGTAGCATAAGATCTCGTCATTAAGTTATTTGCTATAAGCTTTCGATACATAGTTACCTAGTCCTTATGACCATGAGATCATATAAATCACTTATACCGGAAAGGTACTTTGATTACACCAAACACCAGTGCGTAAATGGGTGGCTATAAAGGTGGGATTAAGTATCCGGAAAGTATGAGTTGAGGCATATGGATCAACAGTGGGATTTGTCCATCCCGATGACGGATAGATATACTCTGGGCCCTCTCGGTGGAATGTCGTCTAATGTCTTGCAAGCATATGAATAAGTTCATAAGAGACCACATACCACGGTACGAGTAAAGAGTACTTGTCGAGAGACGGGGTTGAACAAGGTATGGAGTGATACCGAAGATCAAACCTCGGACAAGTAAAATATCGCGTGACAAAGGGAATTGGTATTGTATGTGAATGGTTCATTCGATCACTAAAGTCATCGTTGAATATGTGGGAGTCATTATGGATCTCCAGATCCCGCTATTGGTTGTTGGTCGGAGTGAGTACTCAACCATGTCCACATAGTTCACGAACCGTAGGGTGACACACTTAAAGTTGGATGTTGAAATGGTAGTACTTGAATATGGAATGGAGTTCGAATATTTGTTCGGAGTCCCGGATGAGATCCCGGACATCACGAGGAGTTCCGGAATGGTCCGGAGAATAAGATTCATATATAGGATGTCATTTTATGTGAATTAAAATGTCGCGGAAGGTTCTATGGAAGGTTCTAGAAGGTTCTAGAAAAGTCCGGAAGAAACCACCAAGGAAGGTGGAGTCCACATGGGACTCCACCTCCATGGCCGGCCAACCCTAGTGGGGGAGGAGTCCCAAGTGGACTCCCCCTAGGGGGCCGGCCAACCCCCCATATGGGAGGTGGAACTCCCACCTTTGGTGGGAGTCCTAGCTTGGCTAGGTTTCCCCTCCTTATGGAAGGTTTTTGGTTCGGGTCTTATTCGAAGACTTGGAGACTAACTCTTGGGGATCCACCTATATAATGAGGGGCCAAGGGAGGGGGCCGGCCACCCTAAGACCACAACCTGGCCGCCCCCCTTGAGTGGCCGGCCACCCCCTCCCAAACCCTAGCCGCCCCCTCTCCTCCATAGCTCCCGCGTGCTTTAGCGAAGCTCCGCCGGAGTTCTCCACCGCCACCGACACCACGCCGTCGTGCTGTCGGATTCAAGAGGAGCTACTACTTCCGCTGCCCGCTGGAACGGGAGGTGGACGTCGTCTTCATCAACAACCGAACGTGTGACCGAGTACGGAGGTGCTGCCCGTTCGTGGCGCCGGAACCGATCGTGATCAAGATCTTCTACGCGCTTTTGCAAGCGGCAAGTGAACGTCTACCGCAGCAACAAGAGCCTCATCTTGTAGGCTTTGGAATCTCTTCAAGGGTGAGACTCGATACCCCCTCGTTGCTACCGTCTTCTAGATTGCATCTTGGCTTGGATTGCGTGTTCGCGGTAGGAAATTTTTTGTTTTCTATGCAACATTCTCCTACAGCAACAGCACATCCACAACCTTAGAACTTTCTGTCACTGTCCCAGATTCAATGGAGGCATGAACCCACTATCGAGCATAAATACTCCCTCTTGGAGTCACAAGTATCAACTTGGCCAGAGCCTCTACTAGCAACGGAGAGCATGCAAGAACATAAACAACATATATGATAGATTGATAATCAACTTGACATAGTATTCCATATTCATCGGATCCCGACAAACACAACATGTAGCATTACAAATATATGATCTTGATCATGATAGGTAGCTCACAAGATCTAACATGACAGCACAATGAGGAGAAGACAACCATCTAGCTACTGCTATGGACCCATAGTCCAGGGGTGCACTACTCACACATCAATCCGGAGGCGATCATGGTGATGAAGAGTCCTCCGGGAGATGATTCCCCTCTCCGGCAGGGTGCCGGAGGCGATCTCCTGAATCCCCCGAGATGGAATTGGCGGCGGCGGCGTCTCTGGAAGGTTTTCCGTATCGTGGCTCTCGGTACAAGGGTTTTCGCGACGAAGGCTATAAGTAGGCGGAAGGGCAGAGTTGGAGGGCTGACGAGGGGCCCACACCATAGAGCGGCACGGGCCCCCCTCTGGCCGCGTGGCCCTATGGTGGCGGCGCCTCGTCGCCCCACTTCGTATCCCTTTCGGTCTTCTGGAAGCTCCGTGGAAAAATAAGACCCTGGGCGTTGATTTCGTCCAATTCCGAGAATATTTCCTTTGTAGGATTTCTGAAACCAAAAACAGCGAGAAAACGAGCAATCGGCTCTTCGGCATCTCGTCAATAGGTTAGTGCCGGAAAATGCATAATAATGACATAAAGTGTGTATAAAACATGTGAGTATCATCATAAAAGTAGCATGGAACATAAGAAATTATAGATACGTTTGAGACGTATCACGCCACCACAAGCTCGCCGCATATGAGCGCGAGCTGATCGGGCTGGTCCAGGCGGTGCGCCACTGGCGGGCGTATCTTTGGGGTCGGACGTTCCGTGTGCGCACGGACCACTACAGCCTGAAGTTTTTGCTGGATCAGCGCCTCTCCACAGTGCTGCAGCATCAATGGATCAGCAAGCTATTTGGCTTCGACTTCACCGTCGAGTACCGCCCCGGCCGCCTCAACACAGTCGCCGACGCCCTGTCCCGCCGCGACATCAACGATGCCGCGGACGCGCCCACGGTCGGTGCGGCCCTCTGCATCCACTCCGGGCCATCTTTCGCTTTCATTGACGAAGTTCGCCGCGCTACTGCCGAGGCCGCGGATGCGCAGCAGCTGCGCCAGCACCTGGCCGACGGCGAGCTGGCCGCGCCATGGCGCCTGGATGAGGGACTACTCCTCCATGGGGCGCCGCATCTTCGTGCCGGATCATGGAGACCTGCGCCACCAGGCCTTGTCCTTGGCGCATTCTGCAGGTCACGAGGGCGTCCAGAAGACCCTGCACCGTCTCCGCACTGATTTTTACATTCCAGGGGATGGCGTCCTGGTGCGAGACTGGGTGCGGGCGTGTGTCACATGCCAGCGGAACAAGACGGAGACGCTCCGTCCGGCGGGCTTACTGCAACAGCTGGACGTGCCGTCCCAGGTGTGGCGGACATCTCCATGGACTTCATCGAGGGGCTGCCGAAGGTTGGCGGCAAGTCCGTCATCCTCACGGTGGTCGGCCGCTTCTCCAAGTACGCGCACTTCATCGCCCTCGGCCATCCCTATACGGCGGCGTCCGTGGCACGCGCCTTCTTCGACGGCATCGTTCGCCTCCACGGGTTTCCGTCCTCCATCGTCAGTGATCGTGATCCTGTGTTCACGGGTCACGTCTGGAGGGACCTCTTTGGGTTGGCGGGCGTGAAGCTCCGCATGAGCACGGCGTTTCATCCTCAGACGGACGGCCAGTCCAAGGTCGTCAACAAGATCATCGCCATGTACCTGCGCTGCATCACCGGGGATCGTCCACGAGCTTGGGTGGACTGGCTGGCGTGGGCCGAGTACTGCTACAACACGTCCTACCACTCCGTGCTGCACGCCACTCCCTTTGAGGTGGTCTAGGGGAGGCCATCGCCGGCGATGCTTCCCTATGCGCCTGGCACGGCACGTACTGAGACGGCGGATGACCTGCTGCGTACCCGCGACGAGATACTAGCTGAGGCGCGCCAGCGACTTCTTCAGGCTCAGCAGCTGGCTAGGAGGTACTATGATGCACACCATCGTGAGGCGGAGTTTGCGGTGGGCGACTGGGTCTGGCTACACCTTCTTCACCGGACGACCCAGTCCTTGGACCCGCGCTCCAGGCGCAAGTTGGGACCTCGTTACGCCGGTCCTTTCCGTGTGCTGGAGCACATCGGCACGCTCGCCTACCGTCTTGAGCTGCCCGCGGGCTCGCGCCTCCATGACGTCTTCAACGCCGGCCTCCTAAAGGCCTACCGTGGCGACCCTCCGTCTGCACCACCAGCTCTTCCACCTACTTCGGACGGGCGACTCGAGCCTGCCCTGGCGAGTGTGGCTTGCGTGATGAAGGCCCAGCAGCGACGTGGTGTTTGGCACGTCTTGGTGCATTGGACAGGCATGCCAGAGGATGAGGCGACTTGGGAGAAGCTTGAAGTTCTCCGCCAGCAGTTTCCAGAAGTTCAGCTCGAGGACGAGCTGTTTGAGAAGGCGGGGAGAGATGTTATGGTCGGTCTGACCTATACACGCAAGAAGCCCACTAGTGGCTAGGTGTGGGCTTAGCCCAAGTAAATTAGGGGCTTAGCCCAAGTAAATTAGGGTTTAGAGGAGGCCGTCCTCCTATATAAACACATGTACCCTTCGTGATTAATCAGACAAATATTCAGTATCATACTGTCTCGTCTCCTTAAGGGAGACGGGAGACCCCCTGCGCCCAGCCGCACCCAACCCTAGCCGCCGCCTCCTTCCTCCGCGACGGCGCCCAGTCGCCGGCACCGAGCCCTCCAGCCTCTCTGCCCTCACTTCCACCCTTACAACCTCCGCCCTAGACCCGGTAGAACCCTAGCCCCTACCAGTACATATGGAAAAACTCCTCAAATGTTGATGCCCCTGGCTGTGGCTCAACCAACTCGTGGAGGCTGTCACCGTGCTCTTACTCAACGATCATATTGTGTATGATCATACAAGCAGTCACCTCATACATTTTTTTTCGAAATGGGGGAAATATTGCCCCAACTTCTGCATCCAAAGGATGCACACGGTTTTTTTTATTAGATTATTCACAACACCTTACAAGAGCAATGCAAAAGATCAAACTCGAAGCCACCTCGCTAAACCTACAGAGGGATGAAGGGGGTGACAATTCACCAACTCACATGAACCAAAAACCAAATGCCTTCCCAGGCCGTCCAATAGCAGATGAGAAGCACATCCAGTCAAGCAGACTCCCAGCATACGCCAACGCCTACGCCATAGAAGTTGCTACCGCCGTCTTCCTCGACTCCATCTTCAAGAGAGATCATCGCATTGACCATGTCAGGCCTGCCATCGATGCCGCCACGGCGCCAGACGACTCCACCATCCTGCGCGAGTCCATCACACTGCATCCGTCCCAAGACACCACTACACCATGCCGCGGCGACTCGACGACGCCGACACAGCGAAAGCACACCGCTCCACCTCAGCATCACCGCCATCCGTTGTCTGCTCCAAAAACGATGCCCCCAACAGGGAGAACGGCGTTGCGCACCGCCATCGTCCGATCCGGGAGACCCGGGTCTAGGATTTCCCCCGGAGCATCCCAGGCGAAGAACGCAGGCTGCAGAGACAATGCCTTCAACAAGGTAACGACGAAGCATGCCGCCATCATCCGCCATGAATGAAGTCCGGGCCAGCTTTCACCGGCAGCTGCGCCTCGCCATCGGGAGCTAGGCGACAGATCGTCAGATCCGCCACGGCTAGCCACACAACTAGCCGATCTCCTCCGGCGGAAGAGAAGACCACCACCGCCATGCCTAGAGTAGAAACTCCATGCGCCCTCGTGAAGCGAAAGGGACACAAACGAAGCCCGCACGACGCTGCCCGCAGGAGCCCGCCCATCCCCTCCGCCCGATCCCCATGGGGACCGGATCAGATTGAAAGGAGGCGCCGCTGCATCTTGCGGTCCCCGGATCCGCCGTGGCCGCCGTCCCTTCGCTGCACCAACGCCGCGGGAGAGGAAAACGAGCGCCGTCGTCGCCGCAACTCGGCGCCAGGAGGATGGCCGCCGCCGCCACCACACCGACCAGGCTTTGCCTGGCGGTGCTCCCAGCAGCGGCGGCGGAGAGGAGAACGCCAGGGGAGGGCTGGAGTGGGCGGGCGGAGGTGGGCGCCCCGGCGGCGCGGCCACCACACCGACCAGTCACCTCATACATGGTCTGAACATTCCATGTTCTAGCAGGGTGGCGCACAATAGCCCACCGAGCTTGCACCAAATACTCGCTCTGAGCAAATCTTTTTGTTTTCTCTGTTGCAGGATTACGAACTGTCTTCATAAGTGTGACCTAGTTCGGATAAATACCATCATGGGCTTGTCATACGCATTGCCATTGATCTTATAGCTAACCACAGGAGCATTGCCTTCTACAAGCCTTGAGAACACCAACGAGCACGTTGAGGTCATTGTGGGAACTGACCATGCTAAAGAAAAAGTGACAAATCCTGTGATGCTACTGTGCATCCCTCCGCGTGCCCTGGCTCTGCCATGGAAATGGAGAATTTTTCTGCCGATCATTCCCGAAGATCCTCTTAACTCATTGATCAACAACGTTGCTTCTATAATGCGTCTCCGCAGTGTCTACTGTCTAGTAACACAAATGCTGTTATGCTTCTTCAAGACTTCATCACACACAGCCCTCTCAGGCCCCACCTACTGTTAGAATCTCTAATGCGGTTCTGTTACTCATGTCAGCCGTAAGCATCTCTTTGTGCTGGAAAGCTACCCCAGCCGTATTTTTGAAGTTGATTTTCACCTTTCTTCACGCGCTTTCGTCAACATGCTGACCCCTGTGGTAGTGATGATTCCACGAAAGCTACATTCTTCAGTGAAGCGGACCTCACTGGATCGATCCACTGCTCGCGCGACCAAGTCCGCAGTTTTTTCTACAAGTTGCAAGATTATAATTTGGCCATGTGATATTGTGCCCACATTGGGTGGGGAATATCATTCAATGGGTCAGCCGTCATTTGATTTGGCCATGTGATATTGTGCCATTGTGCCAACATGTCATTTGCACTACCCATTAAATTTCCAATGCATACCTCCTTTCGATTTATATTAATTGATTTAAATATAAATGTATCTAGAACTAAAATGTGTCTAGATACATTTATATTATAGTCAATTAATATGAACGGAGTACATTTTTTTGCTTAACTATATGACAGCTATTTTATATTACCTCAACGATTCCCCCATGCAGCGCTAGCAGCAGAGAGATGAGACAGAAAAAAAAAACGTTTCTTAACAACAAAGGTCAAGCTGCACATTTGTGTCTGAACTGAACGGAAGACTATTTTGTCATGTTCAAGCTACAAGTTTGTTTGCTTGTCTCGCATATATGCATCGAACAGAGAGATGTGGTTATCCAAACGTATGATCCGCCAGATGTGGTTTGATCAACAGGTTGACGTTGAACGCGCGTTGGCGGTGTGCAAACGGCGACGGCGCCAGTCAACCTGACCTTCTCGCTGCCTGCTGAGGCACGCTCATATCAGCGGTTCTTTCTTGTTTCTCGTGGATTGAGGCATCGTTTGGAACTAGCAGCAAACATATATCCCACCAATCACATCGGTAGTACTGCTCTTTAAGCCCAAGTTCCAAACAAACTTGCATTTTGGATCAGCATGTCTACCTCTATACTTGGCGTTTTTAGGCTGCTAGCCACATATGACACACGGCAATATTCCGCAATTAAGTTTTTTTTAGTTAACCTCAGTTTTTTTTGAAAACCCAATGTACCTTTATAAAGATTAAAATATATTTTTGGTACCTTTATCACGGAGTAATCGTTGATGAAAGATAATGCATCAAAGTAAAATGGGATGGCAACGAAAAATGCTGATATTGCGACCAGGATGAGACAATTCAATATCTTCTTTTTAGTTAGTGTCTCAGATATGTTCAGGAATTGGTTTGCATAGGAACATGTTCTTATGTTACGCAATGTGAAATTGTGGCAATGATATCATCTTTAATAAAACAAAGTTTTCCAATTTCCTAGCTACACATTGGGCCCATATGTGGTGTTCGCTGTAACAAGTGGAAGCACCGGATTCTCAAGTATGTGGGCGTAGCCATTTGGAGATTGTACCTTGGACTTTGTTTATCCGATTTGGATGGTTGTTTAGCAATGGGATTACCAATGCATGAGATGTAGTACTTACTCATAATTACAATTGTTTACCAATATAGCCTGATTTTTTTTGTTTTCTTCGTAAGACTCTATAACTTTGCAGTAAAGATGGATGTGTGCATCAATCAATCCTAATGTAGAGGACATTTCCTCTTTCTTAAAGTAACAATTATGAGATAAAATCATGATTTAGATATGCTACAATCAATCAAGACCAATCAATGAATTGATAGAGGAAGTAAGAAGGTACGTTGAAATGCCACACCCTTTACCCGCATACTACTCTCGTTGTTGCACGGTTACTCTATATTACTATGTAGTACACCCTTTTCAATGTTCCAATTTATCTTATTTTCCTGGTTTCATTTGCAGCCTGCGATGTTGCTCGCGGTGCTACCTTGCTTCTTACATTGGTTGCATACTATATATTTCATGCAAGATCTACCTCTTATTCACATGCATATATATATGTCGGTGTAATTAACTGAGTTCCAACCTTTAAGATGTAGAAACTCAAAGAAAACTTGGAAATAGTTTTGACAATTTGAATTTGAGGGTATATGTCCAAAGATATGTTCTCAAAGAGAAGAAAGTAAATCCTTTGAAAAACTCACATAAATTGAGTTATTTTAGGTATATTTAGATAACATACCCCCGCATTATGATTTTGTGATCCAACTGTACCCTAAATCACATTTCAAGAAAAATCATATAATTTATGAAAACTACGACGTGTCTCAAACCGGGATAAGACTATGAACAAATTTCTTAAGATAAAAACATTTTTTTCAACATAAGATAAAAACATTTTGACTACCACATACATCAGAGACATATGTCCATACAAGTAGATAACTTGTACTAAAACTTAGCTGCATGTGTATATGTACACACTAGGATTTGAATCTGGTGAGTAGATCGTGTTTCAGAACTCCACAGCTCATCACTAGGTGGTCCTTGTTGGATCGGTTTTTCCAGTGCCATGAATTGTGATCAAGAAAAACGCCACCCTTGGCGGCCGAGCGGACTCCAGAAAATCCTCTGTCCGTGCTCCAATATGAATAGCGTCTGTGCAGTCTCCGCTTAAATTTCCATGAAAAGGCCCCTCAAATTTAAGTTCTTTTGACCTTGGATCGGTGCCGTGTGTGACATACCTCTGTGCCACGAAACATGGTGCCTTTGTCAGAGGCAGCGCATGCTTTGCTTGGAGTATAGACCATGTAGTAGTATTGTCAAAAAAGGCATGTAAATGAAGCTTTGATTTTTCTTAATTATTTGTTGTTGCTAAAATCAACCGGTTTGAGAGTCTGAACATGGCTTCAAAAGTTTCATCTTCCAACTGCACATGACAGACCAATCATAATAAACATTAGCAAAACGTCTCCTTGTCTCCCCCTTTACCTAAGGTCCTCACTTTTCTATACATTTGGCAGTCTTCGATTTTTTTAACTATGAAAAGTATAGGGACTTTGTACGTTTTCTGCAAGTTTGTTCAAAAATAATGCAAACAATTGTATAAGGTGTGAAACCTAACTTCATTGTACAAAGGGAAAGACAATTGGTTGTCAGTTGTCACACGTGTGGTACATATATATGAGATTATCTAATTGCCTAAAGATCATGTCTTTGCTTTTCATCATGGACTGGGATCAAAATGTCCGTAGGGCGTCCTAACTCTGCATCGTCTTTTGAAGACAAATCTTGTATTTTTTCTCCATTGTCTCGAGTTATTTAACCCGATCCGCGAAGATCGGCTTATTTTAGAGTCTTCCGTACGTGCAAATCGAATTATCAGGCAAACCAGGAAACTGAAACCGCTTGGCAGAATGCGGCTGCTTCGCTTCGCAGGCAGTCCTCCTCGAGCAAACAAACTTGACTTCCAGATGCCCGTGTCCAACTTTGCACGTCTCGAAGACTAGAAGCTCAAAGCTACAACATGTCGTTGTGATATTTTAGGCGCGTTACAGAGTCCAACCAGAATTATGACGTCGACTTGTTTAACCATCAACTTACTAGTGCATCCCAATTCCTAAGCTGCTAAACACATGAAGTTAATGAAACATGCATAGGGCTTCGTTGCGGCAAAAATCGACAAAACTGGCCATTATCTCAAAGAAATCCACAAAATGAATCCAGCTCGATTTTTTTCCACAAAATAACCATTTTGTATAACGTGTGGGTTTGGGACGCCACGCTAGTTAGGACGACACCTTGTATGCAGAGTTGACCCACCACGTCCGGGTGCTCTGGGCCAACGTATTTGCAGGTATGGCGCCTTGGCCTGGGGCGACATGCTAGTATGAGACCCTTGTCTGGGGCGCCATGCTAGTACGACACCTTGGTCTGGGGCGCCATACCACTTCGTTGACTTGGCCGCCCGAGTCTAGGATCGACGCGATGCCAGCTTACTCCCTAACCCTATTTCACGCCTAACCCGTGGAGCCGACGCCACCCAATCGTCCTTATCACCGCCTCCCCTTTCTCCGCATCCCGTCGCCTCCCCTTTCTCTCCATCTCGTTCTCGCCGCCGCCATGGAGGGCAACCACGCGAGCTTCCCTCGTCGTTGAAGGTTGCAGCTGGCCTCCCTTCGACATCCCTAATGGAGTCTGATTCTTGCGGTACAGTGCAGATGGAGAAGGTCGACATGGCGCTGGCCGTGGGAAGGACCCGGCATCGCTTCTTCCCCGAGTAGGGGTAGGGCCAGGAGTTGCCACTAGAGGGGCCAAATGAAGAAAATGTTGATAAACATGACCCGGACCATGTATTAGTGAAAAACAAATACAAAAATTTAATGATATCCATGCAGTTAGGAGAGCATTGGGGAGCCATGGCCCCTTCCCTGCCCCTTTTTCTCTCCTTTTAAACTTACCTCCGCCTCATAAAAAACCTAGGTGGCACGAGTGTGGACTTTTGTAGGCCGAGCTACACATAGCTTGTTTAAAAAAAATGGCATTCTAAGTTTTTAAAAAATCTGAAAAAATCTAGATGTAGGCAATGTTGAGTTATGTCGTTGTGTAAAATTTGAACCCCGAGATACCATATATTCGAGGCAGCATAAAAATAATAAAACCTGACAGATTTTGAGATTGTGAGAGTTTGTACTATTCACTATTATAGATATCAGAATTTGTCATTTCTGCATTGCCTCAAATATAATGTATTTTGAGTTGCAAATTTGCACATTGGTGAACACAAGATTATCTACATCTAGATTTATTTTTATTAAAAAAAAGCGAACTACATGTAGTTTGAGCTACGATTTGTGGTTTTCCTAGGTGGCACCTTTTATATACTGCTGACTATAGATACCGTATGTACCTTTATGGTATCACATTTTCTTTTGGCTAAGATGTTACCAATGAAAGTCATAGTCAACATCCCACATTGGACACGAGAAAATAAAAAAAAAAAGGAGTACTTAAATATGCTTAAGGATTGCTGTATTGTGATCTGACAAGAGTTCTTCAGTGACATGGATGTCAGTCGTTAGCCCTGTTGGTCAACCTCAGTGTCGGATGGGATCGGATCTGAAATCAGGGATGCACGCGGGCCACTAGCAAAGGGGCAAATCTCCACTGATTTCTACGACATATTTCACTATATAATATCTGAAAGTATTTTTTGACTCCCGCGCTCCACTGCTCCTGCCATTTAAAAAATTTAGAAGATATTTTTACAAGTTACTAAAAAATCTGAAAATATTTTTAGGGATTGTTAATGATACATCTCACAATTATGCAAAATTTTAGCCTAAAATTTGTTTTCTTTTGTGCTAGACAAAAATGACAAAATCTGATATGTTTGGGAGATTTGAAAATGACTACTTAGATCTACACTTTTATCATTTTTGTGTAGATCAGAATATAAAGTATTTGAAGTTGATATTTTACACCTTTGTGAAATACAACATTGAATATATACGGATTTATTTTCAGAATTTTTCAAAACTCAAAAATATGATTTTTTTATTTCTTTAAAAAACAGGATCACATCTCTACCTAACAACATTATATAATATTATAATGCGATATTCAACAGTGTCCTTTGACCTGACCAGTCCACCACCGTCACCTTACAAGCAGATGGGAGGAATCCGTTAGTGTTGTTGAGAAGTTAGTTCATGAGCCGATTAAACCATATTTTTTTCTGAGGAACGATTAAACCATATTGTAAGGGGATTACCAGCTTAACTATTAGTAATTTCAAAACAATTTCAGGTCTTTTCTGGAAAATGGAGGGTGTACCCCCTCGCATTAAAATGATGCACACAATATTTATATTGATTTATTTGTCAAAGCCTTACAAAATAATACATCGATCAACCCGAAACCACCTTCTTGACGATAAGAATCGCTACACCTATAAGCTGATGAAGGGACTGGCCATGGTAAGGACCGTGTGCGCAACCTCCCCCCAACACACATCACCTATAACCGCCACACTAGCTGACTCTCAGTATGCACCGCATGTTCATACTACAGAAGTCGCTACTGCCGTCTTCCGCAAACCCATCATCGGATAGGGATCTCCGCATTGAACTTGTCATACCTTTCGTTGATGCCACCATCACTAGACAGAAGACAATACCAAGACCCTGCGCGTGTCCAACACCACACATCCCCATCAGGACCCCGTCGTGTCACGCTGCGGAGACTCGTCTTTGGCGATGCGCAAGAAAAAACACCACTCCACCATGAAAACAACGACTGGACCCTCGTGGCGGTGTACACCTCCAGGATTGATGTCCTCAAGGGGAACGGCGTAGGAGCGCCATCATCATCCGATCCATGGGTCTGGGTAGCGGGAGGAGCTGGGAGCTCACCTCAATGATGCATCCACCATGACTAGCTTCAGCCAAAGGTGAAAACCAAGGTTTACACCCGGATCTGCCAGGCCATGTCTTCGTCTAGCAGCTTGTGCATCAAGGGCTACCAAGCCGACCACCTCCGCGGAAGGAGGAGGCCACCCCCGCGTCCATTGTCCCGTCGACGAGACCTCCGTGACCACCACAAAGCATCGGAGAAATACACCACCGGAATGGCCATGGGACTCGCCGACCACCGCCAAGCATGGCCGTTCCACCTAGGGCACCGGATCTACGGGTGTGAGGTCACCCTCGCCGACACCGAGCACCGCATCCCATCGTCATGCCGACCTGTGTGCAGGTTCATTGCGCCACCTCCATTATTGTTTGTCGCGTCGCCGCCAGAGCAGCGCCATGCCCAAGCCCAATGTGTTGGGTCGTGCCAAGACCGTGGGCGAGAGGACGAAAAGGATCCCGCTGCCGCCGGCCAGGTTTCGCACAGCCGCGTCCTATGGCACGGCGGCGAGGAAGGCGGAAAGGGGTTTGCTGGCAGCCGAGGGGGTTAGGGTTCCCTTATGGTCGCCTCACGGGGGAGACATAAGAGGGAGGGAAGTGAATGCGTCAAAAGATTAAATAATTCCATATTATTTCAGGTCTCAGCAAGACGGTGGAAATGTGTTGAGCAACTTCACCTGAGGCAACCACCAGAGCCCCCATGTTACATTCGTAGTCTCTCGTGCATAGAACATTCTGGGCTTGCTGCGTGCTAAATTAGCATGTGTACGTAATCCGATCCGTTCATGCACGTGCGTGGCCGATCGACCAGGAATGGACCGATCCGCGCCGCGACGTGGAAAATCGGGTTGGATAACACGTGGACTCGAGGAGAAAATTACTGATACTAGAAGGAAAGACGAATCTGGACGTGGCCGGCCGGAGAACATTCGCATACAAAATGGAGAAGAACTTACTTCGCAGGGCATGGCTTCTGAAGCAGCCGGAGAAGATTTGTTTGCGCCACATGGAGCGAAATTACTTGGCAGCGGGCACGGCGGCGAGGGCTTGACCGGACGGTTAAGCGCTGAAAACCTTTGAGTGCATGCACGCTTAGCTTGGACTACGTCACTAGTTGCCAGCTGCAAGCCACACGCTCATGTTTAAGGACATCGGTCGTGAAATGTTTTTGTCCCACGGGTACACTCTCTTGTTCTCTGCCCACCGTACCATTCTATAACCACCACTTCTCGATGAGAAAAGATCTTTGTGCACATCGCAGTCTCGGTCTCCATCTCGCCTCGACAGCACACACCGATCCAGCAACTTTTAGGTACCATAGACATCGTTTTGGCCATGCTCTCTCTTTTTTTGAAGAGCGACCAAACTCATTCTCGATGATCATGTTATCCATGACCACGCAAGGCGGAGGAGGGCTCACCGTTGCTCGGTGGTGGAGGGTGTGGAGCAGCTCACGGACGAACATGGCTGCAGCGAAGAGGCGACATGTTGACTAGAAGGTCATAGATCTAGTGATTCTTCATCAGCCATGGAGGGGGCGGTGACGCAGAACGATTCATATTGGCGTCGAGGCAGGGGAGGCCATCCCAGGAGATTTATCGGCGGCTGGGACGACGGTGGGTGGTCAAATTTAGGCTGGTGGCGGTCAGGGGAGAAGGCGGGGCAGCGGAGGGAAGTGGAACTAAATTTTCAACAAGGCAGGTAACCTGCGCGACCGTGGTATTTTGGCTATAGGCCGGGTGCGGACCACTGTGTACAAAATATGGGGTCGGGAAGGCCAAAATTTAGGGCATGCCTCAAGAAAAATTAGGCACCTGAGCATCTGCTGAGGGCGTTTTTTGGCCTCTCGTGCCTAAAAAACGGTTTTTTTGCTGGAAAAAAACGGTTTATTTGACACCACTGCTAAAATAAGGCATTGAGAAATGCTAGTGATGCACTACAGTTTCAACTGAGAATTTCTTGTGTACATGGACCGGTCTGTGATCGCCAAGTTTGCCTAATCACGCCGCAAAAATTAATAACGTAGCTCTCCCTTGCCAGATCTAGCTCGTCGATCGAGTGCACTTCACCGATGGGTCGTCGCAAACTTGCTTCAATTGAGCAGCGGTCAGCGCGGACCAGGTCTAAGCCGATCTGAACACCCCCACTTTATTTGGCGGCTATTGCTGAGCTTGAGGCCAAGCTGACAGCTGAGCTTATTAGCTCTAGCTTTGCCACATCCTGTTCAGATCGTACCACATGTTGTTCTTTGCGTCGTCTACTCATCTTCTCGTCATCGTCTCGCGCGCGTGTAGTGTATATATAGCCGCAAGTCCCCCTCGTCAAGTAGAATCAGTGAGGATCCAATCCGGCCAAGTTGAGACTGGTTTGAAGCTGAACTCTAGCTCGCCACTGGATCGATTGTCCAGTCTACTCAGTCTACTAGCTCGAACGATCGCTGCATGCGAGCGGCGACGGCATTGCCGCCGAGCTTGCCAGCGTGGTACGAGATGGCGTCGCACCCTCATCGGCTTCGCGGTGGCAACGGCGCTGAGGATGATGGTGGGTGGGAGGCCGAGGCGGCGGCGGTGCTGTCCGGGGAGTACCAGGCGCAGGAGATGTCGACCATGGTGTCGGCCCTCGCGAGGGTCGTGTCCGGCGGCGACGGCCGGTGGGACGGCGGATGGGGTCATGATCCGGCGGCAATGCGAGGCTATTCCGGCGCGCCGGCACCGGATTCTCAGCTCGCCGCGGCAGGTGAGGACCGGTTGTTTTGTTCGTTGTTTATTTTCGGAGGAGAATGTTTTGCGTTCGCAGGTCGGTGTCCTGATAATGCTTTTCATCTTTTTCTTTGTTTTTGAGTGAAGTTTGTGTTTCTTAATGTATTTAGCATGTGTTAGTCATGCAGAACCTCAAGGTTGGTGCTGTCTGCCCGGTGTTAAACTGTTAACGTTAGTTAGTGACGTGTTCAGAAGCTGTTGGAGAGATAAAATATTCAGAGTACCACCAATGCTTTGCTTGCAACGAGATCGAGGAGTGCATGCATTACACGCATGGGTCGTTACAGATCAATGGTTTTGCAAAACGACTTTATACATCAAGAAAAATATACTAGTGGGGAAATACCAAACTAGAGTACATATACATGGTTCAGTGCATTTCCTTAAATGTGGTTCAGTGCACTCGTGCAACACAACAAATAGACCAAAACCTCCCCATATCAGCACACTGAACACGAACGGTACGAACGCACTCCACGTGCTCGCAGCAGGTCGATACAGATGAAAGCATCTTTCCTACTCGTCGACATGCGTCACAATAAATTGCAACAAAAAAACGCGTACGTATCTGCAACCGTATACGGTATAGCCGTATAGGAGGCGTATAGCGAGCGCGACCGATCGGGACAATGGAGAAGTCAAATTTTACGTGCTGCCCTTTCCCGCTAGCTTATATACCCCCTATACTTACTTGCTCGATCGATCGGCAGGACACCAAGAGCACGCGGCCATGGGGGAGCAGTACTCGCCAACGTACACCGGCGAGGCGGCGGCGCCAGCGCCGGACCGGCGGTACCGCGGCGTGCGGCAGCGGCCGTGGGGCAAGTGGGCGGCGGAGATCCGCGACCCGCACAAGGCCGCCCGCGTGTGGCTGGGCACCTTCGAGACCGCGGAAGCCGCCGCGCGCGCCTACGACGACGCCGCGCTCCGCTTCCGCGGCAGCCGCGCCAAGCTCAACTTCCCCGAGGACGCGCGCCTCACCGTCACCCCGCCAGCGGCCACCGCCGCCAACTCATCAGCACCGACCATGGCTTCTTCTTCGGCGGCCGGCTACGGCTACCCGGCCGGCGCCGTCTCGGACTACTTGCAGTACCAGATGCTTCTGCACGGAGGTGGCGGCTATCCACCGTACTACAGTAGCGGCGGCGGCGGCATCAGCACTTCTTCATCGGGGTCGTCCTACTCCTTCCCGGAATCCTCGGTCACCGTGGCCTCCGTGCCGTCTTCTGCCTCCTCTGCTTCAGGCTACGGCACCGGCGCCGCGCCAGAGTACGGCGACGCCGAGCAGTGGGCATGGCAGCCGGACACTGCGTGGACCTACCCGGCGACTACGGGCTCCTGGTCCGGTTCGAGCCAATATCCGCCGCCACCTCGTCGTCAATAGCAGTTTCTTTTATGTTCCTTCAAGAAAAACAGTGGCCGGCTGGCTGCAAGTAGCCTGCAGCACGGTGTGAATGGTGTTGTTCAACACGGACCGGTGCCACGCCTGCAGGAGGCCAGAGAAGGGGTTTGCACCAGAGTACTGTAATGTTCGTTATTTTGCTTTGTTCATGTTAATTAACCATGTTTCCTTTGAAATGAAAAGGGAAAAAATCGAGTTTTTTCACGCTTGCAGAAAAATAAATCGAGTTGTTCGTCAGATGGTTAACGGGGTCAAACCTATAGGTTTTGGCTCTCGGAGTTGCACATTTAGGTTTTGCGCCAAGAAAGCATCTTGCTGAATTAATGAATTGGTTTGACTGCCGATGAGTCGAGTGAAATTTCAAAACCGCTTAGGAATAAAGTAAACATAAAAAAGCGGGCAAGTCATAGAACAAATACAGGATACTATTAGAGCAAAAACAATAATGTAGTCAGCAGTGCTATAATGGTTTTCCATGTTATTTATAGCTAATTTATAGCCACTATATATATAATTGACTCTAAAAATATACTACTACTTGATCAAAATATGATCCACCTTTCACTCTCATAAACTGTTTAAAAGCACGTGCTCGAACTGGCTTTTGCATTAGAGTCCACTTACCTTTCTCTCATATTCTCACTCGTCCAACTAAATAAAGATATAATATTTTATTTTTATAGCCAGCTGACTAGATCTTATCGTACTTGCTCTTATGTGACAATTTCATTGTTATGATGATACACAAATATCATGTTCACACAGATACAACAAATATAAGTGATCTGAATATACCTAGGCGGTGGGCTTAAGTTTTGATGCTCCAAAACAACGCAGGTTATGACCAAAAGACAATTAAAATGACCAATAATGACTAGGTAGATAAACGCTCTTCTTGGCTACTTTGATTTTGCTGATCTTCTTCATTTTGCATCTGATTTTTTTCTTGTATATCTTCATCTTGGGTTCATCGAATTGAGAAAATATGTAAAGCTTGGTGGTGTGTGTGGGGCGGGGGGGGGGGGGGGCAGTGGCCCCCTCTGACCTTGCACATACCTCTGCCAGTGTTATTTCCCCATCAATACATAAATAAGAATTTCTCAATGAATGAATTCAATTAATCAATAGGTGCCAAAAAAGGCACATCCAAAAAGTACAAGCACATCTCAGTTCGTACCTTAAACTAGGCGCTGGCTTTTGTAGTTCGCTTTGTGCTGGACTTGGGCGTTGGGCGGAGCAGCCGCAGTAGGCGCACAACGTTGAATCACGACGCGGAGAAGGGGGGATTGGGGAGGAGGGCCGAGTGGGGCTTAACGGAGTTGAGGGGGAGGGGTCGAAGGGCGAGGACAATCAAACTGGAGGACGGTTAATTTAGGGATCGGGCTAGGTCGCGATGGACGAGCATGAAGGCATGGCGTCGCCTGACGGAGACCGCGTGGACCTACCCGGTGACTACGGGCTCCTGGTCCGCTTCAACCCAATATCCGCCGCCACCTCGTCCTCAATAGCAGTTTTTTGTTTTTCTTCGAGAAAAAACATTGGTTGTCTGGCTGCAAGTAGCCCGCACCACGGCGCATGCAGGAAGGCGGGAAAGAGGTTTGCACCTGAGTACTGTAATGTTTGTAATTTTTCTTTGTTCGTGTTAACCATGTTTCCTTTGAAATGAAAAGGAAAATCAAGGTTTTTCACTCTTGAAAAAAAAAATCGAGTTGTTGATCAGATGGTTAATGGATCAAATTTAGAGGTTTTTGCCCTTTGAGTTGCACATTTAGTTTTGGCTTTATCGGGGGAAAGGTTTGGTTATCGCTCTTGCCAAGAAAGAATTTTGTTGAATGGATTGGTTTGGTTGCGGATGAGTTGACCGAGATTTCAAAACCACTTAGTCGACACATTACGAATGTAAAAAAGTACTTGCAAGTGTTTGCAAAAATAAATAGAGAACTACTTAGACAAGTACACAAGTTGCGCATTCATAAAAAATGCAAAACATGTATATCTAAAGTTCAAATGACCAAGGCAAATCAAATTTACAAGTAAAAAAATTCAAGTAAATACCGTTGCACATTACAGAGACAATAGTTGCATTTTTTTATGTCTAATTGATTAAAATTACAATTGGAGATTAGATTTGCTAGGAATAGTGTTAGCCACGGTATTCTCCCAACTTGGGAATATATATGTTGAGCAATGTAATGATGTGGAGGACGTCCGCAAATGTCACTTCATGAGTAATCTTTATGTGTCCATAATCTTAGCGATGGATTTTTTGGGGGGCTTACACGGGCAATGTCATATAATTGGAGGGTCCATTGACGCTTCATGTCATTTAAAAAGAGGAGAGTGGAGCAATAACATGGCTACGTCATATGTGGGCTGTTAAAATTGGCCACATAAACAAAATGTGTACTTATAAGTTGGCCGCATCTAACGATGTCGGTGGTACGTCAAAATCTGGCGGCCCCTTGACTTCATGCTACTACCTTTTCCGGTCAACTATGTTGTCCGGTTACTCACGGGATTAGGTGTGGCCCTTATCATGTCGACGCAACGCGTTATGGACACAAATGGGATAAGCGGGTTTTGCAGGTGGGGTGCGATTCTTCTCCTTGTGCGGCATATGGTAAGTTGATGTTGGAGCTGGTGTATGAACTCGGTGCTTTATTAATTTATTAAAGGTGGGCATGATAACGTATTTTATCTTCAAAATACTTTTCATATTAAACCACCATTTTAGCTTTTGACATGTGGCAATGCACACATCCATAGATACAACTTCTCCTGTGGCCACTAAGTATAACTGACTCATATACTTGCGAATCAAGAAACACCTAAGGCACTCGGTTTATGAGACCTCTCGTGACCACACATTGCAGCTACTAGATGATAGTGTTGCGAAAAGAAGTGGGAAGATATGGGGAGTGGATTTTTGTAGTCTGGGCTACATGTAGCTCTCTTTTTTTTGCAAAATTTGAAAACGAGATTTTAAAATTTCAAAAAAATCTAGATGCAGACAATGATGTGGTTTATCAATCTATGAAATTTGAACTCGATATTCCTTATATTCGTGGCTCCACAAAAAATGACAAAGTCTGACAGATTTTGATATTTTGAAATCTCACACCGTTCGCTACTATTGATGTAGATGTCGGAATTTGTCATGTTTGCATAGATCGGAATATAAGATATTTCGAGTTGAAATTTTGCATGTTTGTAGATAACGGTATTTTCTACATGTAGATTAAATGTCAATTTTTTGTTTTGAAACTTTAAAATGTTGTTTCATATATATTTTTTTCTTCAAAAAACAGGCTACGTGTGTAGCTCAAGCTGCACTTGTGGTTTTGGCTTGCCCTCTTATTATGTTTAGCTCATCCTTGGAGGGACACCCGCGAGATGGTAAAGAGAAGATTATGATGGTGGTTGCAAGTGCAAATAAATGGATTAGAGAAACCACCAGCAGGAAACATAAAAAGAAAGTCTTGGGTCTAGTCCAGCCCAACCTAAAAACAGCCCAGCAAGGTCATCTAAACTTTACGGCCCAAAAGCAAATAGCCCCAACACAGGCCCCAACTCGGTGACTTATTAATTTAAAAGTTGGGCATTTTTTCGAAACGGGGTATAAACCTCAGCCTCTGTATCCAAAAGATGCACACAACACTTTATTGCATAGAATTCAAACAAATAACCAGTTATCCAGAAATCCGTACAAAAAATAAATCGTGGATCCACTAAAGTTGCGACATGAATCAACCAACGAAATAGGAAGTACATGATTTATCTATGCATCCTGTATCCTATTAATATGACGCCAGCCACACTGGTTGAAGATAGCCCGAACAACCCCCATCAAGCGAGTGCATCCAGAATCCATATGTCTCCGTTGATCCTCGGAAAGAAGGTTGGACCAATTGTTGATCTAGTAAAAGTTGGGCATGATGATGACTTTTATCTTAAAGAAAGTTTTTCATATTAAACCACAGTTTTAGCTTTTGACATGTGGTAATGCACACATCCAGAGATACGAGTTCTCATGTGGCTAAATATAACTGAGTCCTATACTTGCGAATCAAGCAACATTTTAGACACTCTGTTTATGCGACCTCTTGTGACCATGCACTGCAGCTACTAGATCATAGTGTCGCGAAAAGCAGTGGGAAGAGTTGGAGAGTGGATCTTTTTTGCAAAATTTGGAAATGAGATTTTTTTAAAAAATAAGTCTAGATTTAGATAATGATGTGGTCTATCAATCTGTAAAATTTCAACTCGGGATTCCTTATATTTGTGGCTCCACAAAAATGAAAAAAGTTGCGACATAAAATTTCAACTCCGATTTAATTTCATTTTTTTAGTTGAAACTTTAAAATGTTGTTTCAATTTTTTTTTCTTCAAAAAAAGAGGCTACACTACACCTGTGGTTTCAGTTTTCCTCTTATTAAGTTCAGCTTATCTTTCGATGGACACCGGTGAGATGGTAATGACAAGGTTAGGGTGGTCTTTGTAAGTGGGAATAATTTGTTTTGTTTGAGACTTTGCAAGTGCAAGTAAATGGATTTGGAAAAACCAGCAGCAGGTAACATCAAAAAAAAAGTATTGAGTCTAGTCCAGCGTACCCTAAAAGCATACCAGCAAGGCCATATAAGCTTTACGGGCCAGAAGCAAACGGCCCCAACACGGCAGGACGGGTCGACATCGGGCCTTTGTCAGTCTTTGCGAAAACTCTAGAAAAAGGCCGATCTCTGGGAAGGGAAGGGACTTTCACCGCGCGCGACACGTGGGTGAACGTGGGGCGCGGAATTTGCCGGTGGACTGCCTCCGCGCTCGACACGTGTTGCTTTCTGGTGAGTTTGCGAACCGTCCACTTCTCGTAACGGGCCAGCTTCGCACTTAACGGGTTTACGGGGACCCGATTCGCTTGTGCCTTTATCTCCGTTTTTTTCCCTTATTCTTGTTCTGTCGTCTAGGAAGTTCGTGGGTTCTGGTTCTTTCGGCTGGTCGTCTCGTCGGCGGTGCTGCTATTTTCCCTTCTCCTCTGTTGCTGTCGAGAATCTCTCGCAACTCATCGTCGGCGGATGTTTTTCTTGTTCCAGGGGTAAGCGTCGTCGCGTTTTTCTGCCTGCTTAGGGTTTCTAAGATCTTGGTTTTTTCCTTTGATTCGATTAGATCGAATTAGTTTTTTCCCTTTGTATTTCCGGGCTTTGAGTTTTCTGGCAAAATTAATGGGAGGGAGGTAGCACTTTCAATTAGAAATATGCGGAAGGCGGATGCCGATGCGTTTTCTCTCAGTAAAGTCGTGCTTTTTTCATCGATTTCTTCCGCCGCCTCTTGGTTACACACCTTCTAAGGAACATTGCCGTTGATTATGCGGCGCCGGAGTAGCCGCTCAGTTACAAATCTCGTGATGACATGCATCTTATTATTTAGGGTTTCTTGGTCTTTTTTCTTGTCGATTTACCCGCCCTGGAGGAGCCGCTGAGTTTCCCGTCTCGTGTTGACATGCAAATGCGACAACGCTGGTGGTTCTTGTGGTTTCTATCTATGTATTTTGTTGTATTGTTTGGTCTAGTTGTATCACACATCGTACCTGAACTAGTTTTAGGGTTGTCCAGTGCTTGTTCATAAGATGGTTTTGTACTTCTATGTGTTATTATTTAGGACTTGTGTGTCCAACCTGTCGGGTACTTGCTTTCCTTTGTGTCTGGTACTTGTTCGTGTTTGTCCTTGGTACTCGTGTCACAATTTGTTCTATACTTGCGTAGCTTAGTCTATCGTACTTGTGCACCTATATCTCTTGTGCACCTATATCTCTTGTGCACCTATATCTCTTGTACTTGTGCTCCTATATCTCTTGTACTTGTGCACCTATATCTCTTGTACTTGTACTTGTGCACCGACTTGTATTGTAATTGTGCACTGGTAAATTCATATTGGTCTGTTTTGGAAGGTATATGGTCGGCGCCGTGCAGTCTAGACTTGTATAATTTGTTTCTTTTCTAGAGTTTTTGATTGTGCTAGTGTTTATCTGCTTGTTTTTTCGTATAGTTTCCCTTGGTCTATTTGTTGTAGAGTTAGCGGCACCAAAGGTGCTGCTCGATTACACGTCTTCGCCAGTGCATGCGTGTAAATTATGTTGGTTTCTCTTGGTTTGTTTGGTTGTCGATGTATCTGCGCCAGAGGCGCGTATCGTTTTAGATGTGTAGTGAAGATATGCAATTGCGACGATGTAGGTGGTTTGTGTGGTTTCTCTTGGACTCTTTTTTGTCATCATGTTTTTTCTAGTTTCGAAAGTGAGAAGCTGCACACATCGTACCTGAACTAATTTTAGTGTTCTCCAGTGCTTGTTCAGAAGGTGGTTTGGTACTTCTTCGTGCTATAGTTTAGTACCTGTGTGTGTGTCCAGCCATTTCTGGCGGGTACTTGTTCGATTTTATCTTTGGTACTCGCGTGGCAATTTGTTTTGTAGTTGTTCTCCTATTTCTCTGGTACTTGTGCACCTACTGGTCTTTTAGTTGCGTACCCATATAATTGTGTAATTTGTGTTAACGGGTGTGAAAAGATGTCAGAATCAGGTTTTCACTCTCGTGCGGATATTCCCGACCATCTTCGTGAAGCAGTTGATCGTCACATTTCAGATATGTTTCCTGGTGAAATGCATAATGATGTAAGCTTTTTGTTATGTTTTTTTGATTTCTAATTATTGTGTTATTGTAAATTGCATTCTTAATTGTGTTTTTTTGTTTACAGTTACGTTCTAAGCTTAAAGAAATGTTGAAGACTTTCTTCACTTCCTCAATGATAAGAATGGGACATGGTCTTGTTGACCAGATGCGTGATATATGGTTTCTCTTTTGTCAATTGAGTTGAAAAAGCAGCCATGTACTTGCAAGGGAAAGAAGTCTGAAACTAAAAATGTTGTTGGAGGTAGTTCTATGGCCCAGAAGTATGATGCCTATGCAGACATCGATTCTGATGATTGTCTTGAGCGTTCGGAGCTAACTGAGGAAGAGGATGTCCATGTAACTGCTTTGTATAGATTGTTGTTTGCTGATGTACTTCAGGATCCTAGGAATTACATTGAAGGGTAACCATTCGAATTCAATTTTCCATTTATTTTTCATCTATTTTTTTATAGACGGATGGTTATTCTTGTTGTTTTTAACAATTGCAGTAGCGAGAAAATACTTGAAGTTGGTGGAAAGTCTGTCAGCTGGCATAGTTTCTACCTTGCTATGAAGGGTGGTGGGTTTATGGATCCTTCTGTTATGGATGTTTTTCTTAAGTGTGTTGATGATGGTCTTGCTTTCTTATTTATTCCAAGATCTTTGGCGGTACGTCATGTCTATATGTTTTAGATTTATTTTTTTTAACTAAATTTTTTTAGCATTTAGTTTTTTAAACATTTTGTTGTTGTTTTTTTCAGCATATTCTTGATGTGGATGAGGCGGACCCTATTCATCTTGCTGCAAGTTTTGCTGAACATGATCTGAAGTACTATAATTTGAATTGGGAAGAGGTATGTTTGTCATGTTTTGTTTGACGCTTATATTTTTTCTATTACAAGTATCGTGGATGCTTTCTTATTTCTCGTGGTATTTTTTTATTTTCAAACATGTCTATATTACTTGTTGCGATTACAGCCATTGGTGGGTTATCTTTGTCGACTTCCATTTCAGGAAATTTAGAGTGTCTATCTCACTGGAGTTGACTGAAGCTCAGATGGCTTCTACTGAAAGAACTGTATGGTTTTCGTTGTAATCTAGCTAATTAAATAATTATTTACACATGACAACAATAACTTTTATTTTTTATTCTTTTCAGTGCAAATCATTCAAGAAACTTTACAGTCATCTTCATGGTGTCGAGAGATTAAATATCTCATCGTACAAGATAAAAGTTTGCGGCACCCCTTCTTGTTCAGAGTAATCATCTTTTCTTAATGTGAATTATGATTTTATTTTATTTACTGTGTTTGGATTTAGTTGTTTCTTTCTTTTTGACCATTAGGACAAGCGCGAGGCGTCGTATCTATGAATGAGGTTTATTTGGGTATTCAAGGCTAATTTTTACCCAAATGTATTCAAGGTACGTAATATGTTGTGTACATAGTTTTATTCAATGGTATTTAAGGCGGGTTTTTAGTACTTGTTCACTGTATAATCGTACATGTCAATGGTTCTGTTTAGTACTTGTACATCTTTTTGTTTAGTCGTTGTGTAATTTTTCGTTCGGAGCTTGTGCATTCTGAATTTTTGTGCATTCTTGTTGAAGATAATTAACCATTGTGTTGTTTCGTGTTTTTCAGGATGACATTGAAAGTTTTCGACAGTTCTTCGCCGGAGTGTTGCTCACGTATGATTCTCCTGATTATTTGGCAAGTTTCGTACGCGAACAGATTGAAGAATTCAAAAGTAAGAACTGTTTTACAATGGTTATCATTTTTTCTCAAGTGAAGTCAATGAAGTGAACTTGATTGTACAAAATAAGGAAATGAAGTACATAAGAACATTACATATTCATTCCATTGTCTGTATCATATATTCTAAATATTCCTGTGGCCTCCTCCTTGTGTGATTCCTACTTTTATTGTTCTCCTTTGATATCCTTTGTTCATCTTCGACCTCTGCAAAATAAATAGATTTCAAATTTATGTTTAGCTTGTCGGAAAAACAGATTATTTGCATCAGTAGGGTTTCATCACTGACAAAAGTAATTTCATGGGCACACTTACCGTGTTAATATGTCTTGTGTTCCAAATACTAGATATTCCATGTTAGACGTTATTCTTCCGTTGTAGTAGTACATACCGTACGTGTTTCCTGGATGTCTTGTTCTTTCTGTTGTGTTACTATCATCATTTCTGTGTCTGTCTCTTGATTGATCCTGTGCTGTATTGTTTGTATACCTTTGCTGTGATGCTGCTGCCTGTGCTACCGCTGCTGCTTGTTCTGCTGCCTCTGCTGCCTGTGCTGCTATTTCTGCTTTCAGTGTTTCACATCATGTTTTGTTGTGTCTTGATACTTTGTAGTGGCCGCATTTTATTTGTCTAGTTTTCTGTCTTTTTTCTGAACCTGGCATCATTCTTTCTCCTCTTTTTGTTCCTCTTCTGTCGGACATTGGTGGGCCACGTAATGTTTCCTTGCTAGCTGTTTCTTCATCGTGTAGTTTTTTGGCTCCTTCATCTTCTCTGATTGCTGTCAGCACTTTTGTTTCCATATCACGCATACACTGAATCATGACATTATATGCTTTGTCATTTGGGCACGCTTTGTTGCGAAGTTCTGCCATATGGCTCATCACACCGGCAAAGTTTAGTGTTTCTTCTCCGCAAGAAGCATCTGCGACATTTCCTAATGTTGCGAGTTCCATGTCTATGTCTTTTCTCCATCTTTGAATCACAAAACTCTCTGGCAAATCATTGATCTCCATGTGAACCATTGCTTTTATTACATGGCAGCAATGTATACCATCCCTCTGCATCTTCTTGCAGGAACACATGAAGTTCTTTTTTCATCGTCAAATGTGACGTCAAAACACTCCCTTTTGAATTCCATGTGGTCGTAGAATTTCACTATTCTTTTCAGCCGCAGGTGGCGACCAGGTTCAAGTGATCCATCTACCTTGAATGTCGTGTTGTTTGTGATCTCGATCTGGAACTTCTCGAATATGTCATGTGTGAATTGTTCAAGAGCTTGCTTTTCAAACGGGTGTCTTGTTACTGTTTTTGCTGTTTTCAGTGATGATATGAGCTTCTTCTTATCCAGGGCAGATAAGCACTTGTCTTGCATAATCTCGTATTGTTCAAGGAACATTGTTATTGTGTCTGTGTGCTGGCTATAGCATTTCCACATGTTATTTGTGATCTCGCTCCTTCCTGTGCTTGATGAGAATGGGTAAAATTTATCCATGAAGTACGCTGGTACCCACCTGTGTCTTATCCTGTATAACTTGCTTAGGTGTTTTTCTCCGCCAGCATTGAAATCCTTTATCACTTTATTCCATCCCATTTCGAACTCAGCTGGTGTGAATGCGTTCTTTGCAATGTACATTAGCAGTTCCGACATTCTTGTATTTTTTGCAAAGAAGGTGCTCTCTTTCTGACTCATCTTGGTCACGATGTGGAAGTAGCAGTTCCTGTGGGTTGTAGACTTTAGAACTGTTTGTATTGTTTTCTTCATTGCTTTGTCCTGGTCTGTTTTTATTGTCTTTGGTTCTTTTCCACCCATGGCCTGAACAAATGTTTCCAGCACCCATATGAATGTATCTATTTTTTCATCCTTGAGCAGAGCACCGACAAACAGTACTGTGGAGCCGTGATTGTTCACCCCAACTATAGGAACAAATGGTAAGCCATACTTATTTGTGCTGAAAGTTGTGTCGAAAGATATGTAGTCACCGAACATCTTGTAGTTCATTACGCACATTGCGTCCATCCAAAACAGGCTGCGAACTCTTTTTTCACTGTCTATCTCCATGGCATGATAGAAGCCAGGTACTGTTTTTTGGAGTGTCTTGAAGCGTTCCAGGCACTTCTGAATGTCATGGTCCTTTTCAATTTGTTGTTGTTGACTCTTTATGTTGCTTAGATCAACAGCATCGAAGGGTATTCCACGGAATTTCCCTCTGATCGACCGGAAGATTAACATCATCTTCCTTGGTGGTAGACGTCCCATCTGTAGTAGATGAATTAATCTATTGTCGAGATCAGTCATCCTTTTGTGACAGTGTGCAAACCTAATGAGATAGTCTATTGGCTCCAGCGGCTGGTTGTGTTCTAAGTGAACCTTCTTGATGTACCAGTATCCATCAAATTCTCTTGCAATTATGTGTGCTTTACAGTCAGTCTTCAGTACTATATTTGTTCTCCTCTGCGACGATGTTTTGGCATCTGTATTTGTGCATCCTTTCTTGTTACATGTGAACGTTTGCATGTAAATTTCTCCGTTTTTTCCTGATCTCTTGCTGCTGAACTTCTTCACTGCAAATCATTCCTTTCTTGCATAAAGAGCGTATCTATAGAATGCATCGTCTCTTGTTTTGAAACGGGCACCTTCCTTTGGTATAGCTGCACTGATAATCTCTTCAACTGCTAGGTAGTCATCTGTGTTGAACATTTTGTCCATTTCCTCTTCCATCTTTGTTGGAGCATCTGGATTTATTTCTGGATCATCATCTTTCAGTTCTTCTTTTGTTTCTTGTTTAGTAGCTTGTTCCTCTGCGGACGAGTTTGATTGTCCTGTGCTGTGTTTCTGCGATGATGAATAAGCTTCCTTTTGATTTGTTTCCTTTGAGGCACTTGTTTCTTCATCGGTACTTCCCATTCCTCTGGTTTCCTGAATTCATAACATTTATATTGTGCACCAGTTTTGTAAGATGGTGTTCCAGAGGTATAGATAGTTTAATGTTTATTTCCACATATAACACAGCGTGGACTGTTTTTAAAATCAAAAGTATGTACCTGGTGATTGATGATTTTATTTCCCGATGTTTCTGTACATGTGTATGCTTCATATGTTTCCTGTAAATTAAAGGTATACATTTAATTTTTTAATGAATTATTTTAAATGAAATTGATAATTACAGTACATACATGTAGTAACTACCTTTGTATTGCTTGTTGTGCTATCACTAGAGTTGGTGTTGGTTGTAGCAAACTTCATTTCCTGCAAATAAGTAAATCAAGTAAACTTTATGTTAGATTCCCGGTTTACTGATGTTTCTCCATAATGCATAATCATTATTTATCTTTTATATATTCTTGAAATGTACCTTGATAATTTTTGCTGGTATTGGTTGCATGTGTGTTTTCCTGTCATTCTGTTTGTCTGGTATACCATATTTGCTGCTTGGACCTGTATGTTGTTTCATTCCTGCCTGGTTGCCGTAAACCTCCTGTAAATTGGATATAAATTTAATTTTGTCAGGCTATTTTTTAATCTCAATTACTTTTCTGGTCATTGCGAGAAGTGTTGATTAACTGTAATCTACATGCCTTTTTGATGTCTTCTTTGTTTTGTTGAGATTGTTGTCGGGAGGTCTCGTGCTTGTCTACTAGCTTGATCTGTGTGTGGTTGTTGTCGTTGTTGTCGTCAGACATATCATCGTCCTCGATTTATTTGAATAAACCCTGAGAAATGGTAAATAATTATCAGGATTTATCCTAAAAATGTTTTGATTTTGTACTTTGCTTCTATAACCTTTGTTACTTACCTCATAACTTGATGAGCTTCTTTGCATGTATTTTTCCGCTGGTGCAGCTGAGCTGTTCTGCCTGCTTGTTGCTGACACATAATTATGTTTTTCTGTTTCTTCGTGGTGTTTTTGTCTCACCTTGTTGCCATCAGCATCATGTAAGAAGATTGACAGTCAATGATATTACTATCTTAGAAAATAATTAATTTTAAGTATATTTGTTAAATTGATTCAATAAAATCTAGTAATGAATTTTCAGTGTCATATCTAGTAATTAATTTTATCAACCTTCATTGTGAACTTTGCCGATTGTTTTGATTTGATGTTACTTGCAACCAGGGAAGGATGCTCTCTTGAAAAAGCGTAGGAGGGCGTATACTGATTGAGATTCTCAGAGGCTAGCAAATTTGTTTCCTTCATCCCTCTATCCAATTCCATTGTTGAGTTGTTGCTGGAAGCTTCTTCCTTCTTTACTTCTATTAGAGATCGTTTAAGGTGAGCACACTGCACTCTGTACTGTGACTCAGCTTGTTTAAGTTTATTTTGTTGCATTCTCTCCTTTTTATTCCTCCATGTGTGTATTCTTGCCTGAATAAAATTGAATATAAATTTTTGTGTACATGCATGTCAAAAAGGAAAAACAGTTTATCTTGTGTACATTTTAAATGCAGATATATGATCACATTACAAAATAAATCACAATAAAGTCATATTATAGGCACAGCACTAGTAGTTGTGTACCTGTTGACATGAGGAAGCTGTTATTGCCTGGAATTGTTTCTAGTGCTTCTTACTACTATGGGTTAGTACTTCCTGAACAACATAGGCATGCTAATACTGTTGCTTTTGTTTGACAGCATGGAAATTTTTTTTCCACGCAGTTTTTACTAGTACTTCTTAATATGAATAGTTAGTAGTTCCTGATCATTATAGGCACAAGACTGGTAGTTCTGTACTTGCTACACTCGTTAGTCTGTTTTCTCCATGCAGTGTTACTAGTACTTGTTAGTATCGTGATTTAGTACTTCCCGATACCACAAAGTTTAGCACTATAGGATAACGGGGAGGTGTTTGTAAGTAGAGTATATTTTGATAAGTTTTACCATTTTGCAACTTTTCCCATTTGTTCTGCAGTTAGTGGTATCTTGACTCCAGGTGGCAGCTTGTTCAACCACATTATTTGTTGTTCTTCATCCTTGTTTTGCGGTTCCCATGCTTCATCCATCTTCTCTCATGACTCTTTTTTCCCTCTCCAGCCCTGCAGGAGTATGAAGTGTTGAAGTTCAATACTCTGAAGAGCAAGCGTGGAAGGTTGAGAAGTTTGACTGCTACTTTTGACAAATATTCAGAAGAAAATGTGCAAGTTTGAATTTACGACTAGTTTTGATGAGTATCCAGTGTTTGAACTTATTTAGTGCGTGTTTGAGTGGTTAGTATGTGTCTGTTTAGATTCCAGAACCAACGAGAAAGAAACCTGGCGAATTTACCTATGTGGTTGTTCCGATCAGATGTATTGTGCACGTTGCCTAATTCTGCAGATCTGCGAGTTCAACCTCTCTCATCCCTTGTTCGTTCCCTTGTGTTGATATTGTATGTCCTACACGTCCGAATTTTGAATCGTTGGAAACAAAAAAAAATAGATGGAAAATTGCGATTGACTGAAGTACATGTTAGTTGTGGATGGGGTTCCAGTTGTCGAACGAGAAAAATTGGGATACGGAATACTACGTTTCAAATCTACGAATGTGTAATTTAGATGTTTACCTTGAGTTCGTGATCATTCGTCTTCCTTCGTCTTCCTTGGTGGCTCCGTCGATCCCCTCGTCTGGATCTTGATTTGAATTTTGAATCTGTTGGAGAGAGAGGAGGAGATGAAAAGCGTGATCCTGTCGTCCACCAAAAGTGGAGGATTAGTTAAGATATCTACCTTCGAGATATTTCTTCTCCTGTATGTGTGGGCCAGCATATATCATTAAATGGGAGTTGATGTTTCAGTATGACATGTGGGTCCTCCTTTTGTCTGATCATTCCTTTTCTGCGTGGATGACATGTGGGACTGTGGATGGGAGGATTGATTCTACTTCACTTTGCCATTTTTTCTTCTGTGGCGTCTCCGCAATTTCTGCTGCGATTCGTCATTCATTGATCCGTGAGTCATCTTCTTCCTCCCTCTTGCCCTACCCGTATGCTTGCGCCCATCTCCAGATCTATTTTTCGAAACCTCTCATCTCGAATGCTTCCTAACCCTATTTATCGTTTGATTTTTTTCCTTCAATTGTTGAATGTAGGCGGCGGGTTCTCAATAAAGTACCTCGTGGATTTTTCGGCGGGTTTTGTGTGTTATCGTTGTTTTTTCATAGCCTGCGTTGTTCAATGGATGCCGAAGCTGCTGTACCTCATGATGGTGAAGATGAGGTCACCCCTGAATTGTCTGATACACAGTCTTTTTCTGTTGATGGCACTGAGTTGGTGACCCAGGAATTCATGGTGCGTGATCAGCTTGAGCAGAATAGGATAAGGATGGAGAAGAAAGTATCTGCTAATAATGAAACAATTGAAGAGCACAGATTGAGAAAATCTTGGTTAGTTTAGATTGTTTGTTATTCCTATATATGTTTGTTCATGCTTCTGGTTTATTTTGATGTCATGATCATGTGTTTATGTGTTATTGTTTTCTGTTTTCCAGTTCTGGATCTATGCCTATTGGTTCATCAGAATTTAGTACAAAACTTAGCCTTCCAAAGTTCAATTCTGTTTGCAAGTCCCTTAGCCCCAAACAAAGGGGTTATGTTGCTGATATAGGTCAAGGATCTCTCCTTGATATTCGTCTTGAAAAGATACCAAGGGCTTTTGTTGCTTGGATTGTCAGCAACTACGTTGCTTCAAAGAGGATGTTTGTCTTCAAAAATGGCTTTGACTTTGCTTTCAATGCACTGTGTGTCCATAAGGTATTAGGCACAACAATTGGAGGACGGCGCATCCCTATCAAGTGCAGTGAGCAATTCAGGGATGTTGTTAGGAATCGGGCATGCTGTGAAGGCATTACCCCAACTATAAATGAGCTAATGAATATGCTGTCTTCTGACTTGGAAGAGGAAGATTTTGTCAACACCGGGATTTTTAAGTCCATATGCCTATTATGCCATACCTCGCAATCCCAGGAAGATTGTTTTTGCGAGACATAACTGTTGAATATCATAGAGTTATCATTCATTACAACACCATAATAGTCTTACAACAAAAAGGATCACATGATCCAATCTCATTACAACACTTGTTCTAAGGATCAATACATAACACATAGCGGAAGCGAAGTTGTTGTAGTCCATCTAATCCACAGGCAACGCTTAACGTTAGAAGACGATCCTAGTTATCGTAGACGTCTTGTTGTCCGTCATCCTGATACTGTTCCTCCTCTTCATAGTCTGGCCATTTGAATAGTCAGGGACACAGCCGTGAGTACTTTCAAGTACTCGCAAACTAATACTAATGTAAGTACTACCAGTTTTAGTGAGAGAGTTCTGAGCTCTAAGTTTATTTGCATAAAGCCAGTTTTATTTCATAAGCATTTAGTAAACAAAGACGCTTCAGTTGCCTAACTTAACTCAAGTGGGAACATTAGTGTCATTCCCACAAGTCTGTTGTGATTCAATTCAAAGTCACCTTTCATCACAAGTCACCCTTTTGGAAAATTTCTGATGACGGAACAGTATGGCCTTTCCAACTGTCCATGACCGAGGACGCGGCTATTCGAATAGGTTTACACTCTGCAGAGGTTGCACACTTGTGCCACAACATTTGATTACATCCGTCAGGGATAACCCTGAATAATCATAACTCGGTATGCGGATCATCAACCATTAACCTTTCACTTACACATCCTAGTATAGGCACCTCTCCCCATGAGCTTGGACTCCCAGTGATAACCAACTGCTATCCTGGGAACTGCACAGGGCTTGGGTAGGGCATTCAACTCTTTTCACGTCATTTCACTTTCAACGGAGGCAGCCTTGGCATAACCTCTATGACGCTTGTTCAGAGGGAACCCATACTAAAACACATAAATTTCCAGCTAAAGCCTTACCCATAATCAGGTATTGTGGGGGTACTCAAGAATTGAAATGGTATCGCATCCAAACCCAATCATCAGGTTTTATCAAATTCACCATGTCATTCAAGTCACATTCACCTTCCAAATATTTCAATAGATTGACTCATCATTCCAAGGTTTTCAAAGTCATTTCATTTCACATGTTCCCATCTAGAGTAGTCACTTTTAGTTTTTAGCACTAGCAACTAGTCATGAGGGGTGCTAATTAGCTTGTATTGCTCTAGGCTAAATTTGATGCTCTTGTACTACTCCATATCTGGACCAAGTGAATCATGAATCAAAAATAAACTTTGATAAACCAAAGTCAAAAGCTTGTAAGGTAAAAACTTGGATTAGGATCATTAAGCATAAATTATTATGTACGGGTGCCTTGCTCTAGGAGAGCTTTGCACTAAGGTAGCTTGCAAGAGTATAGCTTGCCTTGAGTGGTACAGTGGTCAAAGTTCTCTTCTTCTTCCTCGTAGTAGACCTCCTCCTCCTGGTACTCCTCGGTGCTAGCGTCTATAATCGAATACGAGGTATACAATCACCAAGCAAATCTTAAGGCTAGACTAAGCACTCAAATGGTTCACACAAGCTATTCTAGCATCACAACATTATTCACATGTTGGTTGACTTTGTTTTCTTTTTAAGAAAAATAATTTCCTCTCATTAAAATAATCATTAGGGTTGTTATTTATGTTCTTTGAGAAATAACTTCCTCTCATTGAATCTTGTTAAAAGTTAATTTCCTCAAATAATAATAAGGTATGAATACATGTTTGACCAAGGTCAACACTTCATATCTATTATTTGGGAAAATGATTTAAATGAGGTACTAAACCTCATGCATTTTAAATACTACTATTGCAACAATTTAATATCCTTAAGTAATCCACTATGAGATGCTATAGACCAAAGTCAACACTTCATATTGAATTTCTTAGGACCATGATTGAAATGAGAGGGAACCTCTCATACTATTTAAGAAATAATTTTGGATAATTTTAAATGGACTAGAAATAGCCACATAGCCATTATTTTGCTCTAGCCCATGATCATACAAACAACTATGTGATGTTTTTACATATCTAAGTAGAGTATGTGAAATGTGATTTAGGAGAGTTGGAATCAACTCAAAATCCCTTAGGGTTGATTTTTAATAATTGTTTGAATTTGCAAAAGGCTCTGCCTTGTTATTTTTACTACATTATTTCTACAATGATCTAGGGTTGAGACCAGTGTAGTTGTTTAGATACTTTTCTAAGCTTTCCAAATATATAAAATTCGTCCAATTTGGCTCAGGAGATTTAATTCTATTCAAATTTGAAAAGGGATCTAGTATTGAATTTGAATTGAAACTGAAAAACCAAATTTGAATTCATGGGCTTGGCGGGAACAGCTTAACGGGCCAAAGGGGTGAAAAACCAACGGGCCAGCCCAGCAGCGCGGCTCGCACGCGTGGGCTTCCTGACAAGGTGGCTCCACCTGTCAGTGGGACTTAAACAGCGAATCGGTACGCTTCTATCTGGGACGCACGATTAGATCGTGATCCAACGGCTTATGTGCATCGTCGTCGACGGCGAGAGGAGGCTACTGGCGCGGCGAGAGGAGGGGGTCGGCGGCTCACCGGCGGTGCGGCGATCGTCGGCGAGGTGCTGCGGCGGCGTTGTGGACGACGGCGAGGCTCCAGGTACAAACGGGAGCTCCGGGGGTGGCTCCTAGCTTCTCCTCCTTCTGCGGCGGCTCCACGGTGCTCCGGCGTCAAATTGGCTAGCTATGATGGACAATGTTGAGCGGGGTGTGGTCGAGGTGGGTCAGAGAGGAGAGGAGAGGTGAGTGCTGTGAAGAATTTGAGAGGGGAGGGCCTCCTTTTATAGCGGCGCGAGGGTCTGAGGCGCGGCGGATGAGGTCGTCCATGGCGACGCGGCTACAGGGCCGCAGGGGGTTGGGCGATGACGCAGGCGTGTTGGCGCTGTCAGTGCGGTCACGCCGGGCTTGACTGTGTTGAAAACGAGGCCGTGACGTGGTCTGGAGCTTGATGGGAGCTCACGGTACTGCGGGGGACGTCGGCGACGGTGGCGTCGTCTACAGCGTTCCCGCAGGCGCTTGTCCAGCGTGTAGAGGGTGATGTGGTGGAGCTGCTGGCGCGAGGAGAGGTCAAACGGAGGACGAGCGTGACGAGGGGCGACGACGTTCTGGCGCGCTCCGGGGCGTGTCCGTGCGCGTACTGGCGCGTGCTGGGTTTCAGGGGCACTTCGCGTTCCGACCGTTGCAAAGCGTCTACTGGCCAGGGAGTTGCACGAGCGTGACCAGGGCATGATGTAGAGCTTCCAGGACATGGTGGTGCACGGCTGAGGTGAAGGGAGAGGAGAATGGCATGGAGAGGGCATGTCATGCCACGACATGGCCGTCCAGCATGAGATCATGCGTGTACTTGGTCTCTGAGGCTTGGCTTTGGTCCAGGGGTTCAAGGAGAGTGTTTGTGCTGACTTAGACATGATGGTTTAGGCAAATACCCAGCAGTTTATAGCATGTTTGGAGTTGGCAGCAAGGTGCATGATGACCCACAAGTATAGGGGATGTATCGTAGTACTTTCGATAAATAAGAGTGTCGAACCCAACGAGGAGCGAAGGTAAACAACAAGACAATTGCATTAAGTATGGTGCGTAATGTAATCAACAAAAATATCCTAACATAGCATTGATGTTTTATCCCTAGTGGCAACAGCACATCCACAACCTTAGAACTTTCTCGTCATCGTCCCAGATTAATGGAGGCATGAACCCACTATCGAGCATAACACTTCTCTGAGTTACAAGCATCAACTTCATTGCGAGCCTCTACTAGTAACGGAGGCATGAAGAACATAAACAATATATGATAGATTGATAATCAACTTGACATAGTATTCATATTCATCTGATCCCAACAAACGCAACATGTAATGCATTACGTATAGATGATCTTGGATCATGCTAGGCAGCTCACAAGATCTCAACAATGATAGCACAAGTAGGAGAAGACAACCATCTAGCTATCATCGCTATGGACCCACAGTCCAGGGGTGGATCCACTCATCATCACTCCTAGAGGCGATCATCATGGCGGTGAAGAGTCCTCCCGGGAGGATGATTCCCCCTCTCCGACTGCGGTGCCGGAGGCGATCTCCGCAATCCCCCGAGATGGATCATGCGCAGCGTCTCTCTCGTGAAGGTTTTCCGTATCGTGGCTCTCGGTGACTAGAGCTATTCTCGCACGGCGTTGCGGGGCAGGCGGAAGGGCACTGGCCGCGGAGGCACGAGGGGCCCGCACCAGAGGGGCCGGCGCGGCCGCGGCTCGGGCCAGCCGACGCCCCAATGTGGCGTCCGGGCAATCTTCGTCGCCCCACTTCGCATCCCCTTCCTAGCCTTCCTCGAAGCTCCGTGGAAAAATAAGATCCGGGCGCTGATTTCGTTCCGATCCCGAGAGAATATTTCCTTACTTGGATTTCGAAACCAAAAACAGCGTAAAACAACAACCGGCTCTTCATATCTCGTCAATAGGTTAGTGCCTGAAAATGCATAACAATGACATAAAGAGATAAACATGTAGTATCAACAAGGACATGGAACATAAGAAATTATAGATACGTTGGA